>NW_024524934.1:6691519-7139813 GCF_017590135.1 Pyrgilauda ruficollis | reverse complement strand
GAGGCGCCGTCCGAGCCGCGCGGCCGCGGCCGCAACAGCAGCAGCAGCGCGCGCCCCCCGCCGCTCGCGGCCGCCTGCGCCCCGGCCATGGCCGCGCCACCCGGTCCCGACGGCGGAAAAGAGGACGGGAAGGAGGGAAACCGCTGCTGCCGTCGCCACTACTGGGATGCCATCGCCGAGCACACGCCGCCCCGGCAGCTCACTTCCGCCACAGGCGCCGTCCCGCTTCCGCCTCCGGGACGCAGCCAAACACGGCAGGTGACGCCGCCAGGGATGGCGATTGATTCTGCGGCTCACGGAGCGGCCGCGCCGAAAAGAGCGGCTCGGGCGGGCCGGATTCCGGCGGGGCGGTGCTTGCGAGGGCGGTGCGGGCGCGATGCGGTGGAGACGGACCCTGCCCTGGTCACAGCAGCTTGAAATCCGGGATCGGCGAGGCTGGAAGAGACCTTTGAGATCATCTAGTCTGAAGGGAATGAGGGGATTGTTTTTACAAACAAACTGCAGATCTGCTGGTAAATAAAGCTAGATACTGAGAGATAAAAGAAACAATGGGAAGGATTCCACTTATTGATAAATGGAATGAGAGATTTGTCTTTACAAACAAACCGTAGGTCTGCTAATGAATGACATTGATTACTGAGAGATGAAAGAAACAATGGGAAGAACCATAAATTCCATAAGGAACTCCACTAAATGGCACAAGGAAAAGATAAAGGGGGGGGGGGTTGTTATACATTAGAAGGGGGTCTTAGGTGTTAGGCGTTTCAGGGAATCTGTACCTCTCAAGTATCTCAGCCAATGGGGAAAGAGAGAGGGAAATGCAGATGGGAAATTATGATAAAAAGGAGGCAGCGTCCTCCAGAAATTTGAGACCCCAGGGGAAATGGCCCATGACCTCTCCCTTTATTCTAATAAATACTAATAAAGTAACGAGACTCCTCTGTCTCCTTTTTGGACATAAACCTCTGGTGTTTGTGGATGAATTTTCCTAACAAGTCCTACCATCAGTGCAGCACTGCCACTGTAACCCCTAAATCACTGAACTAGACAAAAAATTTCAGACAGAACTTGTCGCTCTGCAATGGGACTGAGATTTTTGGGCTTGAAGATATTAACCAAGTAATGCCCAGGACTGGGCAACTTGGTGGGGCTGGAGCCTTGACCATTGAACAGGTGCCCTAAGTACTAGCTTGGGTCGGGTGTGCTGTTTGGTTCTGCCAAAAATACAGGTTTCTGGGAAGTATGGGAAAACACGCTTTTTTTCTATGTGCTGTTTTTAAGACACATTATTTAATATTTGTAGGAAATTAATAGGAGAAGAAGTTGGTTCATCCCACTGCCATTTTCTCCAGGCAGCACTTACTTCAGAGCAAGTTGATATTTTTCCTGCTAGATACAAATTCACAGAAAAAAGGAGCACCTTTTCTTCTTCCTACTGGAATCAATAATTACGGTAAATCAGTGTGAAGATGCCATCATTCAGGTGTATCTATATAAACGCAAAGGTGGGTGACCTGCTGTGGCGCATGGCACTGTCACAGCAGCACAGCAGTGTCTCTGCAGCTGAGACTGCACGTACACAAGGCCAGCAGGTCTGCAGCAGCACCCCCTTCCAGCTGCTGTGGTGAAAAAGCAGAACAGTAGAAGCCCTTGGTGTTCCTACAAAACAAACTATAGATATGACTTCTGCATATCAGAGTGTCGTGGTTCAGGGCAAATTTGGGAGAGAACCCAAAGTGGAAAAAACTGTTTATTAAACAATAAAACCTAAACAATATTAAACAATAAAACCTCTTGCCGCTCCAAAAGAGACAAACTCAGAAAGTCCCCTTTGTGGGCTGTAGCTCAGCTCACTCAGTCTCTTATCAGTCCCTCCTGTGCTGGAAGTGCCGCGGCCCAGGCCCAGTCCGGTGGGCCCCAGGTGGAGCTGCCGCTGCTCCTCTGGGTGTTCAGTCCAGAGCAAGTTTCAACAGGTCCAAAGAAAAGGAAAAAAAAATGTCCAGGCAACTTCTTTGTCTCAGCTAACTAAAACTAACTAAAAGCCAAGGAGAGCTCTGTCCTGCTGTCTGTCCATCCGCAGACAACACAGTCCAGGAGCAGGAATGTGGAGGAGTGAGTGCAGTGTCTGAAAACAAACTGCGCACTTCTTCCCTCCCCCCTTCACTCTCTGGAACAAGTCTTAAAGGTGCAAAACTTATTATTCAGCATAAACAGAACAGACAGTTGGGGATAAAAGCATCATATAGTCAACCCAGCACACAGAGAGATATCATTATACTTGCGGGCTGCATGAACAGCCATTTCTTAAACCCCTTGCACTGTTGATGGTCGGGGACATCAGCAGGCCGACTCGCACAGCCGTGTTTGTTTTCATTGTAAGTAAAAGCAGAAATATGCCTAATAAGTTCACTGCATCTGCTTGGCTGTTCCATGCACACTGCCTGGCAGTAGCACAGCACTGATTGCTGACATTTGTGAGTCTGCAGTCTTTTCATTCTGTGGATGATTCAGAAATTGGTGCAGCGTATTTTCTTTGATACTTTCTTCAACGGTCCCTTTCAAAGCCCTGTGCTAGTTACAGCAATTGAAAGGCAAAACTATGATTGCTGAAGTATTTTCTTTTATATCATATGCCAGTTTGCATTTTGCAGTTGTTTTTTTGTGCCTGGACATGATGGCAGATAATGGGTGCAAGAAGTGCTGTACAGATGGAGGTTCCGACTGCAGCTGGAGCCAGCCCCTTCAGGGTCAGATGCACCCACACATGCTGGCTATCACACAGTGCCGCTTTTCATCTTCTCTAATGAAAGCAGAGTCACTACCACGAGCTACAGAGATCTCCTAGGGCAGATGACTTTGTGTCAGAGATCAATATTTTAATTTTTTTCCCTTTCCAGTGTCATGTCACCAGGGAGAGGGAGGTGATTCTCTCCCTCTACTCAGCCCTTGTGGAACCCCACCTGGAGTTGTATATCCAGCTCAGGGGTCCCCAATAGATGAAAGACATGGACCTGCCCAAGTGAGTCCAGAGTAAGGTCATGAACATGATCGGGGGGCTGGAGAACCTCTTCTACAGGAGAACACGCTGAAAGCATTGGAATTGTTCACGCTGAAGAAGAGAGGGCTCCAGGGAGAGCTTGTAGCACCTTCTAGTACCTAAAGGGGGCCCACACGAAAGATGGGGAGACTCTAATTATAAGGGCATCTAGTGACAGGACAGGGGAAATGACTTTAAACTTGAAAGAGAGTTGGTTTAGATTAGATATTAGTAAAACATTCTTTTCTGTGAGGGTGGCGAAGCACTGGAACAGGTTGCCCAGAGAGGCCATAGATGCCCCATCCCTGGCAGTGCTCAAGGCCAGACTGGATGGAGCTTTGAGCAACTTGGTCTAATGGAAGATGTTTCTGCCCATGGCAGGGGGCCTGGAACCAGATGCCTTCCAGCCTTTAAAGTGCCTTCCAACCTTCCATAATTCTATGATCTTCCACATCCTATTTTTGACCTTTTTCTCCATGTTGGAGACTGTTCTGTACTACCAGCAGATAGATTTCCTGCATTCTGGAGGCACCTTCAGGAGGCTACAGTGGCTTCGGAGTTATTTGTTTTGGTAACTGAGCACTGGGGACTAATTTCTGCATGAAAAGGCAGAAATGGTGCAGTTGCAAGCCAGGAGAGTCAACAGGACAAAAAACTTTCTGCTATTTCATGATTGTAAATTGCTTATAAAATGCTTGACTTTAATCTATCCATTACCCCCTGATAGCCAATAGACCCTGCTTAAAGACTATAGATAAAGCAAATGCTTTGTGTCCTGAAAACCTCATCCCTGCAGGCACACAGCATTCACTGATCTATGGAGTTACAACCCCCTTGGTTGTAAAAGTGAGATCTGCAGAGAAAGAACAAGTGGTGAATGACCTTAGAAACTAGGGTAACAGAAATGGCAAAGTAATGCAAAGTGCAAAATCAGGACTAATTGCAACATCTTCTGTACTTCTAGGTGAAAACTGAAGGAGGGTAAAGTGAGCTCTGGGACATATTAGTTGACCCACCAATGTGCTATGGCTTCAAGGAGAGCAAATGTAACCCCAAGGTGTATCAAGTTGGATATTTTCAGTGGTTCACATGGAAAGTTTCATTGACCCTTGAGTATAATGTAATTTCAAGTATGAAATACAGTTCTGGTAACTTCAGTAAAGGTGAATCCAATTGAAATTGAGACCCTTGTGTAAACAGGATAATTAAGGGGAGTGAAGCATCCTTTCAGTCACAGATGATTAAAAAGAAACTGGCTTGTTTAACTAAGCAAAACAAAGCTTGAGAGGGGTTCTTTTTTTGCATCTGTAAGCAAAATGGATGAGTATAAGTAAAAAAAAAGAAAAAAGAAGAACTACTGTTTAAGTGAAAGAACATTACTGGTAAAAGAACATTTGGTGTAAAGTGGCTGTAAATAAATGTAGATTGGAAATTAATTTTTTTCAACAGTACAGTTTGTGAAAAGCTGCTCCACAGGAATCAGGAGGGATCGAAACCTGAAATCAGTTCTTAGATGAGTGTGGTACGCTTGTGAAAAGGATTTTACAATACAGTCCCCTATAATAGCAAGGGACTGGTTCCTGTATCCTTGCATTAATTCTCTGCTATTGAGGTTCTTCACCTTGCACCTCAAGCATTTGGGACTAGCCACTGTCAGAGACAGACTAATGAGCTAAAAGTACCACAAGTGCAATCCAAAATAGCCTTAACTAGTACTGTCACTTACTTAAAATATTTTAACACAGTAATTGTATAGAGTTCAGGGGTATTAACAGCTGCCAGGAGTCATGAATGCCCCAAACTCTTCTTAATTCTAAATGGAAAAAGCTAAAAACCTCCCAGCATGGAAAAGATCGAGATCACCAGTGCATGAATGCTTTCCCCCTTTGAATGGAGGAAAAGGGCTGTAATAGCTTTTGCATGAATATGCAAAAGAGAAGGTGCATTTCGAGTAATTTCAGTGCTGTTATGTCAGGGATGAGCGTGCTCCAGTGATTTTAAAGTGAAGGCAGCACCTAAAACACCAAAGGCAGAAAATAAGAAGATACAATTGTTTTCCTTACCTACACCAGATAATAATTTTAAATGTTCAAAGTCTTCTCCGATTCTTTTCCGGGGGATGCATAGGTGAGGTCCTTCCTCTCTTACTTTGTTCTCTTTTTAGGGGAAAAATCATTGATGAGTCTGACATTTCTCCCGTTAAACTTGTTTACGCACGCGAACAGGTATAGATGGCTTGTAAGGAAGAAAAAGGATCGCTGAGGAATGAAGCCAAAAGGATGCTACCCGTAGGTGGCAGCAATAACTGCTGCTGGTGCTGCCTGTCAGTGCCGCTCCAATTCATCCCTGGGACCCAGACGAGGTTTAAACTAATTGACCTGATCCTCTGAGTCTCTAAACAGCTATTCCAGAGATCTTAAAATGGGGTCACGCACCGAACTCCTTGCAGAAACCACCAGCAGAGTGTATCTCCCTGGAAGCTGGTGCAATTGCCAGAAATAACCCTGCTGTGATTTCTTGAAGGAAGGAGGTATAATATTTATTCAAGTGCTATGGTTGACAGGAGTAAGAAATGGCATTTATATTAAAATATTAAATCCTGCTATATTGTCATTAGATGTGTTTTTCCTGTAGAATGAACGGGTAAATACCATCTGTGTTTAAAGCTATCAAAAACTGAGTGCCATTACAACGAAGGACAATTTGGACCAATATCATTTCCTGCTAACCCAAGAATTACCTTGTATACAGGATATTTATGCTTTCACCACCTTTGACTGAATAAAGGCAGGAGGAATTGTTGTCATGATACAGAGGGGCAGCAGCAGCTGCTTATGACTGCTGTGTGCAGGAAGACAGAAGTAAGGGAGTCTATTATCTGTAGGAGTTTCTTATTTTTATCTTTACATGCTGGGAATCATATAAGCTGCAAATAAGAATTTCATGTCTCCACAACCCTGAACTTCCTTCTTTCCTGAAGGAGTCCTGCAGTGGGATTGCCAGGACGGACTTTCTGTGCTGTATTTTAATTGTTCCTCACAGATCTGGTTCATTCTGGCTGAAGATTTGAAAAAAAAAAATTCCAGGCAAGCAAAAAGGAAAGGAGTAGATTGGAATTTGGGGCTCTTCTCTACTAGTGGAACCTTTCCTCCTTAAGAATTATTGTGCATTGGCTTTTTAATTTTCTGGAAATGCATCTATTATTTACAGTTTTTCCCAGGTATCTCAGGCAGGGCAGTGCAAATATACAAGACAAAGTCAGCAGCCTATGTGTGCTCTTTAAGAAGGACATGATATGCTGTGAAGAGAATTAGGATCAAGAGCCCTGTGATGGTGTGTACAAGGATGCATGAGCAATCTGGGTGTGTTGCCAGCAGTTTTAAAGTTTTACCACTGTCATATGAGGACAGCAATACTGTAGTGGCCTCTGGTGTAGCAGGCATTGTGTGCAGTGCAGAAAGTGTGGGTTTGAGGGAAGATTTAAGGAGGAGGAAGAGGAAAGGCTTTGTGGAGTAGTCCGGAGGTGTCTTCCAGGTGAAATTGTGCAAAAGAAAGATTACAAGAGTTAGTAGTAGGTAAAAATGTCTGTAGAGGGGACAGACATGAACTTGAAGTGGTGAAAGGAGGACAAAAGAGATGAGCATAAAGATTTCAAAGACAGGCTGAGGATATGTTGAGGATATACGACAGACCCAGAGCTGAAGCTGTGTCAACTCTGTGTGATGCAGCTGCAAGAGCAATGGGGAAAGACACCAAAGGGAGCTGGAGGAATCTGAATATGGGCCAGAGGACTGATGGTAGCAGTGGCATTTTGTACTGGGCTGAGGGGCTAAAATGGATGTCAGGCAGGATTTGGGTGGGCATGTAAAGAATGGAAGAGGCAGATGTAGGGGAGGGAAATGGAGGTGAAAAGTGGACGGCCATTACTTGCTGTTCATTATTCTGTGAGACAGTTAAGCAGTGAATCAATTATGATACCAAGCAATTGTGTAGATAATGAGTTAAGCAATGAGGCAGTTATACAGCAAATCCTTTCTGATATTAAATAAAAATGGGGAGAATCAACAGCAATATGAATCAATTATGCAGAGAACCATTACCAAAGTCAGTCGGTTAAGAGAAACAGTTATACAGCAAGAGAATGAATAAATTAATTATCAATTGGGACCGTAATCCTGAGACATAATTATGAAGAATCTTCCTTTGTGAGAATGGGCATGTCTGAGGCAACTTCATGCACAGAAAAAAATCCAAAACAAAACCATAAAAACAGGTGCAAAACTAGTGAAGACACAAATCCTGTACCAGTTGTCAGACCCTTTGTGACATCCTCTCATCTGTCCCTTTGGGCTAGACTAGCCCATGTTGCAGTAGGTTCTGAAGCCATTGCAGAAGCAGAGCAGAGGAAGCCTGTTTCTCCACCAAGCCTCCCTTCACTGGGATCGTGGACATGAGATAAAGGAAGTTCAGAGATGCCTGTGGCTCTGACAGGTATAAGGAGCTCATGGTCTCTGGAGTCATCTAAGCAGCACAGAGAGGCTCAGGGTTCTTCATGGCCCCCGGATTGCTCAGGGTCAAACTGTACTTTCTACCAAAGAGACTGAAAGCTGGATTCTCCTCTGCCTTGTATTGGTTTCCACCTCTAAAAAATAAATGTCAACCATCAGCAGAGAAATGTTTCCATTTTGTCAGTTGTCTCTAGAGTTACAGCTGGATGAAAAACAACCAACCTTTTGGATACTACGCTCCCTGATAGTATCAAGTGTAAGGATTCTGCTTCAAGAGACATCTGTCTTACTTTAAACAGATAAAAATGCAAGGCAAACCTCAAGGTGGTGGAAAACAAATTTCCAAGTCTTCATTCCTATTGTATCAATGAAATAACTGATTTATACATGTCACATTCACATTTTCTGAAAAACCCCTTTGCCCAGGATTTTTCTCCTGGGAAGCTGAGAAGCCTCAGGAAAAGGAAAACAATTATTATCTCATTTGCTTCTCCTGTGTTTTGCTGCTTTGGAATGTGTTTGGAGATTGTTTACCCACAGGTGATTGTTTCATTGGTTTCTCCTGTGAGTTATTTTAGCCCATTGGCCACTCACTGCCAAGCTGTGATGAGACTCTGGAGAGAGTCACGAGTTACATTATTATCTTTTTAACATAGTGAGTATCCTTTCTGTATTTTTAGTGTAGTATCGTTTAGTATACTTTAATATAATATAGTATAATAAAATAATAAATTTGCCTTCTGAGAACATGGAGTCAGATTCATCATTCCTTCCTTCATCCAGGGTGCCCTGCAAATACAATATATACAGGGGACACAATATGCTGTATCATTTTTTTCTTAAAAAAAAAGGCTAAATAAAGTAAGCACCAAAAACCCTGCAAGAGAGAAAGGAATCTGTAACATCTTTGAGAGAACAATGTGTTTTACCAGTTAAGCACTCAAACCCTTTACCTAGACAACACTTCCATCTAATCCTGTGATAGACTGGCTTGACTTCTGGATCCAGCTGAGAAGAAATGCTATACTAGATTCTTCCAACTATTATCTGTTCCAATTCTAGTTGGATTCTTAAGATAGCTGGCAAAAGCTATTCTTGCTGCTGCTGTTCCCCTGCCCCACCAAGGTTAAGGTTGCTATTTCTCACTACAGCTCAGAAGAGAAATAGTGAAGAGGTCTGTCTGTCTATAAGTAACCAAATCTGTAGCCTCCCCTTTGGCCAATGCTGCAGTGCAAGCGCAGAATATTCATGTCTAAAATATGTTTTTCACACAAACAATTCAGATATAGGTTCAATTGAAGCAATTATTGTAACCTTCCAACAAGATTTAATTTTGTATTTGTTGGTTAGAGAGATAAGTCATATGGTATGTTCTGATGATAGTAATATAAACATGGTAATAGCTATTCATATGTTTTTAGCAAAAGTATTGTGAAGCTAATAACAGAAACTTCTTAATACATTAGCCAATACTGTTAAAAAGCATACTAAAGAAATATGTGAAATAGGAAAATACATAAAAGTAAGTTTAAAGGAAAATGGGATCTGCTGAGGCAGATGCAGACAGATGTGGTTGGATATGATGCCCCCCTATTTCTGTTCAGACATGTTAAAAATGGCTGATCAGAAACTCCTATTGGAGTTATGGCTGAACTGTAAACTCCTATTTTCATCTGAAACAGATAATGTTAGCTTCAGCTCTTGGTAGTTGCTCCTGTCTGTGGCTTTCTGTCATGATTTTAGAGCAGCACATCTGAATCAAATCCTGCACGTGCAATTGGTATTAATTGCACAGGATTATCTCTAAGGTGATGTGACAAGGCCTTTATGCTGAGGGTCAGGGCTGCTGAAGTTAGCACTGCTTTTATAAGCACCCAGCCATGCAAGTGGGCACTATGCAGGTACAGTATACACATGAATAGAAAATATTTTCTGTGTGGAAAGTATGCAGAAATTATAAAGGCAAGAGATGCAATTTCAGCTGCATTAGTCTGCTGCTTGTACTGTTCTTTATTTTGGAGGAATGAGCTGGGGCAAAGCTGCCAGTTACAACTAAACATTTCCTCTTTTTTTTTTTCCTTTAAGGTATGAGAAGTGGAATCAGTATTAATCAGTTATTCACACAGATGCTTTTTGTTGGTCTTTGCATCTACATATATAATTTTCATCAGGTCTCTAGGTCTTTTTTAAGGTTCCTGCAGACTTTTCCTCATTTTCATTTCAGCTAGAAACTCAGTTTTAGGGAGCAGGGCAAACCTGTGGCATGCTCTGTGCAAAATGGCTCAAACTGGGTGTTTGCTTTCCAAATGGGCTTTCAACACTATTAGTTTGTTTCTTTCACTGCTGCTTTCTTTCCAAACATCTCCACCCTAGAATTAGCTTCTATTAGAACTATGGAGTTTGTTTGGCTGAATTTAATTTCATGTTATGGGTTTAATGCTATGTTAGTGTTAAACCTTCTTTGTTTCTTATCCCAAATGATGTTTTAAGGGGTTTAAAACTAAACATTATGTATACACCTCAAGACAAAGATGCAGAAGTCCTGAATGTCTTCCATCAGTCTGAGTTATAGCAAAGACTGACATTTTAGGTAACACTGTTGTTGTTTGGCAACACTGATCAGTGTTCAAAGAGTTTTAAAGCTGTGGATAGAGGGTGGAAATTTTCCCAACATTAATCAGAAGAAAAACTCATGATCTTGTTTACAAAAACATGGACAAAGGGGTATAAACAACCTTATTTCCTTTCATGTAACTCCTGAGTGGTTTTTTTTTTATCCTTTGGCAACAAGCAATACCTTTGGCTGTAGTTGCACTTTAGGAAATTGCTTTTCTTAACTTTGAGCTGCCTCCTAGCAGCCTCCAGTATTTGCAGATGTCTTTAGTATATCTAGACTAGAAGCTGGCCCTGGACCCAAGACTCTGTGGTTGATAATTATTAATATATTGCAAGATATTATTAAATGTACTTTCTTGTTGGATACAAATGATTCTTTTTGCCTCCATGGAAAAATGCAAACTCTGTAGTCCGGAAAGGAAGAGTTTCTCTTTTGTGTAATATTCCATAGGAACTGTAGATTGACTGAACTGGTTATGGAAGCATTTTCTGGACAACTGCAATGTTTCAATTCAGAAAACTTCAGCTTCTAGGCAGATGCCTGTTAACTGACACTGAAGACCCATAAAGACACGGCCAACCCAATGTCCTTGAGGACATGTAATCAAACTTCTTCTGGGCCTGGAAGCACTATTTGTTTAGGAATGACAAATGACTCTACAAACTCTGAGAAACACCGATGAGGTCCATGATGTACTTTCTGAAATGTCAGTTGTCTTTGTAGAAGTCACACAGGCTTGGTGAGGGCTTAGAGAAGACAGTCCGTGCAAGGAATGGTGCATAGACAAGACAGACACAAGTATAAGTTACTAAAATACCCTAGATGTTATCTAATGCTTTGTTTCTTCTAATCATGACTTAAATATGAGACCTGGTCATAGACTGCCTGGGGAGTTGACTGTGTGTCTGGGCTGAGACTGGTTGCTCTACAGAGCACTGTAGACTCATCTAAAAATAAGGAATGTTCCCCTCTACAGCTGACATGAAGAGTGTTCTCTGCTGGGGTGCACTTGGAGTGACTTGCAGGAGGACTGAGATACAATTAGCTTTATAACCATAAAAATTGCATAAAATAAATGCCCCGTGTATTTGGAAAAAAACCATTAAAATGTCAACATCACCTAGAGCTTTCCAAAAATAAATACTGTGAGGCCAAAAGGCCTGGAAGAAGACATCTTTAACTTGTGATAGAGAACTGCTTAACTATTCAGAAAGAGAAAGGAAATTATCAACTAAGAGTTAATCCCCATTTCTTTAGGATTCTGCTAGATCCCAATTCCTTTTAAAATAAAATGCAGATCACTCAGAAAAATAAAACTTCACCCCCTAACTGCAAGGTATTATGGATTAATACTGTGGCTGAAAGAAGTAACATATTCCTTTCATTACTGACCGATAGTCTAGGTTATAACATTTTGCAGCATTTCCAGATGAAAGAAAGCAGTCCAATAAAAGATTTTGCATTTCAGTAAGGTCATTTGGGGACATAAGTGTGTGTGAAACATTTTTGGCAATATGTGAAAAGAGATTACAGTTCTTGGTGCCTAGTTGTTTTGAGAAAGATCTTGCTTGTGTAGAAAGTTTTCTACTCTGCACTTAAGTGTCAAATTTCATTACCTTATAAAAGAGTACACATCGTAACAGATGGTAAAAATGCCATTAAGTAATTTTAAATAATAACAGAAAGCTGATTGCTTGTCAGCAGAAAATACCTTTTCCAGAACTGGCAGAAACCCTACAGAATATCCATGTTGTTGGTGTAAGGTTTAAGCTGGTTGATTTTGTAAAAATATGACAAAAATAGTCTTTGAATTCATCTAAATACATTTAGGTAAGGTACAGCTGCTGAAATGAGTACCTAATTGATGTAAAATGCTGCTGGAGTGCCAAAATGAAAAAACAGATTTAAAAAAGATGAAATTACTTCAGTTATGACTTGGCCATCTGAATAAGCAAGGTGCTCTGGCTTTCCGAAGAGCTTTTTATGAGTTTATACACACAGAAGACTTTAATTTCACATCTTTTCATTGAGAGTATTATGTAGATATGTACTCTGCCTGCTAAACACTAATGAATATCCTTTTTGAAACCACTGTGAGAAATGGCAATATTATTATAATTCCTGTATTGCAGAAGTAAAGCCCCTAAATTATTGTTGCTGACTTTTTTTTCATATATTTTTATCAACAAGGAAAAGCCCCTACAATTCAGTAGGACATGTAGAAACTCATTATACATTTAAGATATCTCAGTATTATTAAGGTTACTGTGAATGTCTGAAAAAGTTTGACATTTTTTGCTTTATATGCTTTTCTCCTGAAGGAATGACAAATTATGTATGTGCATTTTTTTAACAAAAGAAGGTAAAAAGTTACTTTATATTTAAAAAAACCAGAATTTTTGTTTAAAACAAAGTAACCCTAAATATTGCTCCTAAGGAAGATCACTCAATTGGCAGTGCCTGACAAAACTAGTTGGCCCAAATGGGTAAATCATTACATCTTTCCAGATTACAGTGCTGTGTTCACAACATCACCCAGAAGGTGATTTAAAACTTTCAGCAGAACTATTTCCATTAAGTATTTAGATTTTTTTTATAACTCTAATACAAATAAACACTTTGAAATGCAACAGAAGCTGATAGCCCGAATTTCTGTCTTAGGAGAGACCATAACCTATTAAGGACCCAGCATTTTTTTTTATATCTTTACTTTCCTACAGCTGTTGATGGGAAAAATATCTCAATATTTTCTATCCACTGTGAGTCTTGTTCTTCTTATTTTGATATAATATTGAAGACATGGATAGCTGGAGGAATAGATGTAATTTCTCAATTGATAGAAACACAGAAAATCAGGGGTATCTCACACACACTGATGCCACCCATCTTTGCTGTGTCAAGAAAGTCACTTGAAATCTGAAGGCCTTCCAGGGAGTTTACATCTGGCCTTTAGGCTCTGGAACTCATTGAGGTCTCAAACTCTGAAAGACATCCTATCTGTTGACTCTATGGGTTCAGTATAAAGACCCTAATTTTTCTCTGGACAGGACTGTGCTTGGGGAAGAATCTCACTGATACAGAAATGTGATTCCAGCTTTTCATTTGCCAAGTGTATTTTTAACTATTTATTTTTGAGTGGCTGCTCTGCACTTTGCTTTAGTGATATTTTTATAAAGATAATTTGTAGCTGTGTAAAAGGTGCTGAGGATGCACTTCCAGAACCTTTTTGTACATATGCAAAAATAATGAATAAATAAATAAATGCTCCTTTCACATGACCTCATCAAGAGCAAAGCCAAATTCTCGCACGAGAAAGCCAGCTGAGCAGAATTTTCCAAGTGCCTGTATTACAACATTATTTCTATTCCCATTGCATCTCAGTCACAGACTGGGACATTGCAATGCTAAGTACCACACAAAATGAAAAAGATGCCTTTGTTCCAAGGGGCTTTTGTAACAGCAGTGGTTGAAACAGAGCAATGTTTGTCAGTAAGACCCAGTAACATTTCTCTGAGTGTGGAAGTGTGTGTCAGCAGTTTCTTTTTACGTCGGCTCGAGGACAGATGGGGTAGGTGTGATGACATCTGAAGTTCCATTTCAGATGCTGTGTAAAAACTCATATGTAAATGCTTCAGAAGAACCAAGCTGTACACTCGCTGTGCTTTGAAGAGGTAAGTTAAAAACCAAATGCTAATCAGCCAGCTATGCAGAGATGAAGTGGGGACAGTCAGCTCAGGTTTTCAAGTCAGCATTGCTGAGGCATTTTGCTTATGTACACACTTGTGATCTTGTTTTCTATGTCTACAACCATCTGAAATTTTGCATAGCTGCAGACTGAACATCTGCATAAATCTGAATGAAAGATTTAAAAAACAAATAGGAAGATTATGTAGCAAAACCACATCTTTGTTGCAGCATTTTGGAGCTCAGACACAAAAAATCAGACACATTATATGAAACTAACAATATAAAATTGTGTTTTCAATACATATAACCCATCTGGACTTTAACCTTTATCACCTGTGTCTTCAGAATTGAACTGAAGGCAGCACACTACCAGGAGCAAGGAAATCATTGTGAATTGTTAGGCTAGTACTGAAGACACCACCTAGCTCCAGTAAATGGACAGTGAGGACATATATTTGTGGAGATAAAGGCAAGCAGACTCATCTCTCAAATCCCATGGTTGTGGTTGCCCCAAGGAGCCCCAAGGTTTCACTAGCCTGAAAGATGTGCTTTCATTGAGAGAAAAGGATTTTAGCTCTTGGATCCCTGTGGCAACTGACAGTCCCCAAATTTGCAGGAGTGCAGGAGGACTTCAGGGTCCTATACAATGAACTTTCCTGCATGCAGTCATGCCCTGGCCATTTCTGCATCTCAGGTCTTTTGTGAAACCCTTCCAGGCTATGATTGTGCCCTGCCACGTGCCCTTCCTTGTGTATGCGCATGAAGTTAGAGAAAAGCACATGACCTGAGGCTGCACGGGAGGAAAGCAAATACATCTCTTCTTTATCAAGTGGAAAAATAATCTCTTATAAGGTGATTTTACATATTGATTTTCCTTTGGCAAGAAGCACACATTGAAATTACACACACACGTCCTGCTTTCTTCATTTCCTATGACTTCGGGGGAGTAACATTAACAGAGAGGCAGAGAAATGAATCTGGGATCTGGGAAACTTGAGAGTAAGGAAGAACTAGAAAGGGAAATGCAGCTTTAAATGGCTCCTCTTCTCTTTTCATTACTAAGTGACACTGGGCCCCATTTCCAGAAAGTACAACTAAATGCAAGACACAAAATCTCAATTTTCACCTGATTGGGTAAAATGGAAATATTTTTGAATTGACCAGAATGAGAATGTTTTTGTTCCACTGAACCAATGTATTTCATGCTAGATCAGAGGACAACATATCTGGGCTGCCAATATTGATGTTCTGCATCAGCTAGTCTATCTCTAGATCAGGATCTTTGCCTAGATTAAACCCTGGTACTATACTGTAATGTATATGGAGACTGCACCAGTCCTGACAAGTTAGCTGGAGTGTGTTTGGAGGGAAGGGCATGAGGGGAAGGAGACCCTTGGGCAGTTCAGCTGGGCACTATTCCCTTTGGGGAGTGTTGAAACTTTTCAGTGAAATTAAAATGCAGCTGGAATTGGGTTTTTGAATGCTAGAAGTGCAGCTGGGAAGTAACTGGTGGGTTAAAACTGCAGATGAAAAGCCGTGGGCACTTGCAGCAATTAAGCAGTCTGGAGTCTTTCAGAGAATGAGCAAAAAAATCACACATTTTAAACACAGAGAAAATATCAGGCAAATATATCCCTGCAGCTTTTTCCTGGCACTTTATTTCATCAACCAGCTAGTAATACTAGTGTTCATACTCTCTATATAAATTTTTCCCAATGATTTTTCTTTAAAAAGCAGTCATTTAAAAAAATTATGGTTGAAATGAACAACTCACAAGCCAACATCAGCAGACCCCTATTTCAGGGTGTCAATTGGATGGCTACTTTTGCACTGCTGGGTGACTGACAATATGCAGTTAAATTATTACAATATGCAATTAAAATCACTCCTGGCCTCCTTTGCTTCTTCCTCCATTAGCTTCTATTGTCTTTAACATAAGCCCTGGTAATTCTTCCACTGATTTGAATAAATAATAATTACAGTTCAGTAATCCTTGTTATAGCATTGCTTAATTAGTTTCTGTAGCTGACTTAAGGTTTAAATCATGAAGATAGAAATTAATTAAATATCGGATAAACAAAACCCTCACACAAAACATCTTTCTTTCCAATATTATAGAAATGTTTCTCAAGGAACTATGGAAAAAAAATTTTGAAAAGCATTTTAACTCATTTTCCTGGACAACTGCCAACTCTTAATTTGTCGACATTTTTATTTTTCTCTCTTGGGTCTCAAGTGGAACATGGAACATGTCTTCATATGTAGCTAACATTTTTATCTTTAAGTAATCTTCTCCTAGGAATGATGCTGCATGCACAAAACACCCAACATCCAACAGACCAAACTAAACTCTTCTATGAGTGTATTAAGTTCAGTGGAGTTACACACAAACAAATTTAGCCCAATGAACTGTTCTGGAGAACAGAGCAAAGCCTATCAGACTACATACAACAAAGTGGAATACCAGAGCTGCACAGTTGGACAATTTAATTCTATTTTCATTTTGGCTTGAAAACTTCTTACTTGCTAGTTTCTGTTCTGAATAGCTTTTTATATGACAGCCATCACCACAAGATCTGAGTACCTCCCAATAATGCATTGAATAGTGTGACTAACATCTGGTCCAAGTTTGTTTTCTCATCTTCTCTAATGCTCTGGGAAGTTCTGTTTATAATAAATAGTTACCATAAGGAAAGACATTTGTCCCTTAAGACACTAAAGAAGAGAAGCAGCATTTTTTACACAGATAATCAAATATTTAGAGGAAAGCACACTTCTTTTCTACAATTCAGAAATACAGCCTTATATGTTTAAAAAGTACTTTCCACAGATGTCACACGAAGAACACTTTACAACACCAATGCATTTCTAATGGCCCCTGTACACAGAATTATGTCAAGGCAAAATCTTGGGAGAAGAAGCCGTGCTGCCAAATTGGTAGGAATCAAAGTGGCTCACAACCTTGTGGAAGATGCTTGACCATTTCTGAGAGTGGCAAGTTGAGAACAGAGCAGGAGGGGAGAGTTTAAGGCTTGGCTCATGGCTGATCCAGGGCCAGCTGGAGTAGACAGCAGGAGTCTCCACATGGCTCCTCTTTCTCCAAAATGGGAAAGATTTGAGTAAAATGTTCACGCAAATGAAATCAGAAATAAAGAAGAACTTGGGATTTGAGCAATCCCCTTATAAATGAGCAGTGTACTTTGTTCATGACACAAAAAGAAATCTAAAAAAAAAAATGAAAAAGAAAGATGAAGAAATGATCAGAGAGAGCAGAAATACCATGTTGCACAAAGTGGCTTAAAGCCCTGCGTGCATTCAAACCCCAGGCTCAGTTCTTTTGACACATCTAACAGATAAATCACGCTGTTGTTTGATCAGCTACATTTGAATCTTATACTTCAAATTCAGATGAATCTTAGCAAGCTTAGGAGTTTTTACTCCCTAATTTGAATTCAATTGAGTAACATCTGTGCTGAGAAGCTAATTGCACAGATTTTTCAGTGGTCTTTATGTGAAGTATTTCCTGTTATCCATTTAAGAAATGAGGTTTTTGTTAGCTCTGCAGATAACCATGGTTCAAATTCATGCCTATCATTAGCATCTTCTTTCTGTTTGTTGTTGTTTTTCCATCAGGTGTTTATGTGAGTTTGATTCCATCTTCTTACACAGTAATGCAAGATAACAACCCCAGTTTCTGTTCCAGCTCTTTCGTCACATACTGCCTTTCCCAGCAGTATAGGTGCTCCTGTAAGTCCTAGCTCTGTTTTTGCAGAAGTTTCTGTTGACTTTGGATTCTCTTTGATACAAATTTTTTCAGTAAGATTTTTTAAAAATAGTCATTTAAACAAAAAATTAAGGTAGAGCTGGGAATCTGAAATTCAATATGAAGTTGCCTCCAAATTAATCCATCTTGGAAGAGTGTCTGGGTATGGTTCAAGCTACTTGAATGTACTGACTTCTTAAGGGGTGAGTTGATGCAAGGTTTTTCATCAGGCAGTTCACACTGAATAATTGACATCTCTGAAGGCCTATGTGTGTGTTCTGCTAGCAGGAAGGATCGGTCCAGCTTCTGAGAAAGTGCTCTGGGGGTCAGGAATGTTGGTGATGCAAAGAAATGGGTACTGATGGAATAACATGAAGGTAGTGACAGCAATGGCTTTCTGCCTGGTGCTGAAAAGGAACTGTAAGCTCACCTCAGTTACACCAATGGAACTCCAAAGATGCCAAAGAGCACAGAAACTTTACCGTGACTGGAATCTTGCTGTCAGTAATTTCAAATGATATGTGAAATGTAGTTCAGAGAAGCTGTGATTTATTTCAGTAGATCCCATACCTTAGAATCCTGTATTTTATCACTGAACCCATACACAAGACTGGTCTTTGTGATAACTGCTATAAATGTTGTGTTCAAATGGGACCAGACCCTGATGTTTGGTACCATGGATCTCTCCTCCTTTTCACTCCCGAGGGAGCTGCACATACAGAATAACACCCAGCTCAAACTTACTTACCTTTATCTTGGTGTGGTTTTCCTGTTTATAATTCTCTCATTTTTGTTAGAAAAATACATTCTTCTTCTTTCTCTAAGAATTGTATTCATTATATGTTCTAGAAATAAAGAGCCACTGGTTCATCCTGCATTTTTTTTTAACTGGAAGTTTGCTGGTAAATGAAGGACACCAAATCCTTAAAAGAAACTCAATTCAGAAGTATAGAGCTAAAGGCAGGAGCATTTCAATAAACAATTAGAACCCATTTTGAAAATGCAAAGACATAAAAATAAACAAAGCAGCCAGCCTAAACTGGCTTTGATCCCCTATGCTCCAGCAATGCTTTTTGATCTGTGGCTTTTCAGTGAGGTAGAAGAAAGTTTTTATCTAAAATATTCCTATCATTTAGGCACTGTAATAACCTGCAATCTACAGGCTTTCAGGACTCAAAGAGGTTAGGTAGCCACCTTTTGTTCAGCTCCTCATTCTCTACCATTTTCATTCTAAGCACCTAAGACAGAATGTCACAGAAATCTATGGATTGGTTTCTATTTGAGCTGATTTGAACAATGCTAAGTGCTTCAAATGTGTATATTACTATATTTAAAGATCTTCATAATGAGCAGGAGTATATCAGTGATTTACATATCTTCTATTACCATCGTCTACACTAATAAAGGACTCCAAAATCATATCCATCTCTTGTCAAAAGCATTTTGTTTTCACATATTCCATATAAAATTTGTCAATGATTTGTAAAATTCAAATGAACTGTGGCCAGGTAGATAGATTTATCTTACCATAATATTATGACAGTTTACTTCATCCTTTTATGGTGTGAACTGTGAAGATTGCTGCTGCTGTGGAAACACAGCAGAAGGCTGAAGAATGCACGAAGGCAGTCAGCACCCATGGAAGGTGATGCTTTGTATTGCTGCTGTAGTCTTAAGGGGGCAAAAAGGGATGATCTAAAAAATCCCCCAAAGACTCATTAAGAAGGATTCTATTTGCACATTAGTGTACTGTGCCAAACTTACTAATTTTGATGTCAACAGTGACCAGTACTAATGAAAAGCTTATGCAACACCAGTGAATTTAGTAAAATAAAATTACAAAAAAAAAAAAAAGCCCCAAAAAACAAACAAACAAAAAAACAACAAAAACCCAACATTTTAAGGAGTTAGATTACACCAAACTACAATTACTAATTCAAGATTAAGCAAGACTGTAATTAACAGTTCAGTGTTACAAACACTATCAAAAGGCAACTGATGACACATTTACAGTATACCCTAGCAAAGTTTTGATACCATATTTTTTTTCCTTTTGCTAGTGGTTCATATGGCTTAGGTAAATGGAAGGTCAGTAGGGAAATCTAGCCAGGTTAATGCTATATACTGTGTCCCAGTTCAAGACAGATTTTAACATGCTGTTTAAATTCACCTCTGTCTAAAAATAAATTTCCTTGACAATAGAGTGTGCTGAGACCCCATGTCTTACAGCAACACACACATGAATATTTTCCTGACTTAGAGCCACAAGGACACCATCTTCAGTTTAAACCCCTTCTGAGTGAGGCAAATAAGAATTCAGAGTCACCTCACTAACAGGAATTTATAAGGTAAACCACACTTCTCACCAAACAAATTCAATGAAAGGAGGCTGGTTTTATTCACATGTAGTCAGGTCCTATGGAGAGACTAATGTGAAGATTCAGGGTTGATCTGGTTCTATAAAATTGTGAATTCCCTGCCTTTTATGGACCTTCTAATTGTATTTTGGAAAGATGGCAAGGGATACCAGTCTTAACAGGAAGTTAGTGATTATATCAAATTAGAAGCATAAGAGGAGCTCATCAAAGTAAAGACAGCAGGACGCCAATGGCAGGATTAGCTAATGTAGTAGACTGTGCAACCCCCAAATTCAAATAAATACTCCACAGGGAAATGCTAACCCTGACACCTTTGTAGATTCTGCTGTGGACCTTCAATACTGCTGACCAATGCAGGGCACCATTTGCCTGAGGGAAGTGGCAGGGCATGTGGACCTATTTAGCAAAGTAACTTAGAAAAGTAAAAAAACCTCAGCGCTTCACAGGGACCATCCTCAATGCAGGAGGACTCACCTGTGAAGGCTTACAGGACTCAAATCTGTCCCCATGAAGACCCAAATTTGTCTCCACCTCCTTTCCATTTCTCTTTGCAGTTCCAGGGTGAGCTGGTTGGACAGCATAGGCTCAAGGATCCCCATTATCAGTAAGGTCCAGCTCTTATCTGTGGGATTGAATGAGGAAAGAGGAATACCTGTGTCAGATGGATCCCATGAGACTGCAGTGGGAAACTTTCAGAGAAGATCATGCTGTTACTGTGCTGCCCTCACTGATTTACTGCCTCAGCTTGTACAGTACAACCTCTGACCATAAATTGCATCACTTTGCAATGCAGCATTTGTATGTATGTGTTGCTGCATCATGCTACAGCTTTTGTGCTTCCTTTTTCCCACCACTTCTGGCTCAGAGATGGCTCCATCCAGGTGAGTAATGGCATAGCTTCAGCCAATCATCCTGGTGTCCATTGAGTTGTAGCTGCCTGGTACAGGTGGGGAGGCAGACACAGAGATTTCCAGGCTGGGAAACCTCCTTAGGTCATCATACTAGAACAGCAGGTTCCCTCAGCAAATCTAAATTACCCCTCTGCTGCCTGCTCTAAGATACTTTCCTGAGTGTTGGATTTCTGGGTTTAGAATTCATGCACCCCATGGTTTATGGTAACTGGAAGTTTATCCAAGACCAGTTTGTTGAGGTTCCTTTCCCAGCACCATGGAAGTTTCAGGTAGGAGCAGGACTCACCTGTGTGGCAGGCAGAGCTTCCCTTGCACCTGCCAGGATCTAACAAGTTGCTCTGGGAACACACTTATGCCATTCTCCATCTTCATTCTTCACCCCTTGCTGCTGCAGCTGCTTGCATTCATTTCTTTGACTGTGTCATCTTTAACATGACAATCTTATATGTTTATGTTTTTAAAGCATGCCAGTGGATTTTATTGTCATCCACTAGATGTAGGAGGCATCCTATACACTCATTCCCCTACCCACAGAAAAGAAAGGAGAAAACCCCATCAGTGACTTCAGTAACATCAGGCACTTCACATACAGGCACATCTTGGTGTGGTGCTGTGCCTGAGGATAGATGGAGTGTACAGCTTTTCACACCTGAGGAAGCTGTACGGCCCTCCCTTGGTTTGGGGAGCACCCTTTGATACGTCATTTAAAATTTTTGTTCTCTCTCTGTTAGCCTGCAGCATTCCCAGAAAGACTTCACACTGTAACAGAGCTCAGATAGATCACTGGTCCTACCTCTGTCTGTGCTCTTTGAACATGAGCTATCATCTCTGGTTTGCAACTAAGATGCTGTAGTGGGACTAACAGCAGGAGCTTCTGGTACACTGAGCTACCAAAGGTTTTGTCAGCTTGAAGAATTTAAAGGTGAAGTTGTACAGCAAAGCAACTAGAAAAAAAAAAAACCACTCATGAAAATCTCTTTCAACAGTCATGTCTTAAGAAAACCATGTAAAGTTGAAAGAAGAAATTACATACCTGCAGTATTTTTAACTTGCTATTTGCTATATGCAGCATATAAATTGTTAACTGGAAAGGATTTAAAATATATTAATGACACTGCTTTGATCTGCTGCATTCCCTATTCTCTAACCCTTCTGGTATTTAATGGTGGAAATACAGGGGATACTTGTGACTTGCCTGCAGCTAAATTACCTATCCAAATTTTTTGCACAAACACGTTGGTGGTTGGGATATCTGGGTGCAGGGAGAAACAGTCATTGCCATTGTAAAGTCTGAGTACTATTCTCGATGCTAAAAGAATAGATTCATGGATCATGAGGAGTTTCACTCACATCAAGAACTTAAAAGAGGCGAATATATTGCCATTCTTTGAATATACCAACACACCTACCCTCACTGTGTCCTTTAATGTTTGAGACTCTGCATGGTGGCTTGAGATTACTTCTGAAATGCAATTTTCACATTCTTGTTTGTTTTGACTGATATATTAATACAATATAAAGTGCTTGCCAGAAACAGTCCTTCTCTGTCAGACAAAGGCACCAAAGTAAACATTCCTTGATTTGTGCTTGGCAGCTGTTGAAGTAAACCCATATCAATAGACAATTTCTTTTACTACACTTTACTGAAACAATTGGTTATTAAATGAATCCTCGGTGATTCAGAGGCATGCAACTCCTACAGTGTATTTTTTAGAGTAGATTTTTCCCTTTATGCTTTTACCTTCACCTTGGATTTTTCCTTTACCATAACAAATATGGAATTTTGAGAGGCATGATCATTCAGGAGCAATCATTCAGAGGCATGATCATAGCAGGAGCAATGGGTAGTCCTGCATCTGCCTTCAAGTATGAGAGTGGCTTGATCAGGGGAACCACAGAGAGCTGCAGAGAGCTGACTGGTCACTATTTCCCTGCTCCTACCCACTACTCTTTGAAAAATATAAGCATACCTGCCTTTCCCCTTCCTCCTGATATTTCTTCTATCCTTCCTGAATTTTTGAAGAGGACCACTGATAGGTCTGAGACAGCTTTAGCAGGATCTTTAGCCTAGGAAAAACTCATCTGACATACCTAACTGGAGAGCCTCCAAGCTAACCAGTGACGGTCTCACTTTTTCTTGCCCAATTTTACCTGTCACTGGTATTAATTTTACGAGCCATTTGCTCAGAGACAAATTTTCCTTAAGGAAGACTGATGCATAAAGAGTCTTTACAGAAGGATTTTCAGTTCAGGATGGGGCTTGAGTTTTCACTAGCCTCCACCTCCCGGTTTCACCTCCCCACCACACGGACTTCCCTACTCATTACACATGATTGTCCCCTCTGGGGCCCCCACTCCTGCTCCCTCTCTTCCCTTTGCTTTCCCATGGATGCTGCCCTACACTTTCCAAGTAGCAAAGCACTGGAGCACAGCATCCACCTTACCCTGTTTATTCTGTCTGGGTTTGGAAACCACCACTGACCAACATGCAAGGAGGTTTGAAGGAGTTTTTCTTGTGGTCTGAGGGTGTGCTCACAAGGAAAAGCAGCACAGGTGGCACAGGCTGCTGGGACAGTCACCTGCAGAGATGACATGGGACATACACCTTACTCTTCTCACTTTGCCATGTCCAAAAACCTGAAGCCTCCATACGTGTCAAAATTGCAAAGATTTTTTTTTTGTCTCTAAGAATAATCATTCTCATTTCAGATAAATTCGCTCCAATCCTATACAACCTTAAAGACACCCAAGAGCGAGGCAGGCAGGGGCAGCAGAGAGCTGGGAGAGGGACAGGCAAGGAGAGTTTTGGTGCTGTGTCACTATAGGACATGAAACAACACGGGCGCGGACTCGCTGCTCTTTCCAAGGTAAAAAGGGCTTTTTATTTTCTGACTCCGACATTTATAGATTTCCAAAAGTGACAGTGGATTGAAGGGTGAAAGTGTCACCTCTCCAATGACACTGGACAAACCAACAGTCCATCAATTTTCTCCTCCTCCATGAAAGAATGCAAAACAGTAAGTTATTTACATAAAGTGTGTGAGAAAGTTCATAACAAGAATGTAAACATCAGAAGGCTTAGAAAATCTTTTAAAATCTGGGCAACAGTGCTGGCCTCTGGGAAAAGTGGGGCTGTGTGTGCTCAGTGCCAGATGTGTTCAGGCCATGGGGACGGGATGGGAGGAGGTGCTGGCTTTGCCAATGCCCAGGTGCAACTGCCTGACAGCTTTAATGGCCGTGCAGAGTGGAAGGGGATAAAGCTGCACAGGCAATGTGAGTCCATGCTGCACCAGCAGTGCAGGGCGCTGCAGTGGGGCAGAACGCTTCATGCAACACCAGCTGCGTGTAGCAGGTAATCACACGCCATGCTGGGAGTGAAATGCACCATCTCTCTCCCTGTTAACGGGAACACACGGCTGCTTCCCTTGCTGCCCTGGGAAGATACCCACAAGGCTCTTCCTCCCAATTCTCCCTTTGAAGGCCACTCAGTTTGCTGTGTAGGATTTCCCAGAGATGTCTGGCACCACATGGTTCAGCTGTGTCTCCTTGGTCAAGGAGACAGCTGTGATTCACGTTTCAGACAAGCAGGCACAGCTGGCAGGTAACATCCTTCAAGAAACATCTCTAAATGCCCTCATTGTTCAAGGTCTGGGAGTCACAGTCTTCCCAGCCCTCCCCACCCTTTGTTGCCATAGGGATGGACAGCCAGGTGATGTTGAGGTGCACTCCCCTGCTCCTGCCAGGCGCTTAGTCCCAGGTCAAAACACCAATGCCTCCAGCCAAACTAACAATCAGATAATTCACCTTTCAAACAATGTGTCAATGGTAAGAGAGGCAGGTTTGCATCCTCTTTACAATGCATAAGCAGCAACTGATATTCTCTGTGTTTGAAAAGGGAGAGAGCTGAGTTTTAGCCTTAACATATAGAGAATATTGTCTAAACTGCATTTATTTTCCTCTTTGGAGGTTCTAGCAATGCTGGCTAAGTGCTAAAAGCTCAGTCTGGATATCTACCAGTGCTGCCTATTTTCCCAATTTATTTTTTATGCTGCTTTTATGAGTACTGTTCAGTAAAGAAACAAAGAACTTGCAAGTGGAGTTCACATTCTTGCTCATTTGTTTATGTACTGCACTTGATTTTCTAAACCTATGCATAAAGTTTTGTCAGGACAAACCAGGAGAAATATATGAAATTCTGCGGTGGTAAAAATGAAGTTGAAAAGAAACTTTATGTTTGAATTTACTACAGAACAAAATAAATGCCTACATTTTAATCTGAGCTTTTATTTCTGCACTAGAAAGAGGGATAGACAGTACACATCTATCACCCAGGGTGTATCAGGGACAGACAAAGGTGATACAGAGACTCTACCATGAGAAAGCACGAAAAAGGCACTTTATTATTAGAAATCTACAGTTCTTATAGAAACAGTGGTGGACCTAAGACCTGATTGGCCTTTAGGAATCCTCTCTCACCTATTGCTCAAGAAGGGACAACTCCTTGTAAACATCTTTGACAAACCGAGATTGCCTGCCAGGTGCAGAGATTGAGATAGTAATTGTTTTAATTATTTCTCTGAGCTTTCTCACAACTTCTCACAGCTTCCCAGGAAAATCCTGCGAAACCTGTGTCTCTCTCTGTTCGGAGGATATGTGATTACCACACACATCCACCTTTTTCCAAGGATGGGCTGCTTTCAGCTCAGAATACAATCCAGGGTTCAAAGATCTGCAAGCTTAGAGGCTCATGAGATCTGGATATCAGAAAGCTGATCAGTTCTGGGCCATCTCAGCTTAACAGAGAAGAAGGAAGCAAAGCATGGCAGGAAAGGTTTTGCAATTTAAAAAATAAAGAAGAACTGCAGGAGTTTTATATCTAGCCATCACTAACCCAAAGTCTCATCCATTCAAAATGCAAATAACACCAGTGGCCACATCCTGGCTAATGTGAATAAATCTTCCTATTCTACCCCCTTCTACAAGATCACATACCACACCCCAGCGAGTTGCACTCCTTTGTGGTCTAGCTGCACCTGAAGCCAGCAGAGTTACACAACACTCTTACTCCTTGCAGAAAGAAGGAATAATTCATGCCAGGGTAGTGTGTGTTTGCTGAGCAGCTCCATTTCCCTGTGCACGTGTGTGCAAATCACATCCGTGTCCCCTGCGGCCAGGCTCCACCGACACCTCTCCGACAACGCAAGGGACAAACCAACCTGCGGCTGGCTGCCTCCAAAAGCAGCAAACACTCATGGACTCAGGCTTTAGAGGGGCCTGCACTAAGGGTTTCCAGGCAAGAACATCCTTCTCTAAACCAGGAATCAGCCCTGTGTTTTTAATAACCAGTTGGCAAGGCCAGAAAATGTAGGACTCCAATGTAAAATACATGCTGCAAATTACTTTCTGGCTGCTACCTGAAATGCTCCCTCATACATGCTGTCATTTTATTTTAAAAAATACATGGTTGAGTGATCATCCAGAAATTTGTCTAGCTTTAATTTAGTTTTCTTGCAGTTGTCCTTTGCAAAAAACACTTTGCATACTTGTGCAGTAAAAAAAATATTTTGTCTATTTGGTTAAAATACTGTGAAATACTATCACATACTCCCCTTCAGTCTATTTTTTAAACTGTTCCAATGAATAACAGGAATAAAATCTGAAAGACCTTCAAACACAGACATTAAGAAATATGCTTATCATGACAAATCCTTACTGAAAAATTAAAGTTTTATTGAGTGAAACAATTGCTTTTACATTAGTACTTCATTATTTCAGATAGGAATGGTTATATTTTTGCCATTTGCTTCTGGGTCATAGTTTCCTTGTCTGCAATTATGGTAGATTTCATCATTCCACTCATGAAATAAACACAAATAAAAAGAAGTTCCCACACTATGACTTTTCCTTATAAATCTAAAAAAGACAGTTATAGGAGGCAAAGTTACAGCAGCCAAACTCCTCTAATAAAACTCATGTTACATTTGGTAAGCCTCAACTTGATCTGGATTTTAAAACCTATGGATTTTTTGTGGCAAAGTAAAAAACTAAAGCAATATATGATTAAAACTTCCTTTTTTCAAGTTGTTGGATTGAGAATTTCACTCTACAATGTGTCCATAATTCACTAGAGCATACAGACACATTCTTCACATTCTACCTGTCTTTGTGCATTATTTCTGTAATCTCTTGTAGAACTACAGCTGTTTGCCCTCTCCACCCAAGTCCTCTTGGGTGATCAAGTATTTTCCTCCATTTTCTTTTTTTTAAATCCCCTTAACCGACCCCCCCCCCCCCCCCCCCCCTCCCCCAGCATTTTCAGCACCTGCTTGTGAAACTTCATTGATTATCTGCATGATTAATGCAGCCTCACTGACCTGGTTTTATTATTGTGTTTAATTACTAAAACAAAAAAAATAGTTGTTAGAGATTTGCAGCTGACCCTGGAAGTGCCCCAAAAAATTTCAGCCTCATAATTTCATTCTTTGCTGAAAGAAAATAATCTCTATCTAGTTTTAATGCAATAATAATAATGTTTTCTTAGAGTCACTCAGTTTTTCTAACTAAAAGGTGGGACACTGATGTAAAGAGTATCAGCATGAATACCCCCAGGGGCTGCAAGGAGTTTTCTGTGAGGTTCAGGACAACAAAATGCTGAGGTCCCTGTTTATCTCTGAAAGGACATCTGAAGGAAGAGACCCCAAAACTTTGCCCTACTAGGCAATATGAAGAACCCAATGTAATGAACTTCCTGAATAAACAGCATCATTACTATTAATTTTATCTGAGAGCACCTCCTTTTCTTGGAATGAAGAAAGAAGGACATGAAAAAGGCCACAGGTCTTAAGGAAATAAAAGATTCAGTAAAAGGTGTTTAAAAGAAAAATGTATTCTTGCAATAAAAACAGCTCTAGGCTGTAGTTTGGGATGGCTGCAGCAAGTGGGTGAGGTAGGTGCCACCACTATGGCAGAGAGAGATGATGAGTGGCTGCTCAGTCCAGCAGTGTCAGGCCATGTGCTTAATAGAGCTAAAATCTGTACAGTCTATGCCAAGATTAAATTAAATATTCTCTGGAATCTACTGTCTCCTGCACCCACATGAACCAGACAACTTAAACAGGGATATTTGAATGCACAGGATAAATTCACGTTAGTGAGTTTATCAATGCACATCCATATCACATGTGAACTAACAATAATCAAGTGTAACACCTCAGATGTGCTGTCAGGACCAATAAAAATGACAAAGCAATTTCCATGGCTGGAGGAGAAGAGGTATCTTTTGTGGTCATATGGCTTACCAACAAATGGTACTAATTAGAATCTATTTCTAAATGCTTCATCCCACCTCAAAGAAAAAAGAGGAAGCAGTAGAAAACTTTCAGGCAAGTGCAGTGGCTGGTGGTGAGCATGGAAAGCCTCTGCCTAAGGAGAGATCAAATAGACTAGGACGTTCAGCTTGGACAAAAGGCAGCCGAGGAGAAGTATGAGGGATAAAACCCTGATGTTAACATCTCCAAGGATAGATGAAGTTCTTAGGAGTGTAGAAGAAACAATGTGCCATCATACCTCAGAATGGCTTTCCTTGTTGGAATAAGTAGGGCAGATGTAACAAGTATCTCAGGGGTTTTTAAGACAAGCAGACCTTTTCCATCAAGCATGGAATTAAATTGTGGGACCTTATGCTGTGGGAATTTATAGGTGCCAAGACTATAAGTGGGTTAAACACAACATTTAAAGGAATCCAAAGAAGTCCATAGGCAAGGATGAACCCCACAGACACAACCTCCATCTCAAGAGATCTCCAAACTGTGGATTTCCTTATATTAGGAGGTATAGGAGGAGCTCTACATCCATGTGGGCTGTTCATATACCTTTTTTGTGTGCATCCACCACAGCTCTGAGGTCAGAGAGACCCAGCAGACCTCCCACCTGGCCCAGGGTCAGCATAAAGTGTAGCTCTGCTTTTTAAAAGTAAGCAGCTTTTGAATGAAAAGCCACATAAAATCTAGCTGTCCACCTAGGATTTCCTTAGTCACACTGCTCCTTCTTGTCCTTTGAGTGAGGCAGAGGATTATCTAATATGTTGTAATTAAGTCAGAAATGCAGTTACTGTTGTCAAAACATGAGTCATTTTTTCATGCACAGATCTGATTCCAGTGACACAGTTGCAAAGGCATCTTTTCAAGCTCTGTAACACTGGAATAATTTTTTCTTCTGAGCTAAGCTGTCAGCAAAAACTGCTTAGCAGTGAGTGGCAATCAATCCAGCCTTGTCTCTCAACAAGTTAAAGAGTTTTGACATAGTGTGGTTCTCATCTAGAGGTTTTCTTATGAAAAGAAAATTCAAATGCTTTTTGAAAGCGTACTTTTAATAAAATCATCCACTTTTAGAAAGAAAAGCTCTATCCAAAGAAGTAGGCTGTTTGCCTCAGCACCTCTTGAAATTTCAGTAATATTGCCATGCATGCACTTGGGAAGATGCATTTCTTCAGTTTCACTTGACATTCTTGACATTTTTCACTCCCTAATGCAGAAAGCAGTGCCAGCCAGGACTTGCCAGGAAATGTACCCACTGGTACATGGTACACCATCTCAGTGAAGTATTAGCTGCTCAGCTACTGGTTGCTTATCTCTTTTGTTACTTGAATAACAAGGATTATGAATTATTCAGCTACAGTATGAAATGGATAAATATGATACATTTCCCAGATTTCATAAAAGTTAAAATAGTGGGCACAGAAGAAAGGGACTACATTATGCAGAAGAAAAAAAATAGGATCAGTATGAGGCAAGTATTTCCTAACAAAGAGGCCTATTAAATGGCTGAGAAGTCCCTTGCGGGAAGAGGTGGAGGCCTCATCACTTTAGATATTTAAACCAGACTAGACAAAGCATTCATCTCTACAGGGGCGAAGGAAATGGATAAAATTACTTATTAGGCTTCTTCCTATCCATCTCTGATTTCTACAATTTAATACATTTTTTAAAATGCAAATGACATTTGTATAGCAAAAGGCAGAAAAACAACAAAAAAAACATTTTCTAGTTGAAGTGTTGCCCAGCACAATGAAACTTGATTTAAAAATAAATTTATGCTAGCAATTCAGACTGCAAGATGACTTCTCTTTGTTTAAGGTCTAACACTGAAAAGCTTTGGTACTGTCACATGTGTCTCTAAAAAGATGATTTACTGTCCCCCGACTGGGGATTTATTCTTTGTGCCAGAACTCTTTGTGAACTGTGATGTTTCAACTTTGACAGAGGTGGTTGATGCAAAAGAAGAATGCTGTTTTACAGAAAAGTAGTGGAGTGTGGGGTCTGTACCTCAGGTCTGGCAGACTTATCAACTCCCTTGAGAATCTCCAGCACCAAATATTTACTGATGTCATTCAAAGGATAACATCTAGTCTGCTAGTATGAAAGTAAAAAGACTCTCAGTCTCTTTTTATCACTTTGAATTATCTTAAAATGATTTCAAAATTCTCAGTTCTTCTTCCCCACATTTTTTTCTTTTTCTCTGTTTTTTTTTCTTAAATCCTTGAAGGCACTACTCCATTTAAAATAAAGTGCGCTGTCTTGCTTTGTAGAAATAAATATGAAGAAATGGAAAAAAAAAAACCCTACCCTAAGAAACCTTAGGATAGTCAAAATGTTTAAAAGTGTAACACTGTGGATCTTTCACTCCACCCACCATCCATGCAGGAAGATGAAATCATGATGTAGAACTCCTGTACAAGAAATCAAGATGCACAGCTGAAGTGAACTGTCCCAGAGGCAATGCAGGGGTGGGTGTTGGGCCGTGGTGGTGCTCAGGCTTGGGACAGTCTCTCAGTAATTCTGAACCAGCCAAGACAAGGCAGGATATAGCCCCATGTTTTCCTTGCTTTGACGTTAAAACTGTTTCAACAACATGCTGCCATTTACCCTCTGCATCCTGTTCACTCTCGCATCCTGGCTGCAGTTCGCCATATTTTCAGAAGGAGCCTTGCCGTGCTGGCCTGGGCTGCAAACTCAGTGTAGTAGAAAAGATTACTTCATTTCAAAATACTGCTTATCCACAATAAGTTCATGTAGACTTGTTTCATGAGAGGGGGCACAAAAATAAGAGGAATAGTGAATTGAATCTACCACTACAACTGGTTAAAATTAAGAAAAACAAGGGCCCTGTACCCAATAACAAGTAACTCCCTCAAAAACATCATCTACCTTCTTGTGAATCTCCTCAGTTCCTCTTCCTCAGGTTAAAGTGTAGCCACTTAGGTGGAAAGCTGTGTTGTCCTGTTCTGTGCTTCTGTCTGTCTGGCTGTGTGCTGCTGGACTCCACAGAACCAGAGAATTCTCTAAGTTGGAAGGGACCCAACAAGGATTCCAACTTTCAAGTGAATGGTCCATACGGAGGTCGAAGCCATGACTTTGGCGTTATCAGCATCATGCTCTGACCAACTTATCTATGTCTTCAGGTTATCAAGTCTGTTTGGAAGTCTAGTTTTGGGTACATTGTTAAATACTGGCAGCCTTGAAGTTTGCCAATAATGTTATCAGGACAACAGTTTGCCTATTTTAAGTGTCTTATATTAGCATATGCAGTTTTGTGGGCCTATAATCAATATAGCAGGACCTAGCAAAGATCACAATGCAGCTAAATCAAAGACATCAGCCCTTACTTTGTCCAGTCCTGTGGCTTTAAATAGTTAACATAACAGCGGGAGTATGCCCAAATCTAAGGATTCATTTAAATTAGAATGAAGTTCAATACTTTGCCATTTGGAAAGTAGATGTACTCAACTGTAATAACAGTAGTGAATTAATTAAATTACCAAATGAATTTTAAACACCAAAAGGGACAGTATGGAAAACATTAAACTGTTTGCAGCAGCTCTACCCCAAAATATTTCTTCAAAACAGCCCCTTTGTCCCAGGCATAGACAAAACCCCCCTCTCTGCTTTGCTCATCTTCTCAGTCAGCCCAGCCCCAGCCCTAGCCCCACGTCCTATGTAAGAGCCCACAGACTCTGTTAACTCACGCTCTGTTAATTGCCCTTTGGGCTCTGGGCTCAAGCCACACCTGCAGAGCTTCATCCCTCACCAAGTCCTGCTGACAGGATGGTCCAGCTCAGCACATCCTTCCTAAGCTGTGCCCAGCAGCTGCTGCCCCAGCCCTCAGGGGATCCCACAGTATCATACTGTAAATGGGCAGCTGGCGAGGATAGAGTCTGCATCCATAGGATAAGCAGGAATTTAAAACAAAACAACAAAAAAAATCTCATTTGGACTAAATTAATCCTGTAGTAATGAATTTCTAGCACTTTGTACTTGGTTGAGTCATGTCTGGGTATGGAATAAATCCCACTGAAAGGGAATTGCCTTGTAGTGCAGGCAGTATTTTACAACCCTGGGAGCCATTACTTTCCAAGGAGAGAAAACAGTCAAAGAAGAGGAAGGAAAATCAGGCAGAGAAGTATGCCCCATTTGATTTTAGCCCCATTTACATTGATTTCAGCACAGTTATTCCACTGCAGAGGACACAAGAGCTTTCAGTTCAAAGTCTAAAGGATGGCAGAGAATAAAAATAAGGAAAGAGTAATATCTGAAGTTCTAGTCTCAGTCACACAGCAAAAATTCTTCTCCACAAATAATTGAGATTTATTTCCCAGCAATTCTCAATGGCCATATTGTAAGTCATATAGGTATTTTATGACCCCAAGGTTGCAATAGCATGGTCTGGCTGAGTGGCAGCATAGCTGTGCAATCAATATGCCTTTGCACACTTGCTTCTTTGAGTGGGTTAGAAATGCAGCACAGCCTGAAATAACAGCATAAATTTAATGGGCTGGCAGTCTGAAAAGTAGAGAAGTATAACAACAGGTGTATTAATTTGTGCTGAGGTGTGTAACTGACACCACTGTAATTTTGCTACAGTTTGGCTCTGTTTTAAAACAGAGTACAAAATACCTGGTGCTGGAGCTAAGATAATCAACTGAAAATCAAAAGGAAAAGACAACGGGTAGCACTGCAGAGCATGTTGTGCAGAGGTAATTAATATATATCACACATTTGCAAAACCTATATCCTCTGTTAGTCAGCCCTTTATTTGAGACACTATATTCAGACAAATTGAACAAGTCCTAAAACATATAAACCCCTAACACTACAAATACATATTTCCAAAAGTTATGAAGTTCTATAAAACCACATAGGTTTCTATTCTTTCTTTTTGACATGATTGTTGTTGGATACTTAAAATTTATGAGTTCATAGATGAGTCAAACCTTGACTGGAGATGATTCCTCTTCTAACTACATGTGCTTTACCACAAACATTAAAAACAACTACTTAGGAACAGCATTTTCTAGGAATTCTGAAAATATTTTAGGTATAATTATTGTCATTACAGAAAAGTCTGAAACATTTCCTTTAATCATTCAATACATAGCTCCATAACTCCATACACTTGAAAACTATAATTTTCGCTGTAAGTTTTCTTCTCACATATGTGTCTATATGTACATACACACACATATATATGCACTATTATAAAATGAGGGTCAAGAAAAGCAGGACCTTTACATTTCCACATTTTCTCTGTTTGCAGTAGGAATAAAACTGCAGATACCACCTGTGCCATCTACAAAAATTGAACCAGCTTAACTTCAAATCCTCTTGACAGGCTCTGCTTTTCCCACTGTCATTTTTTCATTCTTACCAAAGTCTGATTGCTCTAAGAGTATATTGTTAGGCCATACATTCAATTTTCATGCAACAAACCCCTCTCCCTTTTACACTGCCCTGAAATGACTAAGTCTTGTGCCAGACCCAAAAACCAGGCTTGCACTGCTCAACTCCACTCTGCTGTGCACAAGAAAACCAGTTTGCAGCTGTGGTGTTGCTAGACCTAGTTATACACATAAACATTAAATATTACTTATTTTTGTGTTCTTCCAGTAGTTCAAAAAATAGCCTAAACCATGCAACATACAAGCAAGCCTTACAGGGCCTGGTTCTATTTGGGGAATGGTAAAGTGTCAGTAATTCCTCTGAGCTCCACTAATGGAGAGATGCTAATTGCCACATCTAGATTGCCATCAACTCACAGTGGTGACAGGGGGAGTTCAGAGTATTAAAACATTTTGAAGGACTATGCCTTAAACAGAAATCTTCCAAAAGTCACATTATCTCCTTACAGTACTCATTCTGTGAACTCAGAACAAAAACAAACAAACAAACTCACAAACCCAAAAAATCAACCAAACAAAACCCCAGTTAACCATTTCAGATTTTTTTTCCTCGAATTTGTGTTACTGATTGAAGATCTGTTTCCTAATGGTTCAGAATAAAAGTCTATCTTGATAGCTAAAGTCACATAAGCCAAATTCTCCAGAACAACTACCACAGAGTAGATGTGCATGAGGTTGGTCATCCACTAGGAAGGACTGGTGGCTTGGAAATGTCAATGCTGGGAGGGAGGGTAAGCATAACAGAACATAGCTAGAGAAATCTGCAGAGCTCTGAACCCTCAGAGGGACGCCTAAGGTGTGTACACTGAAATAAGTGCACCTGGAGAACAGCAAACACGTGGCTGCGTCCCCAGAAGTACTCATTAGCAGGAATATTTCACAGTGAGCTGCAACTCTGTGACAAGGAAAATTGGGCTTCTCTTTGGGGAAAGTGTTCTGGAGACAGGTTTTTAACATTAAAAAAAAAATATTGGCCTCCCACAAGTATTTTTGCTGTAACAAGAACTAAAAAATTGGTAGTTTGTTTTATTATTCTTATAATACTAACTAATAGAGTGATTTAATTTTCTGTAAATGATTATGGTTTATAAATAACAGATATTTCAGAGCATGAGATGCTTTGGGTGAAGAGATGCAGTACTTGCATCTGGAAGGTGTCTGCTACAGTAATTTCTTCCTGGGTGAATCCTACAGCATGAACTGACTTGATCAGTCCAATACAAAACAAAGTCCTACTCATTTAAACAGTGGCAGCAGCAGCAGGCACCAAGTTTGGTGATTTTGCTTTATGCCTTTCTAAAATTCAGCCCTTCAAAATCAACATGTAATTTTTATTCCAGTTCTTAGCTCAAAAAATGCTTGGGGTGAGGGATGTCAAATTCAGTTGGAAAAAAAGGGACCATGTAACTAGGGCCACTGCTTCCATTTAGTGGGATGGACAATAATAATAAATAAGAATACAAAGAATACAAAAACAGGATAAATCAACTATGCTACACATCTGGTAATACACCTTTTTTTACTGCATTTGTTATCAAGATGACATGCAGTCTAGAACTTCATGGCAAACACACTGGCAAAAGCCATAAATCATGAGAATAACAAGGCTCGAAGGAACAAGGCTTACAAAGACAACCCCAAGGGTGACTTTCTTGGATACCAGTAAATAAATCCCTAAAGGCAAGGAGCTAAAGTACAGCAGCCCTAGCAACCACACTAGCACCCGAATCGAGGTCTGGAAGAGCAAAGATGTGCAGTTCCACACTGTCCAGTTGTGAGACACAGTTGCAACAGAGTCAAAACTTGTAGGCCTGTAAAATTCCACCACGGGGGTTGAGTTCAGAGTCTGGGGACTTTCTCTTTGTACTTCCATGATTGTTATAACCAGGCAATTAGAAGAGGTGTGAGAAGGGCTAACCAGAGATGCCAGCCTTTTGGGAGTCAACAACAGTTCTGTTGGGTTGTCTGGTAGGCACTTCTTTCCCTTTCCCCCACAAGCTAAATTCAGAAGGATATTGTTGTCGTCAGGAAGACTACTAACCTCATCGTCTGGCAGGCACGTTTCAAACCTGCAGAACGGGCACACTATGACTCCTTGTGGGGAATCACCGAAGTCTATGATCTTGCAAAGGCATTTGGCGCACACTCTGTGACAGCACTCCAGCACTTTGGGTTTTCTCTGCCGCAGGTTGTAGCGGTTGTAACAGATCTTGCACTCAAGCTCGTCTGAGCTCTGGGTCTCCACGGACTCCTCTGGTAGCTGAGTGGTCATTTCTTCAGATGGTTTTCAGACTCGTTTTTTCTCAGAAAGAGAAGTCAAGGGACGAAGAGGTCACTCAGTCTTATTTTAGAACATTTTCCTATCACCCATCTCAAACAGAAAAAGAGGAGATGACATCATTGAAAAGCATCAGTAGACATCATCCATTTTCAGCTTATCCTAGGGATTGTGCAGTGCATGCCCTTTACTCTGAGCCAGGCGTCCATCTGAAAAAGCCAAAGAGGAATTTTTGTTGAAATCAAAGGCAAAAACAGGAAAGGAAAGGGGAAGGGGAAGGGGAAAAGTAAAGGGAAGGGGAGAGAGGAAAACGGAGAGGGAAAGCTTTAGCAAATGAAGTACACAAGTTCTACTTTTTATAACCTCAGCTTTTTTTGCTAAATCTACCTCTAAGGTAGCTTTTTTCTGTGGCATATGAGGCCTACATAACAGTCACCATGATGAAACTTAGCATCATAGTGCATGGATTTATTTTAGAGTTGAAGCTCTGAGTGGTTCAGCCCATGAAGTTCTCAGCAGAATCTGCAATCTAATCACTGATCTGTGACCATTTATTTAAACTCTGGTTTCCCAAGGAAATGAGACTTGACACCTGGAGCTTTTGGTCTTTCCTGGTAACTTGTGAACCTGCTGTCCAATTTCAAACAAATCAGCAGAGGGGCCACAGTACTGAAGATAATTAAGTTGCTAAAAAGAAATGAACACTGGCAACTGGGTAGAGGAGAGATATTTACAATTAGTACCATTTATCCTGGAGGGAAATGGGTGGTCAGTACACCCCAACCTCTGCTCTGAATGGCAGCATGCTGCCTGTAGCTCAGCCAGAGAGGAGGGCAACCAGAGGGAAGCTGCTGATACTTTGGGGAAATAAAACGTTTGGGGGAGTGGAATGGGTATGAAAGAGGTCCAGAGTTATTGCAAAGAGTTATGTGGGGACCTAGGTCAAATCTGGATTAGGCTTTGTTAATTTTTCTGTTTGTGGAGCAGCCCATTTATTTTCTCCACCCAGCTGCTGGACATACGTTTACAAACATAAGTGTTCTTTAGCTTGCAACAAACGTCTCCTTCAATATGTGGCTGCTGGGATGAAGGCTAATGTGTCTTCCAAGGGCATTCACCAGATGCTCTGGTTTTCAAGGGTGTCATGGCTGTGACAGCGGTTTCACACCTCAGCTAAGGAGAGGTCTGTGGCGCGCTTGCCCTGCTGCACTGCCACTGCGTGCAGCAGTTTTGCCACCAGACACATCTGCATCACTTAAACAAATGTTTTGTCATATTTTGCAATATGACTTCAGGAAACAGTGCATGTATTATAAACAAGGCATTAACCAGGAGTGTGTGCTCTGGGGATCAATAATCACCAGCATTTACAAAACCAGCTCTTATCTGCCAAAAGATAAAAACTTCATCCAGATTCAGGCACATGCTTGCTCAAAGAAATGAGGGCAGAACTGCATTTTGCACGTTTTCAAACTCATCCCTTCATTGCTAGACTAGCAAGGAATTGGCCACAGTCAAATGATGGGCAAAGTCAGCACTTATCCAGCTGCCTCTTGCATTATCAATAAGTATCAGTCACACTGAATATGAAAAAGTGGCCTATTTCATGAAACTTATTTCTTGACTATTTGTTTTAGTAAATATGTGATTTCTTTCCCTTTCCATTAGGAAGTTATTACTCACTCCTAGAATTCAGATTTTTGTTCTTTTTTTTTTTTTTTTTGAGGACAAGGCAGGAAGCAACTCTTTTAAGCGACGTGCTCCTTCTGTCAATACATTTTACCTGCCAACCATCACTGAAGTCTCTTTCATGAGCCTCTTGTTCTTACTGTGCTTTAAGTATTTTCCGTTTCTGTATATCCAGCAGAAGATGGAGAGATATGAGAGAGGTGGATATATAACTCCTATAAACAATATAATTTGTAAAACTCGCCTCCAGGATTTTAAAACAAAGATGTAAACATCAGACAATGCAGTAATGAAAAAAACATGACAACATAGTGAAAAAACCCTACACATTTCTCTAAAAATTGTTACAGACATGGCCTCCCTCCCATTCAATTGCTTCAATAACTCCTTTCCTGCCTCTTCCAATTTTTGTCTGTAGTGCTCTAGAGGTTTTCATCTCTGCCTTACTGTTGTTTTTATTATTTGTACTGAGGATATATTTGCAACTGTGGCATGTTGCATCAGGCAAAGCAAACATTAGACCATCCAGAATTTTCAAAGTGTACAAGCTAGACATCTTTAAGACACAAAAAGAACATATTTTACAGAAGTCAAAATTTATCCTTTATCCTTTGTTACACTGGGTGCTTCCTTATTAATTTCTACTACTCCTTTTATTTCATTCCAAATATCATCTTCTAGATGACTTTTAGGTAGACAAAAATGTCACGAGATGCTAACTTTCCAAAGGATGAACAAACCACAAAATGGATCAAAAAAAGTGAAATGCCAGCCTACGGGAAGGCAAAGAACTGTTGTAAAATTAAGAAGCCAAACAAAATAATGATGGTTTTGGCCTTTCACATCTTGGGTATCATTTACATTCTGTACCTGTGGGGAATCAGGATTGCTAACAAGATACTGTTAGTGATCTGCTGGCAAATGTTGTCCTACAACATAAAACTAGATTCCTGATTAACCAAAAATCTTCTAAAATATGTGTCTGCTTCTCATGGAAAATTATGACCTTTCTTGCAAAACTTCCAACTCAAAAAACCTTGATATTTTAGTGTTTATCCTTCTAATTAATATTTCCAGGCTTTTCACAAAATCCAACCAATTCTACTCTCCAACCAATTCTATTTGGACATGAATCACCTCTCCCTGAAACAGTTTTCAAACTGAATGTGTTTTATGATTTTACCACATTTAAGCGCTAAATTTTGACATTAATACAAGGAATAACAAGACTCTGGGACTAGCAGTGTCCCAGTTGCTAAACTAGGATCATTAGCTGAATTTCCAGAGCACAGTGATCCTCCTATTGTAGTTTGTGTCATGAGCTATTCTACAATTTTGTTCAAACTCTTTTTTTAAGATAATGTACTGTACAAGAAAGAGCGGCTTTCATCGCTTTTCTCTCTTCACAGAGTCTCTAAAAAAAAAAGTCTGTCTGTAATGAAACATTATTGACTATTTTTTCTTTGGCTAACTTTACATGTTGGATTCCTCCTTACATGTTTTAGTATGAATACTGCTTATTACTATTCGTTATTTATACATCTTTTCCTTTGAAAATTAAAATTTAATCATTAGTTCCTATTAATGCTTTTCATGCATTTTTTACCCTCTCAGCTCTATGGGGGTTTTAGATGCTTCCTCTCTCGTTTTTCTTTCCTGATTTCTTATGGAAATTTTTCCTTCTCAATATCCACTTTGCTGCTCTTTGTTTCTCTCTCCTGGGAACTGCCGCTTTTTGGGTTTAATTAATGCTGCCCTACTATTATATACATCACATACACTAAAAAGTTCTCTAAGCAGAGACTTATTAAAAATATATGGAAACTGATGCTTTTAAAGAAATTTGGCTTCAAATAATTCCTATTTCTTGAGAAAATGAATAATTTCTTGAGAAATATGGCCAGCTATTCCTTCAAGCAAATCCTGCTCTACATCAAAGATTTTCTAGCTGGTCTTTAGCATGCTTCCCTGGAAGCAGGCAGGATAAGGAATTAAAGAAAGGAAGAGGTTAACTACTGCCCCTCTGAATCCTGCTCCCTCACCAAAAATGCCACAATTCTCATACTTCTACTTGTTGAGTGTTAAAATCAATATTGTGCATGGGAAAAAAAAAGAGATAGTGTCTATATGATCATGTTTTATCCTCCTCTTTGAGACATGATGCCACAAGAAGGTATGTCCCTATCATGTGCTCCATTAATATTTGGGCTATTTTGAATATTCAGCTGCGACCTGCATGTTCTTTCTGACCTTGAAATCCAGGGACAGTCATGATAAATCTCTTTCACATCTTTCACATCAAGTATGAAATTTGTACTCAATGGAGATCAAAGTGAAGCCCCATGTCTAATTTTAAAGCACTGTGTGTATTTTTATTAACTCTGTTATTTGTCATGATTTTAAACTGCTTCTTATGTCCAGCTTTTCAGCTGAACCTAAACTTGTCTCATCTGCTTGTTTGATACCAAGAGACACAAGTTGTAATTAGGGAAATCTCAATTACAGATTAGAAAAAAAAATAGTACACAAGGTATTCAAACGCTGAACACGTGTCAAGACAGATGTAAATGAAATCTGCAACCTTACAGATATCCTTGACTGATACAACTCTGGTCAGGCCACTCTGCCTTAGAATTGAGCCCTGCTTTGAGCAAAGGGAACTGGATTTTCCTGGAGATTCTTTCTAAAACAAATTATTCTGTGATTCAGTGTTTTGCTATCCTGAACCCACTCTATGTGATGTGTTTGAAAAGCTTTATCTCTTAGTGAATAAAGAATCAGGCTGGCAATTGTTTACATAGATAAACAGCTCTCCTAGATAATAATTCTTTTATTTAACATATGAATTAATTTTTACAAAACCTAGAGTCCTTCTGCTAGCCTTCCACAGAATCTATCTGATGGGGTCAACACAATGCAATTGCAGAACATCTCATTCCCGTGAGTATTATGTAGCACACAGCAGCTTTCTGAACAAAATATAAACTACTAGACACCACTATAAACTACTCGACACGTCCAATGATGACAGTATCCTCTGCAGTTTATTCAAGAACAAGCACATCTGTTATTCTGTGACAAGCACTTGCCTTTTGTAAGAGTCCTGACTAAGCACTGCAGGAGTGAATCCATCATTTCTGCTGCTGCTCGAGCTCTGACTCCCTCTCTTTCCACCCCTGTGCCACCCGTCCTGTACGTTATGAACTCCTCTACTTGAAACTTTTGCCAAAAAGGGAGAAAAGCTGAAGACAGAGAGGCATCTTCTGCATGGTAGATGACACAAGCAGGCTATACAGTGCTCCATGTGACTGCTGGAGGGCAGACCCAGAATCAGGGGGAATAACCTCCCTGGCGGGTGAGAGGAGGTGACCCACAGGACCAGACTGAATCAATAACAGCAAGCTCTTATGTATGACCCCACACAGACTTTCTTCCCAGACATGGAAAGAAAGGAGAATGGGCTGTGCAACATGTTATGGTCCTTCTTTGCCCTCATCTATCAAACACTGTGTAGACAAAGTGTTCTTATGAGAGGCCAGAAGCAATTACTTGTAGATGAAACTCTCAATATTGGAGCTCAGTCATGCTGACAGGGCAAAGTAGATGGGATACTTGTGCCTTTCTTCCCTAATGGAAGATCATCTTTGCCCAGTTCATCAAACCAATGTTTTATCATTCATCTCTCACACTTTTTTTTTCATTTCTGTGAAGGGAATTTGCCAGTATTTCACACAAAACCTTAAATGAATATATGAGCTCAGCAACTCCCATAAGACATTATCCATGGACCTACTCAACATCTGATATTTTCAAAGGTTTTAAAGGTTTCCTTTAAATACAAGCTGAGCATGTTTAGGAAAGAAGAGAAGGGGAAAAAAAATATAGATAGATAAATAAATACAGAGAAACTTACTTTCCATGAAAAAGAACTTCTTGGAAAGGTTCAGTTGCGGGGAACACAAGAAATGCCTTTTCTTCTCCACATGGGCAAAAACTGGTAGAAAGGAGGGAAACAAAATTAGTAGAGCAGGAATACAGCTGGGAGACTTTTCAGTCTATTTTCTCTGAAAGGGAGGAAGGAGTCCAACTTCTCTAGTTTGGATAGAAACAGCCATATGTTGAGATTTCTGTTTAGAGAAATATATTGGGTAAATCTCATTTACTAAAATTATTTCTGTAACATAATCCAGTTATCTTTACAGATCTGTTGTTGATTTTAAACCTCTCTCAATATTATGTGCTAAACACTCTGAAGTGCTATCTCTTCTAGCAACCACATATTCACAAATGTTAGCAATTCACTAAAAAAAACCCCAATGTAAAGGCAGAGCATCCAAAGAGATAAATTGCGCTCTGAAAGAAGAGTTGTAAAAATATTGAAATATTGAAATACTTTCCTTCACAAATGTCACAGAAGCCCTTTGATAATTTCTACTTTTCCAAACACAGTGCAGTGTCTTCTCCAGCACAGACCAGAAAGCAACAATCTCCTGTGGGCCACTGCATTCATGTTGCATGGAGGAGCTTTGCTGCATTCTGACTCAGCATGAAATGACCATCGCATCAGATTTTTCCAGCCTGTGCTAAGCACAATGCAAAGAAATCCCACCCCAAACTGCTTTACTAATCTGACATTTGAATAGACAACGTTCAAAGTGCCAGCAGATATCACATGTTCAACCTGTTTCATGCCACGTTTCTGCTAACAGTGGATGGGTTTTAACAATGGGCATTTCCCTGTCAACTCCAATCAATGCGAGAATTTGCACAGGACTTACAGAATGTGATGTACTGATCCATGCTTGGCTTATGGTCAGCTGTGTGAACTGCTATGAAAAATGCCTCCATTCTTTTCACAAAAGCGTAGTTTTCAGCAGCAGAGGTCATGAGGTTATTCCTCCAATAACTATGCGTGAAAGAGAAACCCCACAACATATAAAGCAAAAAAGTTGTGTATTATTGACTGCTGGGACTAATATAAAAGAGAAACATTCTTATCAGAAGTTATTGTTACCATGTTTAGAGTCTTTGCTTGATCTCTCTCAATCCTCTATAATAATGTCACAAAAATGCAAAACACAGAAAATTATAGTTTTTCATATTGGAATTGGAATTGGAATTCATGGGTCTCTAATTATTTAGTATGGGAAGTCATGTAATATTAATGTGCCAACTCATTCTAAAAGAAAAAAAAATAAACAGTGCTTTTAAAAAATTATTATTCTTCCTCCCCATTCTGCTAAGTAATCAGGGAGATTTTAATGTAACAGGGTTCACTTAATTCAGTGTTTGACACAGGCTCTTAGGGTACTTTTTACCTCCTTTGCCTGTACATATTCTATACCATCGACTCCATTTCCTATTAACAATATAATTTGCAATACTTTTTTGTTATTCCAATAACTCACACAGTATGTGTCAGTTAGTAGTGGAAAATGGTATGAATACACAATAAATTCCTTATTGAAACCCTACTATTCTCAATTACTTACTTTCTAGCTACAGGCTACTACAGTATTTATATGGACCCTGCAACTGTGGTGTAGAAAAAAAATGTTTTATTATTTAGGTTTGTAGCCAAAACCAAAACCTCTTCCAATATTTCTTAAGAAGAAATTTTCCCTCATATAGAATTCATGAGCTATTTATATAGTAATATGCCAAGTGACTACTCAATGTGACATATGGTTGTGGGTTGCTTTGTAGCTGTTTAAGAATAAAACTAATAAAGGACAAAGGATCTGAGCTTCTATTAGCTGTCTTGATTTAAAATGGCTTAATTAGATGAAATTGATAAGTAAAAAGAGATGGCTTGAAATTTGTGACTAAAATGGTAACATTTAATTTGGGAAATAGACAGTTAAACAGAATTAATTCGTTTAAAATTGTTTTTAATTCTTTTACAACCTTCTTACTTGGGCTGATTAGGCGTTTTCTCTTGCACAATTTTCTCACTGCCAGTGGCTTTTCCTTTGGGACTCTGAAACCAGTAAGTGATCTACTCCAGTTAACATACACTTCACAACAGAACTCATGACCTTACTACTATTTCAGGGAAAGGTTAGACATTCTCCTCTTTGGTAGTAGGGGTGGGTTTTGGTAGCTTTATCCAATAAGATAGAGTTCTGCTTCTCTGCTTTAGTGCTTGTGCCCTTTAGGAGCTCTTCTGAGAGTTGAACAGACTGTAGGACATTAGTTCTAGAATGTGACTTGAAAAGATACAAAATTATAAATAAATAAAAAGCTTCCAAGTATTGCTTAATATAGGCATAAATATTTAATCATATGGCCTACAGATATGTCTAGCATTTATCTTTATATTAGACACTATTAAAAGACAATATGATTTTGTATTAGGTTTCAGAATGCATGATGAGAGCACCATGGAATTTTACATCTCTGCTTGCAAGGATGTACTGTATGCTTGAATGTAAGTAATTAAAATAGGTCCAGAAATGCAAGAAAAGAACTTCTGCTTTTCAAATAAAAATGACTTCTAATAGAAGATATTAAGTGACATACTCAAAATGTAACATCCCCAAAATATAACAGAATTCTCTCTCTTTGGACATATTTTCTGTTATATAATTTGGGAGAGACCAGGTGAGACAAAATGACAGACAATTAATCTTGATTACATCATTCCATAAGAAATTCCTCTCCACACAAGGGAATAATTTTAATGCATTATAATAAGTTCCAATTAACCTTCAAAATAAGATTTAATAGAAAGAAAGTGTGGCATTAGCTTTGCGCTAATGGAGCTGAAAACAATTGCAGAATAGGTTAGAAAAGAAGTTGCACTTCTTGCTTTTTCTACTGTCATTAAGAAAAATCCACCTAATACAAGTATGTTTAACTTAGTATATTCTGTTCCAGGCATTTTTGAGGGTATGATTATATACAAAGATTTTACTATATGGTCTATTTTATGTTGATAGTGCAAACAGGAAATAAAAAGGGTGGACATTATACAGGGCAGTTCTGATAGTGGATTTTATGTATTCTTTATAAATATTTGGTAACCAGGTTTTCTGCTTTAACTACTGCTCAGAATTTGCATCTGATCCTGTGCAGAAAGGAAGTGGTAAAAAACAACTGCAGTTCCTTCAGTCACAGGAATATTTGAAAACTCTACATCAAAGTAGTCCAAATCCAATACAGATTTCCACTTACAAACAACATTTTCAGACCTGGTCTTCTATCATTGTGTCCTATTTGAAAGACTGGAAACTAAAGTCTAATCCAGCTGATGCTGCAAATAGTCCCAATAGCTTGAAAAGTGAGGGATCTGAGGAAACAACAGTCTAACCTGGATTCAGTAAAGTGTAATTTTAATATGCATTTAGTTCCCCTAAAGCACCCACCTAAAAATACTTATTTCTGGGATAAAGATTATTCTTATTTTAGCAATACAGCAAAGTTGGCATATAACCCCTCCTCAACTGACATTATTATATCTATTATTGTTATTATTATTATTACATCATTATCATCACTAGAATTTTAATGTAACTAAGAATTTTTTTTTTTTTTAATCTTATTGATGTATTTAAGAAAGAGCAAATACAAACCCCTCAGGTGTTATAAAAAGTACAATATTAGTAGATTTGGTTGACATGCAGTAAAGTTGTACGTCTTCAACTGCGTTCCTGGGAAATGAACAGTCCTAACAGATGAGTGTCAGTGAGGAGACATTAACTCTGACAGCAACATGTACTGCCCTCTTACAACAGGTTTGTAGAAAAATTCATTTGGCCTGATTTGTACACAATATGCAAAAAACAGTTATTGCATGCATACCCACCATTCTAGACACAGGTATATGAAATAAAATTGCAGGCACTGAGAAAGCAGATGGGAGGAGGGAAATTAATTTGTGTCAAATGATATGCAGAGCTTTTATTTTATTCCTTTAAGGAATACAGGAATCATGTGAAACAAGAGCAGCTTTAAGTACTAGTCTGGCAGTAGCTACTGGGGATGATCTGGGACTGTCAGAGCTCCGTAAATTGCTACACCACTAATGTCAGAATCACTGGAGTGTTCTGCTGGTGAGACTTGCTTAGCTCAGATTAAAGCTTATACAGTAATTAAACTTCAGGGGGACTGATATGAATTGCTCAGCTTTAACATGTTATTTAGCAGTAAAATGTTGAACTGTCAGTGAAAGAGTTGAAGTGCCACTAGATGGAATATTTCAAGGAAAGGGCAGAACCCTTATGGGCTGAGACTCTATATACAGTGCCCTTTGGACTGGACAAGAGAATCAGAAAGAAGCTGCAATTTATTCATAGGATGTATCAGAATCCAGTTAAGAATGCAGTGTATCTACCTCCCATGTGTTTGTGATAGAAATATACTGCCACAGCAGCAGATAATCCAATCAGGTCTAAATCAGATCAATATGAACCTGCAAAAAATTGGAAAATTTGCACTTAGGAAATGTGTTTCAGAAAGAGCTGCATAATTCTATTCTGGGACAAGGGCAGCCTGGACTTTACAAATTTTCCATCATTCAGAAGAGTTACACTGGTTAAGTCTCACAAACTCAACGAAGGGTATGAAACTGTCTTTTCTTTGAGCAGACCTACAGCATTTTGATGTCACTTGCAACTACAGTTGTTGAAAGGTTAAATGAAATGAACGTGTTTGAAGTCTGCCAGCCAAGCATATTCAAAATACAAAATACATGAGAGGAAAGCATCACTTCAGAAATTTTGGAATTCAAGGCATATTCAGAAGCACAGCTTGTATATTAAACTAATTTTAAAAAACCAAACCCCAACCAACACACAAAACAGAGAGAAAGTACCTAAAATGGAATTCTAAATATTTAAAAAGCAACACAGTCCACAGAGAGCCATTACACTTCCCTATTAACCCATAAATTTAGTTTAGTGTAAATTAATAATTGAGACCAGGTATTGGTATTTTTTTAACTAGTAATAATCAATGGGGATTTTAGTTTTAAGTGTTTTGCAACATGTACTACAAGACTAGAAAAAAGAACACTAACAGGTTATGAATGTCACTTAGTGTAATAAAAATCCCAACATCATCAGCTCTTCAGCAAGTATTCCCAAGGATATCAGGTTTTCTATGTAATATCACAAATGAGCAGCTTGGCTAAGGCTTATGAAGTAAAGTAGGAAAGTAAAAACATTTCTTGCCTTCCACTAAGTAAGAAAATATTTTCTTGATAGAAACATAACTAGGAACATTTTAAAACACCAGATGTTTTAAATGACAGCGTTCTTTAAACTATTTTAAATAATGAATCTCCTCTGCTCTACTTTCACTTAAGCAAGTGAATATAAGGCTTCTGAAAGTCTCTTTTCCAAAAAGTGACACTAGAAAGACACACTAGGAAGTGAACTAATTAACTAGATATTAGGGGATAACACATATTTCACTGTTTTTCATTTCCGGTGTGCTGAATGCATATAATCTTCAAAGACTGAAAATCTAGGAAAAAAATCCTATATAGATGTATTATCTATTCAAAAGCTAAGAAGCATTATCCTTTATTTATGCTATTACTTTTTCATGGAAAGCTCCATGTTTGAAGCACCAGGATAGCACACTGCTGTTTGTTAGCCTACTAAACCAAAGTTTATGAAAGTTAACAAGTATTATATGAATAATTAGTGCAAAAGGCAGCATCCACAGTGAATCTGACTTCTTCACATCTCTGCAAACACCAACCACATAATTTGCAGCAAGATAAAATAGACCTTTTTCCTTGGGCTTGGTTTCTTGACAGAAAGAACTCTCCGTGAAATTGATTAAAATCCAATTCTGCTCCAGAGTCAAATGATTGCAATATTACTTGAGAGCTTCTGAGCTCATATTTGTCCTTCTCTGCTTCTGGAGGACTCTTTCAGTGGGTGCACCCAAAGAAAGTGCACCCTGAGGAGCATTTCTCAGTAATTGTGGTGGATATATTTTGCAATAGTGAGTACATCTACACTTTAAACTGCAGCTCAGAGTTGATAGAACTGAGCGGGATTCATAGTGGAACCAACCTAGCCATAATAACACGTACTTCTGGATGAGCTAAATTAATCTGGCTTGCAGGAGAATCAGCCAGCCTTATGTACCATTTCCAATACTATCATCCTGTGCTAATATGCTGAGCTTTGTCTACAACCTGTGCCAATATGTCTTGCCTATCTGTAAGCCATCACTGTAGAGTGTTAAACTACAGAAGACTGCACTTTGAAATGTGATAGGAGATACCCTAAAAGACAGCAAAAGTTGTACCTTTCATTCTCAGATATGTCTCTTTGAACTGGATGTCTGAGGATCAGTAACTATGGAAAATGGAGACTTTCATCTCTACTTACTAAAAAGTTTATGCAAATGTTGCTATTCACACAATGTCTGTCAGCGCTCCTCCATACAGATGCCTTCCAAAGTTTTTTTCTGCACATAAACACCTTGTGTATATGAAGTGACAAGACTTGCAGTAGAAGGCTTGAGAAACTTAATTTTCATGACTTTTCTCCCTGAAAAACAGGGAGAAAAATTATGAAAATTATTTTTCTGAGTTTCATTATTTTTTTAATCCTGCTTCTGAGTGGGCTTCACAGAACACTGCTATATGGATAGATCATAAGACAGAGGTGGATTCGGGGAGAAGCAGCTGCCTCAATAGTGAATTTTATGTTAAGTAGATTCACTAGACAGCCCTACTGCCCATTTTGTCTTATTAATGAAGCATTCCTTGTCCACAGCAAAAGGTGATAGCATATCACTCTGTCTATGCCCTCATCTCTAGCTTTCAAGGATCCCACTGAATTCTGTAAAAAATCAAAAGCTCTGCACAGCATTTTCAGAGATGCATTTATGGTATCATACAGCAATAAAAGCATTATCTCCTTTTTTGTCAGCTTGGTCACAAGGCTTTTGATAAGAAAAATGGAAAAACAGCATATGGATAATTCATTAGACAAAAATCCTCTTGTGTAAATCAAGAGTGATTCAACCAAACAAGTTGCAATGCTTACAAATATGTCTACAAATCACATTGGCTTCTCTTAAAAATCCCTTTGCTTGAGATAAAAAGTAGTTTTCATCTTGCTTTCCTTATGGCAGCCTGTATCTCTAAAGATGTGCTAAGAAAAACTTTACTTGAGGGATTTGTTTGTCAAAACTTGTCACTGAGTTTACCTTGTAAAATGACAACAGGAATTAAATCTTGGATGCAAATATTTTCTTAGGGTGCACATGCAGGCCTTTCTCAGGCGAAATGCTTTTTTATTGGGTAACAGGGAGAAAGCTGGTAGAATTAAACCACTACTGTATGCTTTGCTATTTCATAGGATACCTTTTTGACGTGTCTAATATATTCAGTTCCTAAATCTGTAATCCCTGCTAAGACAAAAGTCATTCTGAATTGACTAAAAAACTGACACAAACAACCATCAATTTCTCCTTGGCTCTGCTACCAAAAAAGAAAATAAATTTAATTGTCACATTATTAAATCTTGGAAACAACTGTGCTTCATAATATATAACTCCAACCAGGGGACATCATCAGTAAACAACTATGATGGCATCTAGTCATTCATAAAAACCACAGGATACTGTTCCCTTCCCCAAAAAGATAAAGTTCTTTTAATACACTGGGTTATGCAGAAAGGAGCAGACAAGATCTCAAGGACACTGTTTATGAATACACGAATTGTGGCAGCCCCATTGGCAGGATATCAAGTCTGAAGGACTTACTGATTGAACATTTTGTGAATGAAGTATTTGATACACTCACACAGACTCAGCATCACATCCAAATGAGACACTGCAGCCTCAGATGTGTCTCACACTCTGTGAGCATACCAGGTGGAACCACTGGTTTATTACACCAGTGGTTATGAAAAAACTGGAGATCCCACTCACCATCCATAGCAATCCTTACCTATTTCACACTGTAAGATTTTTAACTCAGCTACTCAGGAGAAATGAACTAAAGCACTACACATTAGCCTTTAAAGCCATCTGTTGCTCTTACAGCAACACCTTCATAAACACATCATTCAGCACAAGATCTAAATGGAGCAAAAAAGGATCTTCAAAGCAAATGCTCACTATCTTTGCTCTCTTATGCTTGTGCAAAGCCACTGGGCTCAATTCCATTGTGTTACTTTTGTTGCCTGAGTGCAACTGATCACAGAACACAATTTGTAAGATTGTTACCTGAAAGTCTTGGGATCCTTACAGAGGAGAGTTGTGAATCAGAGAAAACAGAGTAGCAGTATGATGACTTGGAAAGACTTTGCTGTAGGGAGTAGACAAAGAGGGCTAAGTGCAAGTAAAGAAAATTTAGGAAAAAACTTTCTAAATTAGCATGCTAAGGAAACACAGCAGGAAGCATGTACAGGGCGAGAAGGACTGAGTGGAATAAACCCAAGTTTGATACACAAGGTGAATTTGTGGGGGGATTTCAAAGAAGCAGATAAAACCAAGTTTGATACACAAGGTGAATTTGTGGGGGGATTTCAAAGAAGCAGAATTATACACTTTAGGAAGATGGCCAAAAAAAGGCACAAGGTGGCTGGGGGGAAGGGAAGCAATGGAAGCCTCAAGTCAGCTAGGAAAGTGTAGGTTACAAGGTATAGGTTACAAGTGACAGGAATAAAATTCAAAAAGTTTTAAGGCACAGACAGAGGTGGGAAGTGAGGGAAATGTGTTTTATACAAGAATAGACAATACGAAAATTTGGTAGCAATCTGAATATGAAAATTAATGGAGTAATGAAATATACCGTCTGCTGCCCACCACACTGAGGAGAATGAATGGGGATAAATAGTAATAGACTGATAGAACACAAAAGTATTTGGGATCAAATTGTAGCACTCATTTTGGTACTGAAAATACCAGTAAAATAGCTACAGTGAAATAGCAAAGTTCAGGAGAAAGCTGTTTTATTTAGTTGTGCATTTACTCCTTGAGTGTCAGACCACTACCATGAGAAATGGATCAGTTCATTTACAGAGAATTCTACTAAGGGCAAAGGCTGGCGGGGTTCACAACAGATCCTTCAGTGTTTTTAAAGAAACTGTATTTTATCAGACAACTAGCAAACCAAAAGCACAACTCCTGGCCCGTGCTAGAGCTGACAGACGTGCCTGATTTTGAGTAACAAGCCTTCATTCTGCATGTCCAACAACATTGCAGCAGAGCTGAATGAGAGAGATTACTTGTGGCTCCAGCCTCATACAATCAGCTTAGCACCATAAAGAATGCGACAAGATGAGGTCTGCAAATTGGACAGTCCAGTCTGGGCACTGTATTTTTTTTTTTTTTAAGTGGATACATAATCCTCATTGTTTGTCATTGATCCTGTCTCAGCCAACAACTGAGATTTCAATCCCAAGTCCCTGAAGTTCAGAGGTTTACAGCATTCTGATCAGAAAGATACACTGAATTAAATTTTTTCTAGTGCAAGATTATTTAAAACTAATTTTATGCCCATAAATGCCTTTTTTTTTTTTTTTCCCCAAAAATGCTTTTTTTTTTTTTTTTTTTTTTTGTACCTAGGTCACTTAAAGCCATTTTTAAAAAGCAAAACATGGGTAGTTCAAACAAATGAAGATAAAAGTGTAAGATTTAAGAAATTACCATAAACTTATATTATACTAATCTTATGACCTGTGCAATGAAGTTCATGGAACATACTACTGCTTTCAAGTGACAGAATTACAGAACAATTTACATTGGAAGAAACCACTGGAAATCATGTGGTTTAAACCTCACATCCTGAAAAGTCGAGAAGACAATATTGCAGTACTGTGTACCAAGAACTTAGAAGAGCTCAGTGTGAGAATGGGAGGGTGCTGATCACACTCCAATCCATGCTCTCACAAAGCACCCAGACACAGGTAACCAAAAGTCTGTTCAGCATTGATAATGGAGATACGATCCTTGCAATGACATGGTGAACAGGACATGCCTCATCCTCCTTTCTTTTTAGGCTGGCAAACACATGCTGCTGCTGGATGTGCATTTCTGTTGTCTTAGACAACAGCAAACAATCTATTCTTCCCACCCACTTCTGTGAGTCATAGGCTTTACTCATTGACCTGTCTCGTGGAGTGGGTGTCCTTGGAAGGTCAGGTAGATGTGCGCTGTTATCTCAATGACCTCATCTGGGTGCCACTCTCAGGGTCCTTCTTGCATGGTCTTCTTTGCAAGAACTTTGATGCTTCTACACCCATTAAATCCTGTTCTCACCAAGGTGCCCACTACAATTCTCAGCAAAAGTAGAGACAGGTCTGAAGGGCCTTGTCCATTTGAGCATTATGAACTCTCCCGGTGCTGGAGGGTTCCCAAAGTCCCAGGCAGTGAGACTTAGTGAAGAATGTAGTGTTATTTCAACCACCCATGAACTGCACTATCAAATAAAGACAAAATATGTATATATATGTGCATATATATATATATATATATATATATATATATATTTATACGTATATATTTTAACAAGAACATTCACATTTCCAGGTATTTTTCTTTATAATATATTATGTCTTTGATTATTCTGATTTTCAAAAGCAGGTCTAACACACAGTGCATTTTCCAGCAAGTGTTACAAAGGAGGGAGTGTGCTGTTTTACACACTATGCTTCCATACTTATAAATCCATTACTATATATTCAGGAAAATGCATAGATAAAAGCTGAAATTGCAATTTTCACATTGAAAATTAGCACTAGTATCTCTTCATAAAAGAAACCACATCAGACAGAATATTGTTGCTAGTGACTGTTGTTCAACTGGAATAAAACACTTCATTTCTGAAAATGCAAAAAAAAAAAGTGGGGGTCCAAGGCCAGATTGGATGGGGCTTTGAACAACCTAGTCTAGTGAACAATGTCCCTGACCTTGGCAGGAGGGTTGGAACTAGATGATCGCTGAAGTCCCCTCCAATCCAAACTATTCTATGATTCCGTGAAAAGTAGCTCAATATATTTCTTTAAACATTAAATTGAGTAATGCTTTAATCTACATATATACAATATGCAAAACATTGTACATATACAAGATGTATGTGTACGATAATGTTTACCTGGATAATTTTATGTGATATTTGAAGAAAGTAATTCAGTCATAGCTGTCCTCTACTTGAAAAGAGTGACACGCACATACAAACAGAGACATTCTCTGCCTTTAAGCACACTTAAATACAAGATGTCACTATTGAAAAGTTGATTCAAGACTGAAGAAAAGAAAGATTTAACAGAATTATCAGGGAGTTAAATAAAAGAGAAGCTTCGTTTAAACAGTTTAAATCTGGGGCACAATGGCATTATCACAATGCTGAGTATTAATTATTATGTTTGCTCTTTCCGGCCTGTCACAATGATGAACAATAATGATAGCACAACGTGAGATATTCACCATTTAGCTAATTCACACAGTCTAGGCAGGGGATCAAATATGTTTCTATACTGTCTACTCCTTAACAACGTCCCTTTTTAGTTCCAGCGTGACTGAAAGAAACCCAAAAATTGGTGTGACCTGTGCATCTCTTTCTTGTCATATCCCAGAGCCTAAAAGCCAGCTGCAGGAACACAACAACTAAACTTCAGTCTTTCCAGTGCAGATGGCATTCTGGAGAGGCAGAGCAGAGATCTAGGACTCAGTTCCCTTTCTCTCAGACTTGCAGCAGACGGAAAAATCAGAGAAAAAAAATAAAAAATAAACCAAGTTTCATGGACATCTGGAGCTGTATGCAGGATGTGAGCTTTGTCAGGTGTCCTTCCTGGAACCAGTGGATTGAGCAGAACAGACCCCCAATATTTTCCCATTTCCTATCCACACAACTTCCTGTGGTTTCCCCATTATCACTTTGCTCATCAGTGAATGTATGATGCTTGCTTTTTGCTGCCTAGCACACTGCATTTCTTTTTGCAAATGGGTGAATAACCATTCACATATCTGACTAGAGTCTTTCTTTTGCTAGAGATGTGCAACTGGATTTGTGTGAGGCAGCTGCTCAGTATTTGTGTGCCAGTCTGAGTGGTCCAGTATGTCATGGTGGACAGATGATGTCAGTTCTGGAGCTGGCAGCACAGGAACTGGGCCACTTCTTAGTGCTATGAATGCTGATGAAATTGCCTTCCCAAGATTTGTTTCTTCTCTCAGAACAATATGACCTTGCAATATATGGGTTCGGTTTGATTTTTTTTTCCTACAAGTCTTTCAGGCTTTGCCCATTGTCTGAGCGCTCTGCATGCCTTCAGTGTATTCTCTAGAAAATTTGATACAAGCATTGCAGTGTGTCTGGTAGTGCAAAATTAGGTATTTTAACAGGAATACTGCCAGAGCAGAAATTTCTTCTCATACACATGCCAGTGCAGAAATTCCATTTGTTATTAATATTTGTTCCTGAAAGACCCCTATTGTCCACCTTCTCCACCATAAAAAAGCACCAGCCAAAACAAACAAAAACCCCGCAAAACACATTAAACAACTCCAATCCATTGTGAGTCAAAACTGATGCCAAATGCTATTATCTCCTTCTTTGGAATTTTCTGACATACCCTACTTGTTGCACTATCATCTTTTTAGGCACTATATTTTGCACAGCAAAATCCGTGTTACTGTGTCTTGTACACAAAGGTTGTTGCTAATATTTTAACAGCAAATAATGAACCTAATCCATCAGCTATGTGCATTGCCATAACACACACATACGCATTTGAATTTTAAATTTTATGAATATACAAACATAAAAGCAAGTGTTCATTGAAGTCGACCACTATCAACCCTCTGAACATTCCCAGACAAAAGCAACTCTTCAAACATGATCAAAGGAGCTCCAGGCCAGCAGTAATGGAGTGATATGAGCCTTACTTTTCAATACAGACAGCCATGTGCTGATCATTGTATATTTTTTATTTCCCAGTATTTACTATTTCTCATAGCTTTATTTCATGCCTCTTTTTGCTCTTTATCTGAGCTTTGGTTGACATAGCTAATGCATGAGCAGCAAAATAAAACACACAGGGTAACTCTTTGAAACAAAAAACCTCTTTAAAAAGAGATCTTAACTCTTTTAAAAAAAGAGATCTTTAACTCTCTTTTAAAAAAAATGTCTGTTTCAATGAGGCTGGCTTTTTTGCACATTGACAGACAAGACTGTAAGCGAAATAAAAGAGGGAAAAAGGTAAGCACAAAGACATAACACTACTAATGAAAGAAGTGCAGAGTGATACAGTAAAAAGGAGGAGGCATCAAATATGCAGAAGAATTTTTTATTACAAGTTACTATTTTGCAGTCAGTGGATAGATAATTCTGGTTTGGACACCTGTATAGAATTATGTCCACAGCTGCACTTTACTGATCATACTGTGTGAAATTGTTTCTCTTCCTTAAGCAAAAGGCAAACAAAAGGTTACAGGGATGAACGTGTTTGTAAAGTAATCTGCATCACTGCATGCAGAAAATTTCCACACCTGTATCCATGATGTCAATTTATACCCTTGAACTGTCTGGCAAATATAAATATACATGTCCATATATATGCATAATTTAAAATACTCTAGCTGTCTTGAGAAGGTACCATTTATAAATGTGTGTGCACGCACGTGTGTGTGTTCTAGAACTAGAGAAAATCTGTTACCTTCTCAAGATACCTACAGAATTTCAAATACACACACATACACTATATGAGCTATTTGTATAAATGACAAACAGTGAGTGAAGCATCCTGTTAATGTTATTAAAACTGAAATTAATTATAAGACTGGTACCACTGACATTTCTCTTCATGAATAATTTTACTTTACTGAAACAGAAAATAGGCAGGCCACTTAATTTTTAAAAGGGCATAAAGTTCAGAAGCCTGTTCAATCTATTCATAGCCATATCTGAATACCAAAACTGCACTTAAAAGAGCCACCCCAGAAAGTTTCTTTCTATGTGTGGTTTTTTTTGCCAGTCCTCCCTCCTCTCAGTCCCTAAGTCAATGAGAATTTGTATTTTAATAAATCTGTGTCAATATGCATTACTGAAGCCTTACATTTACACTGATGAACACACAGAACTGTCCTAACAGTTTAAAAACCATACTTCAACATGAAGCAGATGTGTTGGCCATGTTACAATAAATTCATAAAAAGAATCTTCTTAAATGCTGCCATTAGCACAGCACACTACTTTGGAACAAGCTGTCTTGGGAGGTATACCAGGGGAAGGAAGGGAGATACCACTGCACTCACTGGTGCTTCTTCATTCCAGGCTTATAAAATGCTTTCAACTTGCATGTCAGCTGGCATAGCTGGACAAAGCAGTCATGTAAGAAAGTTTCATTAATCCTTAAGAAACAAATGACACAAAATCTCCTGGAAACTTAGTTCACTTGGGATTTTTGTGGGATTTATCAATATGCAATATTATTATTTCACCTTTACATCACCTGCACACAGTTTGTTTTCAGTTCTGACTTGCTCTTTCCAAGTCTTTTACATCCTTCAGATCTCTACCAGAGCACATGTACAATCTCTGTATGCTTCAGTTCCACTGATAGTAGATGTATACTTAAGTGTGATCCTATATTCTTAAGAGGATACTTTATTTTCTAGGATATGATTTTGCTAAATACAACAATTAAAACAGAAGTGTGGTGCTTCAGAAAGCATTTTGGTGAGTTTCCAGGGACTTACCTGCCAGCTGCCAAGCTGGCTTAGAGCTCTAGGCTCAATCTATTCACCCATCCATCACCAAAGGGTCTGAATGACTGATAACAAAAACAGATGATTCATCGTTGGTATGCTTTCTGTTCTCTCTTTGTCCTATGGAAGACATGGCATTTTAAGATTAAGGTTGATATTTCAGGCTAAGAAAAACTTACAATATAAAGAGGGCAGTTTTTATATTACTGGATAGATACTTGTTCCTAATTTTTAGAATGCAGAGAGGGCCAGAAATTAAATTTTTCGTTGTTAGCTGATCTTTAAATGAGCAGGTACACATGCCTATCATCTTGAGTGTAAATACTGTCAGAAGATGATCTCCCTGTTTGGTCTTTTTAGGTAGATCTGACTAGAAAGATAACATTTCATTTCCATTTACTTAACAACTGTTATTCAAGGTGTTGACCTTGAATTTAATAGCACAAGCATTGGGGACTTATCTCAGAGGCCTATTAGAAGGAAAAGACAACTTTAGGTCTGCCATGGTGATGGCAGAGAAGAAAGGAAAAATACATTAGAATGTTGAAAAGCACAGAGAGCACTTCCACCTAACAACTTTGCTCAAGTGATACAAATAAAATGAGGAATGAACACAGAAAAAGCTCTTCTATTTAACACTTTAGTACTTGCTGCCTGCAATGTTTTAGTGTATCAGATTACTGTAGAAAAAGGTTCGGCTATTCAGGTAAGCTGGATAGCTAATTCACACTGTGAATACAGAATCATAGATTGGAACAGTTTTGTTTGGAATGTACCTTTAAAGGTCTTGTCCAACCCCCCTGTATTGAGCAGAGACATAGAGAAGTCGCAGAGATAAATGATCTGAGTGTGAGATCTCCGCAACATGAATTTAGCAACATGGGAGGGAAACACAGCTGAGATACCATTACCTTTTGGGCTGTGGTGAGAGTCAAACTAAGGTATTTTGCACAGTCACAATGTTCACAATCTTTATAGGATTATGACCAGTTTGGACAGTTTCTCACAGGAACAGTGAGACAGTCACAAAAAAAAAAAAATATTCAGGAGCTGAATAAATCTCCTTCAAGGGAAAGCTTAAAAGAGCTCAATCTGTTTAGTTTGTCAGAGAATGAGAGGCAACTTGATTACAGGAATAAGCATCAGCTACAAAAGTGCTCTTTGATTCAGTGGACACAGTAAAATATCTGTAATATACTGAAAGCAAATCCAAGTACTAGAGCATTACAAAACATTAGCATTCCACAGAATATATATATTACAATACAGTTTTAGTCATACAATAACTCATCGTTTTCTTCCACAGGAAGCTTCACTGAGTTTACAGTATAGTCGGCAGTTATTTAGCGAATTTTTTGGTTTATTCTCATTGCATAATTTGTGGCCCTGCAATTCACTCATTGTACCATTTGAACCTAGCACCAAACACAGCACTGTTTATTTTTTTAACTTTCATTTAGCTGTCACTTTAACAGCATAGAAGTGTAATTCAGTGAACTGAAAGGTACAGGAAGATAAAAGCCCTCATTACACACACATTATACAACACTCCACCTGGTGATTCAAACACTACTCAAAATTTCTGCCTAAGATATTTATAAAATTCTAGCTAAATAAACGAAATACTTTCAATTTTGGTAGAAGCACTGGTAAGCCTTTTAAAGCTTTTTTTGAGAGTTACTTGTTTAAAGAGTAGAAAGCCAGTATCAGCTTGAGTTTTGAGCATGTTGGTTTTTAAGAGAATACTTCTGTGGAAATACTTCAGGTCTCCCCATCATGTATAGAGAGGCAAATGGTATCTGCAGATTCTTGGTAAACACCTGCAGTGTAGCTCCTCAGCGGGCAAGCCATGCTTTCACGTAAAGCTATTCCATAGCAGAAGCTTCAAGGTCAGATGCTTTTTCAAGCAGAGTCTGATCAGGTCACTGCTTGTGAGTCACCAAGGGGGGAATATTTTCTTTCTGTTCACAGGAGAACATCTCCTGCCTGAGTACAGACTGGCTATCCATCTGAAATGGGAGTTTTCTTTCTTTGCCATGCACTGCCTGCCAAGATCAGTTCCCCTGCCTGGAACAGCACCTGCCCTGAAACTATTATGGAAAGGTTTGGGTTTCCTGACCAACACCTTCTGCCGTGGATATTGCCAACACAGCCTTGAAGGCTTACAAAAGGGGGCCTAAAAGAAGCCTTCGGCCCTGAGCTGGGCCATCCACTGGGAGGAACTGATGCACACAGTCTAACACCAGATTTTCCTGTCCCAGTGCAAGTCATGTTTCAACCTGACTCCTCATACCAGTCCCAGGTAACTCTCCCACCATGCCCATTGTTTGCAGGGCTAAGTCTGCATCATGGGCTGCACATCAGCCCTCACCTTCTCCCCCCCTACAGCCCCATACACCATCAGGTTTCCTTAGAGTTATTCTCAAAACCAGATTGTCACACTGCTTTCTTTTCTACAAGGGCATCTTTCTGCAAATAATGTGGGTAATTCCAAGTTGAAGTAGAAATGCTGAGAGGTAAGACAGTCTGCCCCTATTCCTTTCTCCAATTTCTGAACTACCAGCAGTGGTATAAATGTTACTTTCAAAATGCAATATATATCTACAAAACGCTTCTGAATCTGAGTCTTTCAGAGAACTACAGCTTTGTATCACTGGCTAAATTTCTGGGAAATGGCAAGAGAGATCAGACAGAACCTAAATGGCTTTGAAGTCTCTGCTCAATGCTTTAGAGATGCTGGAACATCTCATCTTTTCATGCTATCTGGACTAAACTTAAAGTGCTGCTGAGTTATTTCAACTTCTACTGAAGTGTCCACTCATTGGAAAAGATAAAATGGGAAAAGGAAAGGTGTGTTGAATTATGGCATTTATTATGCCTAAAATGCTGTGCTGCGTCATCTCTTCAGGAAAAAATACTCTGAATGAAACACACAGGATTTGGTTTTAAAAAGTGTTGAGTTGTAGTAGGTTAAAAGCTGTACATCTTGTACTTCTTGATTTGCCTTTGCAAATGAATTTTAAACCTAAGGTACATTTTGAAGAAGCCTGAGCTCTTTGCAGCTTATCACAGTACTTTCACACTTGCAGATGTTTTGTTTTTACTAGAAAGTCACAATTGTCTTATCTTATCTTACAGTGTGATACATAAGGTACACATCTGGTCATACTATATTACTGTCAGAACAGTAGTTTATATTGGACAGGCACTGCTTCAGCACACAATTTGTGCAAAGGTCACACGAGAATTTCCTGAGCTTTGCTCTCCAAGGATCCCTAGTACTCCTTAGCAACCTTTCTGGGAGGACTGAAATCACAGCCTCCAGGCAGCAGGTGATAAGTGTCCCTGTATACTTGAAAGAGCTGCTGGCTACAGTAAGCACATGTACATCTCCAGAAAAAATATTTAACAGCAAGTCATCAAACTAGGATATAGATAAAAATATTAAGACTGAACACAGCAAGAGGAATTGTGGCAAGCAGACTCCTGCAGTGGCCTTATATCAAGGCACAGAGTGCACAGCCTTAGATGATGCTTTTCAAGAAAATTTGACAACAGGCTTCCTATAAACCTAGTCTGGACTGAGAAGCACCAGAAAGGTGCGAAATGGCAGTCTGAGGGACTGTAATCTAATTGCTAGAACTGTTGACCACTAGAAGCCCTTATGCATGTCAGGCTATATTATGGGGTGTATTATCTATACTGAACTACTGCATTTTTTCCTGGCACTGCTACATTTTTTCAGCAGATAAACTTTGTCTAGTGGAGTTTGCAATTGTTCCACAAAGAACAAATTTGGGACTGAAATGTCACAAGGCGGGAGAACCATAAATATTTTGCTTTTCCCTTTCACTTTTAAGGCAAAACACTGAGTTCTGATGCTTCTCATTCTCTGCCATGTAGTTATGGAGGTAGAAGTGTCCAGGCCCTTATTATGCACAGCTGACCTTTTATTTCCTGCAAGTGCATTCAATTTCAGGTAGTCCACAGTGTGGTCTTGAAATGCTATTTTCCATCATGCTAAACTAATCTGAGGTTTACATTTTTACACATTTTATGAACTCAAGAGTTTGCTTTCCAGTGTTGCATGAAAAACAGAGGTCAATCAGAAGGTCATTCATATAAGTCAGCAAAACAACTGTTGTGACACTGTTGAAAGAAGAGAAGGACAACCACTTATAAACACTGGGCAAACCACTGCAATCAACATATGTAAGAAATTCCACTCTTTTTTTTTTTTTTTTTTTTTTTTGTGACTGCTGTTTCTAAAAAAAAACGCTAGAATTCCAGTCCACATATTATTATGATAATACTGATTTAAATGTTATATTGAGGAAAGTTTAAACTTGATCAACACTCATTTAAAACTTAATTTTACTTATACATCTCCTGCAAGAGAAGCCTGTCTCCATTTTCTTTTCTACTTGTATTCAAGATAGCTGATGAGCTCTATTTTCTCTTTCCACTGTTTTCACATAATTTACTTAATGGTACAGGTAGCTTCACTTTTCACTCAGCATTTCATTTATATTCTTTGCAAACTTCTTCCAGTCAATGCTTAGCCTTTGAGGTTTGATACCCTGATATTACATGATGTATAGTGTTTTCAGTCTCAAATAATCTGATATTTAGATTACATATTACTTAAAATGTCAGTTATTGTCCACCTACTCAATAACTATGTCCTCAGTCACAGTGTCCTCATCTCATGTACTATTTCCCTTTTTCCCCTTGTTCACAGCCAGGAAGATCCCCATCTTGAACGTGCTGCTGGCTGCATACATGTCACAGCAAAATTTTGCTTTGGCCCAGGATCTCGTTTGTTTCCTAAATCACTCAGCAATGAACAACGACTGCTCCTTGGGACCTCATCATGGGGGGGTCAGCCTTCTCTCATCATCGGGAAGTTCCTTTGAATTTTAAACTTTGCAGAAACCCGTGTCTATTCACGCAGCCACTGCATTCGGATGTTATTGATTACAGTCACCACAAGCATTGCTCAGGCTAATGACCTGCTAATGACCTTCCCATCCACTCTGACATTCGTATCTCAGGAGGTGAAGACGGCTTATTCTTGCCTAACCTTGGCTGCCCGAGATAAACAAACGTTTATCACCTCTACCATCTTAGCCTTCTGACTCGGAAAGCTACAGACTCATTTAACCTAAAACCTTTCCGTACACTTACTCCTAAAAACAAGCAGTAATTGTCGTGTTTACTCTACAACACCAATCCTCTACATGTTTTGTTTTTTTAAACATAGTAGCGCATTTTAAGGCTATTACCCTATTCATCATTACTTTATAAAGCTGAAGAAACGAAACTCTGTAACCCCCAAATTTCCAGGGAGTCATATTTTTTTTTTATAATAACAACAACAACAACAGCGAAATTATTAGTATTACTATGAAGGGGTGACCGTGAGGACGAGGAGCAGCGCTGTCCCCGGCGGAGAGGGGCGAGCCGAGCCCACCGGTTGCCACCCGGGGCGCGGAGCCCGCCCGTGCCTCGCCTCCCGCCGCCGCCGGCAGGCGGGGATCCGCGGGGGCAGCCGCCCCGTCCCGGTGCCCGCGGCCGCGCCGGGCAGAAGTCGGGAAGGGGCACCCGGGGCGCACCTGCGGCAGCCCTCCCGCAGCCCTCCCCGCTGTCCCTCGGCTGCCACAGCCGCGAGCGCACGGAAGGACGGACGGACGGACGGACGGACGGGCGGGCGGGCGGGCGGGCGGACGTCGCCCCCTTTCCCCGCGGCCGCCGCTGGACCCGCGGGGAGCCCCTGCCCCTCCTGCAGCCGTGCCCCGGCGGCAGCAGCGCCCGGCCGAGGGCGGGCCGGGCATCCCCTGGCTCCGTACCTGTCGGGGTGTCCTCGGGAGAGGCAGGCGCGTCCCCCCGCAGCCCCGGCGCGGCAGCGGGCGGCCGGCTTTGTTACTACTCGGAAGAGCCGCGGCTCAGCGCCGTCGCTATAGAAACTGGCTGCGCCTCGAAGAGACACCGGCGAGTGGCGGGAGGGAGGCGGGAGCCGGGCGGAGGTGTGGGGTGAGGAGCGAGCCGTTCATTCAGGAATATCCTGGCCTTTTCCTCCTCCTCCGCCGGCAGCCGGCCCCCGGCACCGCCCAGCCCGGCCGGAGGTTGGGAGATCGCCTCGCCGCCCTCGCCTCGGCTGCATCCTCGGACTAGGATGTGGTCTCTCCGCTCCGAGCATCCCCGTCCCAGCCCTGCCGCCTCCTCAGGGAGACTTGTCCCCAAAACACACGCAGAGGTACACTCGCACTCCGAAAAGGGATCCCAGGGCAGCAGGGACTCAGGGAGCACCCATGACATGAAATAACCATGGGAGCTGACCTGCTCTCTCGCTGCTGCCCTACTGCCTTTGCAGCTTGTTTGGTCCCAGAACATCACCACAAAAACCCCAAAAAGCCGGGACCAAATTTTTAACAACAGTTTTTCATTTCGTGAAAGTGGTTTAGCTCCATATCCTCAGGGGATGAACTGCTTTTGTGTGGGAACTTGCTGCTGGGATCCCTCTGGACAGCCCTCATGATCCAAAGGTGCCGCGGGGTTTTTCTGCAGAGCATTTGGTATTATGCAGCAGGCCCTAAGGGTAGAGGAGCTGAAGCGCTTGTCCTGTGTGCTGTAAACAGGAAGGGAAGCATGGGTGATTGGAAGGAAGAGGTGGGGAAGGCTGAAAATGGATTAGGGTAAAGCAGCCAGGTATGCGGGGGATATCGTTGTTCCTGACATGTTTGAGATTTAGGGTTATCCTGAGTCTGGGGAGTGGCATGTTTTCCTACAGCAACAGCCTATGGCGTGTCAGGGACGCCCATCTTCACATCCTTCTCCCTGCTTGACATGACTGAGGCATTTCCTCCATTCTTCCTTTCCTCCTCCTGCACTGAAGGCTCAGCAGTATCGGCTTGTTGGATCTATCCTCTTCTAATTTCTCTGCCTGAAACATTCTTATTCTCTCAATAGTAGTAAAGTTGATAAAACATCCATCAAAGTGCAAGACGGATCTCCCCTTTTCTCTTTCCCTGGTTTATATTGATTAAATTGGACTTTTCGAGTTTGCCACACAGAAGAAACCTAACATGCAAGGAGCAACTCGGAGGCTGCATTATCCATCTCGGCTACTGCCAAGCTACAGGGGATGACTATTAAGTATCCGCACTGCAAGTCACTGTGAGCTGATGAATCTGTGCCAAGAGCTGCTGCCACACTGCAGAAAATACTCTTTATGAAGAGTTTGCCAAAGACAAGAAAGACCCCCACAGGAGCTCTTCACAAAGCAGCCCAGCTTACAGCAGAGCTGCTGGCAGGCCATCACACAGCCAAGTGACCATGGTGGCACAAATGAGGAAGAGAGAAGGTTGAGTATGAAAGACAGGAGCTCACCACACAGTTATCTACCTAATTTGCATGCTAAATACCAATTCAAGAGTTAAAAAAAGAAGAACAGAAGTAATATAAATACAGTCACAGCATAGCAGAGCTTAGGTTTTTTTTTTTTTGATTGTTTCTTCTACCTTACAGCGAATTTGCTTGCTTTGAGGAGGAAAGAGTAACATTAGAGAAGTGAAAGATCTGCAGCATCTTGGATCTCATAGCATAGGAGAAATTCTGCCTATTTTATCTGATGTAAAAGGATGCTCACATATTTTTAATCAAATGGAATGTCAATATTCGTAATAGATATAATTTTAAAAACCTCAAAACCCAAAAACCCTCTAAAAACTGGAAAGCATTCCATAATCTAAAATCTTCTGGACGTGTGTAGAATGCTTTTTAACTTAAGATGCATTTAGAAAAGAAATCCGAGCAATGAAAACATTGCTTAAAGAAATGGTCCTTATTTTGACAGCAAGAAAGCAAAGCTGTTGCTATAATGCCTATTCATTTTTCTTACAAAATAAATTCATAGCACTTTTTATCAGGTTGAAATGCAGGAAAGGACAGAAAAATTATAGGAAAGGCATGCTTACTATCTGGTCTTCACTAATACCAAGCACCTGAGTACTGATACTCTTTTATGTGTTCCTGAGACTTTTAATCATCAGTGCAGTTTTACACACAGGCTTTTAAACACTTTCTTCTCCAGGCTGAAGATAAAGAATAGAATTTCCAGCAGGGGCAGTTGAGACAATTGGGTGATATTTTAAAGGATTTACAGGAAAACTCAATTGGGCATGTCTTAGAATTGTGCAGATATCCATGCCTTCTAGATTACTTTTCCTATTGAGGTTGCAATGATATTTTACTCAAAGAGATGAGCCATTTTTGTAGATAGATACCACCTGTATCTTCAGGACAAAGCTTTAGCCAGGTCATTGTTCTAGGGCTTGTAAAGTGTTTTACTGTGTGGGGTGGTGGTTGTTTTTTTGTTGTGTTTTTTTTTTTTTTTTTTTTTTTTTTTTATAACTGTGCTTGAATTTTCAACTGGCTAAATGTCATTTGGAACCTAACTTTTGCAATAGCATTTACAGAGTAGGGCACTAACTGCAACCATGCCAAGTTGTTGCTTGGCAGTCACAACAATTCTACACTTACAGAGAGGGGAATGAAACATACAAATATTAAACCTTGCATTGCATTTAGTAATAAATCAGTACTAAATCAGCAATTGCAGTTTGTAACATTTCAACACTAAGCTATCTTGCCTTTGCATTTTGATATTTTGTCCCTATATCTCCCATTTTGGCTTAAGGACAATATTAAAATCTACATCTGGAATGCCTTCTGGCAGCAATTTTTAAGAAGCATCAACTTTGGGGTAGGGTGATAAACCTCCCAAAAAGAAACACTGAAAAGAATGTGTGCTGATATGACCATGGCCATCTTCTGACTCAGCAGCGATGTGTGCTTCTTTCTCAGTGCAGCGGATTTTTCCCAGTAACTCGGTGTACTGAAGGAATTCATTGTGGGACACTGAACAAGTGGTAATACTCATGTGGAGCAGAGCAGCTTTTGAGGGTGCTCCCTCTCTTTCACTATTTGTCCTCACTCTGAACACCATTCATCCCACCAAACACTTATTCTATGGGCCTATTTGTTCCCTGGAAGCAGAGCAAATTATCCTTAACCAGCACCAAAACCTTGCATAAAGAATTCTTCAGCTGAAGGAATGAAACACATTTTTATCACATCATATGTAAACAAAAGATAGAAGTAATCTCTGATAAAACTGAAGTAACAACATTTCATAGCAATATTAATTATCATTACTGTTATTATTAGGATTGTGTTGCAGCCTCTAGGCTGCACCAACACCAGGCACTGTTTTCCCACAGAACACAAATGTGAGTAATTTCTGCCCTGAGGAGTTTACCTCAGAATTAAATGTTTTTCCTGAGGGCCTGAAATGCCATTAGTTACACATTTGGGTAGTGGCAAGTGCAGTGGGACCTAATTTAATTGCAGCCTTTTAGATATGTGTAATATAAATTTTAAATAATGTAATAATTGTAATAATTGTTCTGACAGGAGACAGTGCAAAACCATTTTTCTGTGTCTATAGGTTAGTAGTCCTTTTGGAAATTAGAGACTTTGGAACATGGAAAATGAACTGAAGTGATAATTGAAGGAAGCAATAAAACATGAATATGCTAAAATAGGGGATGAACTTGTAGACTCTGTCTTTTGTAAAAGAAAATATGCTTTCTCCAGACCTTTTTTTTTTTTTTTTTTACCTTGGGAAGAAATGCATATTTAAACCATTGCTTGAGATTTCTGGATGTCCTGAGGAGACAAGGCTATAGCAGTACAGAAGGACTGGTGTGCCAAAAGGACACAGGTCTTTCCCAGCTCTGCTGGCTGCTTCTCAGAGGCAGCTCCAGATGGGCAGAGCCACTGCGGCAGCAGCAGTGCCTCAAAGTGGCTTTCAGGGATGAGGAACACAAAAATTTTTGAGGTGAGGAGGGCTTGAGAGGGAGCACTGGAGTTACCAGGTCCATGGTATCTAGGGCATGCTCAGATCCACAGTATTCCTATATATGTGTGTATATATATATATATATATATATATATATATATATATATATATTGCACAGATGCTGGTGTAAGGAAAATCAAGTATGTATATATATATCCAGACTTGCAGCTGACCATTTAGCAAAATAATTATCAGAGGTTTGTGAAGGCTTCTACCCAAATTTGTGGTGGGAAAGTACTGTTGAGCATTCGAAACTGTCAGAAAGCAAACATGACTGTGATGGGGTTGACTTCCAGCATGGCGAGGCTCATGCCCACCCTTCACCATGCATCGCTGTGCTGAGATACCACAGCCACTGAAAACAAAGCAGGGAAGGAGCCTGCTGAGAAACAGACATGGGTTGGGCCATTACAGACATGCCCCAATGTGTTTGTATTCCCTGTGTGGGGCAGTGTAGCTGCATCCCAAATCTAAACTCCTAGTGGCCTTCTGTGACTACATGCCATCCCAAGGGAACATCTGAGTTAAAAGGGCTAGTTAATATTATTGATCCAGAAAGGGGGAGAACCATGTGGCAACATGATTCACATTGTTATTTAATTTTGCTTACTGTTGAAAGGCCTCAGAGACAATAAAGGGAAGCCTAACCTAAGGAGCTGAATAAACACCCTAGCAGACAAAGGGATTAATGCTGGGTTAGCGTGACACTGGATGACGTATTTTGGGTCTCTCATATAACCTACTGGGGCCATAATAGGGAACAACTGCTCAGAAAAAAAATCCTGGCATTACTGTGGAAAGCTCAGTGGGCATCACTGTTGAACAAAATGCTAGTGGGAAATTAAAAATCAGTCTGGAAATATTGTAATTCCCAAAGGTTGGTTATTTGATACGGCATGAGTACTTTGTTCAGTTCTGGGAATTCAGCTGCAAAATAGATACAGAAGACACAGAGAACATGTGGAGACAGGCAATGCAAATGATTAGAGACCGAGAGAGAAAATTTTGTATCTGGGTGGCATGAAGAAAGGACATGATAGAGCTTTATAGAAAATAATGAATGGCACAAAGAAGAAAAATCCTACATTTCTAGGCACCTTTTTTTCATAATTTAAGAACAAGAGTTCATCCAGTGAAATTAAAAAGATATAAATTTTAAGGGATGAAAGGAAATACTAGCTATTAAAGTGAAAGCATTCACTGTTACATGAGATTAAATTTGGAGAAAGGACTAGATTGTGTGAAGTGTGTAAAGGGATAAAAATGTTAATATTTCAATGCATAAGCCTGTCATAAAGCCAGAGGGACAGGGAAAGAATCATTAACAGAAACTCATCTTTAGGAAAATTATTGAATTTCTTGAAGCTTCATCTGAAGCATTTACTGCTGATGGTTAAAGGGAGAAGCTATGACAGCAAATGACACTAGTTCTCATTTGAGATGCAGATTCATTTTTTTATGGAGGAAGGACTAATGTCCCATAGCCACTGTCACCCATTTGTGATCCTCTCCAACTGCACACTTGGGTGTTTCTTTTTCCACAGTTTGCTGAGGACAACATTGCTGGGAAAACGCAAAATGTTCTTTTTAAACTCATTTGCATTAAACTCATTCTCTTCAGGGACTCAGGTATCGAAAGACACATCCATGTGACAAGTGCAGATTTGTATTTGTATGATCCATGATCTAAGTAATCCTGCAAAGCACCCTCCCCTTCCAGTTGGAACACCTCTCGATTACTGGTGCTAGTAACTTGCTGTGTGGTTCATACTTAACCCAGCTCAGGGGTACATTGAACATGTGATCCATTAGTGTTTCTTGAAACAGATGCAAACTTACTAGGTGAAAGCCAACAGAAGCTAGGTTCTTCAGAGACAGAATGTTTCCATTTAAAAAAACAAAAGTTACAATCCTCAGACAACGAAATTTTCACTTCAAGGCTTGCAGCTGTTAGTAACATGAAACTCCCAACTGGAACATTAAGAGGGTTTTTTTCCCCATAATAATATAGATTCACCCATTTTAGATATGTATTTTTCATATTCAGTGCAACAACATGCTAAATGTGCCTGGCAAAAAGAGTAAGGACTTCATATATCTTGGGAAAGATGACAATGTGACAAGAACATTCATATCCCAAGATGTTCAGCCAACTGAAAACTACTTCTACCTCACAGAGATTTACTTATATATAAACCTGAACTATGCTTAAATTTGATAGTGAATTATGATGCACTACAGAGCTCTAGTACACCTGTGACATTCTGTCCTAGTTTCAGCCAGGGCAGGGTTAATTTTTTTCAGTAGCCTGGAGGTGGGGCATGGCTGGACCCCAGTATTATTTGGTAACGCCTCACATCATTTCCAGGAACTGGGAAAAGGGAATCTCTTATGATTCCAAGGAGAAGGGTATCCTCTTCTGACTGGGTGAGAAACATGGTCGGGAAGAGCTGGTCAGTATTTATTGTGGCTTTCCATGTAAATATTTCTCTGTCTTATAACTTATGTTATTAATATTGCTGCTGTTACTGTTTGTTTTCTTATTTCATTGCTGTTTCCAGTAAATTGTCCTTACCTCAACTCATGACCTTTCCCTTCCATGCTTTCATTCAGAGCCAGGGGAAGGGGGAGTGAGTGACAGCATGGTTTTAATGGGAATACTAAATTGGAGAATACATTCCTAAACCACAACACCTACTCACTCTTTTATAAGCTACGTCACCCAAACAAATCCTCATCCTCTGTTTAGTACATGGGAATCACAGTTTTTCAATGCTTATTTGTGTGTTAGACCAGTCTGAACTGTTCAAGTAGATTCACCAAACTACAGTATACTTCAACAGATTCAAAATGTGCCCATCTTTTCTTGCCTTACATAAAAACACCCAAATGCTGGTTCACAGATGGAGGTTGTGCAGCAATTTGGTACCAGAAATGGCTGTTCCCCTTCACATTTCTCATCCATGTCACAAAATGTGATGGCATGGCTAAAGCAACCGCAGAAAACGGTAACAAGTGCATTTCAGTAGTCTCTTGCCATCTCTAGAATGCTTTGTTCTTTTTTGTTGTTTTTATTTTTAGAGTCAGAATGAGTTTTCATAAAAATGTTGATGAACAACTACATACCCCACCCCTTCCCCAAGCAACAGTAAGGAAGAAAACAGCAATCTGGTAGTAGCTCAGCTTTCTCCGGGATGTGATTCTGTGTCTATCAGTGCCATGACAGTGATAGCATTCACATTATGTTAGGTCACGGGTTGGACTCGATGATCTCAAAGCTCTTTTCCAGCCTTGTTGATTCTTTGATTCTGTAAAGTTGGAAAAAATCAAAGTAAGAAAACCAAACCAAGAAAATGAAACACTGCAGCTTCTAGGTTTAAAGACCTAAAAAATGAGATGCCAAAAACACTATAGCTTTTCCTTTCAACTTCCTCTTTACTTTGAATATATTATTTTCTATATTCCTTTCACACAAAGGAATTAAGGATGCATATAGTAAGAAGGCCACTGCAGGCAGAATCGGCTGAATTAATGTTCCTGCATCACTAAGATCTGTAAACCTTAATAGTAACTTCAATATCTGAATCAATGAATTACCATTAATGATTACTGTCCTAAAACAAATTTTGTGTGTAGTAAATATAGGTCTTACGTGAAATGTTGCTTGCCTTGTAGAAAAAACCCAAAACCCAAACCTTAAATTATCTTATGGTAAAAGTCAATTGGAGAGCCAAAGTGAAAAATGAAAACAGAATAAAATTTTTCGAAGAGAAAGTGACTCCAGGATTTGAAGGACACTTGAGTAAAAGGGAAGCAATTCAGAAAGACAGGCTTTCATTGGGAAAAAAGAAGTTTTCAAATATTATTTATCATTGAAAGAAGTCAACTGGTACAATCTAAATTTAATTTGGAAGTTCGCTTCACTCCAATTTACCTGATAAGCACAAAACAGAAAATCTGTTTTTATATTTGTATAATCAATAAAGGTCTAAGACTGGTTTAGGTCTTCACTCTCCTACAGCTTGTGATGAGAGCTTAGTGTAGATCAATCATAGAGAGGTTTTACTTTCCAACTCCAGCAACTAGGGTTGTATTTAGCATTGTAAATCACAGTGGAGACTTGTAACGTGGAAGGAAGAAGAGAGTAGCTCTTTGAAATAGAAGCACATGCAAACAGCCAAATATCTCCTAGGACTTGTGTTGTTGCCACCGACAGCTATTCTATTCTGTGCTCATGGTCTTCTACCAAATAAAATTTGTGTAAACCTGATAGAAGGCAAACTCCTGAAAAGGTGATAACTCTTTTGCCAAACAAAGCTTATTTTGAAATGGATGCAGCTGTTGAGAATAAACAGTGAAAGGAGTGGCTTCCTTTAGGTGGGTCAAAAATAAGGAATCTTATTTATGGGACATGGGGACATTTGGTTGTTTTGAATCTTGTATTTTTTCCCCTGTGGATTCTCTGGAACTGCTAGAGAATGACATTCCATATTGCACCCAAACTGTTGCACTGTAAATATGAAAGAATTTAATTTAGAAAATAGAATGCTTTAATCTATACAAAGTAATGTCTGACTCTATTTGAGAAAAAAAGCCAACGAACTACAACAAACAACAGAAAGTTTTGAAAACTCTTTATTATAGGATTATAGGACCTTAAAACATATTTTAGCATCTGACATGTCACTTATGGGTTTGATGTTTCTCTGTCTGGTTGGAAAGACAAGGCCATTTTTTACAACTTCATGCATGGCACTTTCAGCTTAGGTGGATGATAAGCTTTGATTACTGCATTGGTTTGCAAGTTTCAGGGAACGTTTTAATCATCAGTGGGAAAGTCTCACTGATGTGGATAACAACCAAGGTGGAAGGATGCCCATAGGGTAAAGGAATAGTGAAAAACACCCTGCACAATTTTATACTGAACAGTTAGAGAACACATGATTTAATACCTATCAGTTCCTACACTTGAATTCTCACTGCCTCTAGTCACATTGATTTTGCCTGTATCAATGCTGGGTAAGACTGTGGCATATGTCCTACCCAGCTCCAGCTGGAAACCCATTGGGCACTCAGCAAGAAACACATTCCCCCATTTTTGCTGTAGGGATAGTTGGCATTGACAATTCACTTCCTTAGCTTCCAAAGAGCCTAGCTGGTGGTAGAAAAACATGTTAGTCCCAATACACCACTCTTTATTTTGGTCTTATATGTCAGGTGTGTTCAAAATGCTGAAGTCTTGAAAGAGCAAGAAGTAAGAAACAGGAGGAGGGACAACATGTCATAGACATAACCAATTTTTCTAATTGCATTTCCACCACTTTTGCCATCATGTCCTGATGTTTTGAAAAATGTATAATAAAATTACTGCTTAATTGAAAGGAAGAAAAACTAATAAAAACAGGCATTACACAAAGTACCTTGACATAAAGTACCTAAAAGGGTTAGTGAATTATGTTTTTCCTTTTTAGGGCACTCTTATTCTAGATAAGATAGGATATATATATATATTCCTAATAGGAATAAATCCTGATTAATTTATAAATATATATTAAAAAATCAGCCTACAGGGTTATAGTGTGTTATAAGATATTGATTTAGAATACTGTGAATCTGGAAATCTGATTCAGTATAATTTAAAGGGAAATTTCACACTTTGGTAAGAAAGGAAGAAATTGCTTTCAGGAGATGCATTTTAACATTTTAAAGGACAGTTCATATCTTTGAAAGCAGCTTAGAGGACTGAAATACTGGAGGAAGCTCCAGAGGAGATTAATTGACAACATGGAGGTGAATGGGTCAATTACACAAACAATCTGATTTAATCAGAGGGGTTTACAGCTTTGTCACTTTGACAGAGTAATAAAGAAGTTTATAATATCCTGTATGTGCCATCAGACACTTTGGCCTGCTACAAGCTTGTTGTAATTGCACTTGAAAGATTTTCTACGGTTATTATTAGTATATAGAGTGGTTACAATGATAATTTTTTCTGCAAGGGACAATCAAAGCTAATATCTTTTTCTCTGCATACTGCCTTTGCCTGTGAACACATCAATAACAGATTTAAATATTTCAAGGTCAGTGGAGTTAAGCTGACTTTGGAGAAAAATGTGATAATGCTGCAGGCCATCATACTTGTAAGAATTTTTATATAGTTCAAGTGTTTGCTTAGCTACTCTTAAGCCCAGGAGGCTGGATGTGTAGTGAAGATGGAATGACATAGGGCATTACAAATCTCTTGGCAGATAACACAGTGTTTTACGCAGAATATGTCAAGCATTTCATAGGTATCTGTGTGGCTGTTTTCTTGACGAGGTGGTGAAGTGGCATTTCAGGAACATCCTTAGTGAATGCTACAGAACTGCAGTTGTACATATCCATCTGTGCACTTTTTACAGGCATCATTACAAATCAGGATGATACATACGCTTCCTGAGATTGCCCATCCAAGCAAGATAACCAAAAGAGAATAATTTGCTAATTTTCCTCTGCACACCTGCAGTATTATGGCTACAAAATGAAACATGCAGCTTCTTATTCAAAATACCTCTTGAAAACCAAGTCCTCTATTACAATGGAATCTAGCAGAATCTGGAAATGTTTCTAGCAATGAGCAGCTGGCGTGGTCAGCTGTAAAAATTTCTAGAAGCAGTACTGAAGATGCTATAATTTTTTTTTCCTCTGTAAGCAGCATTAGTCTTTGCCTGACTAGCCTCTAGTAAGGCTACATAGGGTGTTGTTGCCACCTAGAGTCAGTTCATCAAAACAGAAGTTCTGCACGTCTTTTTTTCCTCTCCACTTAAAGCAGAAGTCCTCCAACATGCCCAGATACCTCCCATCGCCCTGTCACTTAGCCCTGTTTATTTTCCAGTACAAAAAACTACACTAACCAGAAAAAACCCCAAATTGAAAATCTAAAACCCACAGAGATGTGTTTCCAACATGTTGTCTACAGTCTGTCTTGCATTTGTGGAGAATGCAAGGCAGACTGTAGCCTTATTTTCATCAGGGTCTGCAGAGAGACCACTTGCACCTGTCAGTGATCTTGTCCTTTGAAGATGGAAGCACAGCTCTGGCCTCTTCAATTAACCAGAACTAAAACTAAACCAACTAATTCAGGAGTGACAAGTGCATGGGATGCTGTGCCAAGGCTAAATATGGAGTTGCTGGGCTGCTTTGCTAGGACCCCCATCCCATTCAGGAGCTAGGACCCCCATCCCATCCCATCCCATCCCTCTCCCCTTCTTTTTCTTCAAACCAAACAGCTCACATATCATTGGTTTTGGTCACACAGAGGTACACAGGGTCAGGAAGGAATTAAACATGGAGATGAAAACTGGTGGAAAATAAAGTCCCAGTGAAGGTTCAACAACAGGTGCACATTCATAATTCTTCTTTTATGTATGTAGAGTATCTAGTTCTACACTGAACAATTAAACTTTTACTTCTGAAATAAAATCAGTTTATTCGCTTCTTTATTTTATTCAGATTTATTCCCAGACTTGTTGGAAAACAAAAATCTAACAGAATTTTGACAAAGATCCCAGTATTATTCTCACTGCTGTCTTTTGTGTCCATTTTTAATAATTTTTACTAGAAAAAGAGCTCCAAACATGAGCTTTTGTAATCCATAAGTGCTTGACAAGATCTTTCACAAAGATAACTCATTGACTCAAAACTTTAGAAAGGTAAAATACCAGGACAGATAAGCAATGAGTGTGAAATGGTGGTGGAAAAAGTAATCTCAGTAGAAATTCACATTTACCAAATGTGTGGGAAAAATATTACAGATCTGTATTGAGGAACTGTATATAAAAGTAGAAAACCAAAGGTTTATGAAAAATATTGGTTCTGTCAATTTCTTCAGGCTGAATATGCTTTTCAGGGCAGATGTAGAATTCTGCCAGCTGAATCACTTTTTATTGACATTTATCACTCAGAACCATCAAGAGTTCTTATAAATCTATATTTATATTATTTATATAAATCTATATTGATTTATAATATCAATATTCTGCTTCCACCACCAGTAAGAAATATCTCAGTCATGGCATATGTAGCTATGTACTGAAATACTTTTGATATTTTTAAATTAATGTAATTCTGCTTTTTTGCTGAGGGAAGTTGACATTTTCACTGACCACTGTAGACAAATATTCTGTTTTCTCCTGGAAATACAGCCAGGCTTCCTACAACTTGTAATTCCCCATGTCCATTTAAGAAAACCACGTACACTGACTAGCTAACTGTTGCTCAATCTTTAGATGAATAGCAACAAAACTCTTCCTGAAAAAAAAGGATTTAGTTTTCTTTCTCCCTTCATCCCCCCTCAAACTGCCCATTCCCTTTCTGATAATAAGCAAACTAGAATTTTTAGTTTAGGATACAGTTTATGGCATAATCTGTAAGGAGAGATCATCACAAACAAATAAGACATCCACTGCTGGTTAGGGTGGCTTTTTCATTTTGAACGCTTGTGACACATTGGCTTCTCTTCTGCTTTTGAAATACACAGAGTAAACTGTAACACCCAGACCAATTCAGAGGATGAGTAGGGAACAGAAGGAGCTTTTCAGTAATTCCTCCTGGCCATACACAGTGACAGATCACAGCTTTTACTTCACTGATCTGTTTTTACTACTCTGCTCAGGGTAGTAATGCTCATGGACCATTATGAAGGGAGGATTTTTTACTGACATAATTGGCACAACTCCCTGAGGCAACCAAGTCTCCCAAGGAAGAAAGAGAGTTCTTGTCCTTGTCGTAAGCACCATAATTTTAAAGCCAATGGCAATGAGATTAGTTAGATGAGGTGTTTTACAATAAGAGTACAGTGACCCACAGATATGGCAATGCCATTTCAGACTTTAATTGGAAAGAATCTTAAGTTTTGTGAGAAATGTACTTAGAAGAGCAGAACTGTAGGCATGGCTGGTAGTGAAAACCACTCAACTTGTAACTCTGCATTGAAAGCTGACAGGCCAATTTATCGGAAGACTTGGAATTTTCCAAATTATACTGTGCTGTATGTAGAAAACCAGCTGCTGTCCTCCAGAGAACACCAAAGCAAATGTTTTCAAAACTTGTATTTCAGTAGTTTGTAAAATTTAAATAAAAATAAATATAATTACTTTACAGTTCATTTTATAAGCCTTCATTACCAAAATTGAGGACTCATGGAGCAGTTTGTTTGGCTGGTTTGCTGCGGAAGATTGACCTTTGGCTCAGGTGTGCTCTCTAGAGTGTGTTTAATCTGCTTCATAGGAAACTCTCAAGCAGCATCTGTTCTTTCTCAAAAATGCATGAACAAGTAAACCAAAACTCAAATCAATATAAAATGTAGATCTCATTACATTTTAAATAGTCCTAAGGAGAAATTACTCACAAATGTTTATATCTAAACCTTGAACTTGCCTGAGAAACAAATACTTTCACTAACAATAAGACTTTTTTGCTATTGAGAAACTCAACATGAATAAGAACAGCAACCTCTGCACATTCAAGTCTCAAAGTAAAAGAAGGCAAAAAAGGACAGAGAGGGGATTCAATTTATAAAATGTTGGAGAAGAGAAACATGATAATTGCAACTTTGAAAGATCTAGAATTTGACTTGCAAAGCAAACCCCTTAGTCTCTAAAGAATATTTATGTAAGCCCTCCTGCCAAATCCTGACCCTTCCATCACTCCTTCCCAGAGAAGAGCATCAAGGCATGAAGTCTAAGCAATGGCGACTTCTTTCTGAGCTCCTTTACCTTCTCAGGCTGTTAGTGAGGCAAACTTGTGCAGAAATTAAACATAATCCTCATAATGGTACCCATTTCCCTGATTTTAATGTGATTTAAAAATCTGTGTTTTTATAAACTCAAGTGCCTTCTTAATAGGATAATGCTATGTGTCTGTCTCTGTCACCCTTCATACAACCAACTAGCTATTCCTAATAACTTCTGAATCCATTGGGCAATTTCAGCTAAGATTAATAGAGGAAGAGTAGTTTCAAAAATATCAAGTTCCTACCAGTTTTGTGGAAATAAGTGGCTAAGGAAGGGAAAAGAACGCATTAATGCTCCCCATGGAAGTGCTGAGGTAGAAGCTCACCCTTTAATAAATGGGTGATTATCTCACTGAGCAGCAGCCATTAGTTGTGATTCTCATGGGCCTATTTGCCATTTATTAGCTGCTCCTCTTAGCAATGCAGGGATTGCTGTAGTCAGAGGAAAAGCAAATTTCCAGAAGCAGTCCAAAGCTGGCACCAGGTGTAAGGCTGGCATCTTTTTATGCTCTGCAGTTGTCATTTGTTCTGTGGATATTCAGAGAACATGACCATGGTAACACTGAGGAATTTGATTACAGGGAATTAAGCTTCATCTTGCAACTCATTTGCTGGAGTAGTTTTTTCTCCAGTTTCTTATTATGAGCAGAGATGATCAAAAGTCTCAGACTTCGCCAGTGACATTGCCAGAATCCCAAGGGCACCACCAGCCCTGCTTGTGCTCCAACTGCCCTGGGGCTCCCCCAACTCTGACCAGGGACCAGGACCCCATTTCAATTCCTCCAGGGCTCTATCCCACCATGACCAGGGATCAGGACCCTGAACTGTGAATCTCTGCCCCAGAAATGCCCCAGTCTCCAGCTCCTCACAGCTCTGCTCGGCCTGGCCACAGGCCCATTTCCATCCCCAAGGAGATGCTGGATGCCTAGGGCCAGGGCTGGGGCTTCCTGGGGCTGGGGCTGCCTCTCCTCAGACTACCCTGCTGCTGCCACCCTGGGATTTCTCCCTACCTACCCCTTGTTGCACCCTGATGGCTGCTCTGTAAAACTACCAGTGCCATTCTCTGAACCATGCCATGGGATCACTTCCCACCTGTACCACTCAGTCTGGCATGCAGCTCCCTAGGGGAAAAGAGACTCCAGAAGGACAAGCTTACAGGGCTTCTGAAAACCTTCACCAGTCTTCTGGAAGCTAGGGGGCAACAAAGGAGTTAGTGAAAAGCAGAGAGAAGGTGGTGTAAAGACAAGAAAACTGGATAAATTGGTGTCAAGGCTCTCCTGGTGATCTCTTGGCCACTTTTGGTGCTTGTCTGGTTAGGCTTTGGTGTCTCAGGAGGTTTCTGACCTCAGCTGGTCACCTGTTCAACTAAACCTGATAGGGATTAAGAATAAGATGCCTTGGCCACCACAGTCCACCTCCTAGTGAACTGAATTAGCCACAAACATGTCAGTTATGTTAATATATCAGTCTGGTGCCTATGGTGTGGGCACATCACTACTTCTGACAAGTCAGTGACAGAGGAACAACATGTGGTAATGGGTGACCAACTTGGACCAGGAACTTCTTAAATCACCTCAGCATGAACCCCCAAAACCTGAGAATCAGGGCTCCCAGGACATAGGTCACTTTAGTGTCTTCACATATTTGTCACTCCTTCCTCTTCTAAAAGGCCGTCAAGTTGTCTCTGCCCACTCTGCCGTCTAGTTCTATTAGAGGAGTTGCATTTGTCACAGCTCTAGTGAAAACTTTCCATTTTTCATTTCTCCATTTCTCACTGCTCATCCTCCCACGACATGTCGTCACCTGTTTCCTCAGCCTCCCCCTCAAGAAACAGTGGTTCCCCTTTCCATCCCTTCTGTGCATCAGCAGGGCTGCAAAAGTTTTGCTGATGACAGCTTGTGAGCAGAGCCCTAGGCTGAAGGAATGAGGGAGTCTGTAGGAGCTGAGTATCTGGGAGAGTGTCTTACTATTTTGAAGAAAGTGGTTCCCAGGGACTTTATGGGAACTCTCATGAGTGTTCTCCCTTGTCTAGATGTCCTTGTCCTTCCCCTCCAGGCAAGCTAGGCTCCATTCTAGGCTACCTCCCACAAAAGCTGCTGTTCCAGTGGCAACTACACACATGGTGCTTCACAGTCTTTGTTGGGTGTTGCTGCTCTCCATTTTTCTGGGTCTTGTTTTGTTCCATGAGTGTGAACATCTCAGGCAGTAGATCTTTTCTTTGAAATCTAAAACAGAATGAAGGAGCAACTGTCAGTATACAGAAGAAATATAACCAAAAGGAATGAACATACTTCAACCCTGGCAGTGTTTTTGGTATGAGGTTCCTTGTTTCCAAGTCACCATTTCTGACTCCTGTGGAATGCTTCTGCTCAGGGCAGTTGAATGAAAATATTTGTAAGAATGTCCTTCAAAGGTAAAAAAATGAAGATCCAAAATGTACTGGAGGGCAAAGCAATGTAGCAGTATGTTCCAGCATCCCTTGCACTTTTCACTCTCTGGATGTCAGTGACAAGGAATAAGAGAGAAACCAAACACTCACCATAGGATCACAGCAAGTCCAGATCAGTGATGCTGGGTGACATAAAAGGAGATCTGCCAGAGGAGGAGTTTTGCCTGTCCCCTTTGTTTAGGTATTTGAATGGCTCCTCCCTCAGGGATCTGTGCCTGGAGCTGGGTACGGAGCCCATCAGACCCTTCTAATGTAAATCAGCAGTGGCTGTTTACAGAGTGAGTGGGCAAGGAGTTCTCAGTTTGCTCCACTGACCACTGTGAATCATAATCACGTGCCAGTGCAGTTAGCCCAACATCCCAGTCCTTTAGGCCATGACACCTGAACTACAGGATTTCAGGGTAACACACAGATGCACTGACAATCTCTTTCGGATCATCACTCAACAGACCTATCTCCAAGCTGATCCCAAGCTGCTGAGATGGGGAAAGGCTCTGTGACTGGCAGTCTTATCTGGGGGAGGGACAGAAATTATCTCATATCTTGAGGCCACATTCACTTTTGCAGTGAGTTTTGAGGAAGATAAGTAGTAGGTGACCCCTGATGCTCTATCAGTCATACCTCCATGTGGTTTTGTGATACCAAAAAGAACTGCACGGTTTTTAGACTGCTGGATGTAATACGTACTGGATGATGTGGAAAATCTGGGCAGGCTTTTGGAGGAGGCGTGAGAAAATCTCCACACACAGTGTAGCAAAGGCCTCAAGAAGGAAGGAGACAGTTTTGGGGGCAAAGTGGGTGCAGTCAGATGGTAATTTGGAGGCCAGGAGTTCCATAGTAGCTTCATCTGAAATGCCTCCAACACCATGAGCAGAGCTGAACTGGGAGAACCAGAGACAAGCTGTCAATGCCTGGCTATGAATCAGCTGAAGACAAAGGATTTGAACTTGTTAGAAAAAGGGAAAAATTTCATTATGCAAGAGTCAGATTCAGGTAAACTAAAATAAAACCAGCGGTGGCACCTAGAAGGAAGGGAGAAGCTGACAAGTGCTAAAACATGATTCAGGATGGCACGTATTCAGAGCAGGTAGTCAGGAAAACTTTATCCTGCTGAATAACAATAATTTGGTGAAACTTTAAAAGGGAGAATGAAGAATAATCAAACAAGAAGAATCATAGTATAGCAAAAGAAAAAGAAAATATGCAGTTTTTATGAAAACTAGAGGTCTAACAAACAAGATGACTTTAAACAGAAACTTGACGGCAAGAAGACAATTGATCAGATGCTTTAGAATTGGGGTACCTAGCATAAAAATAGAGACAGACCCGGGGCTGGCCGGGGTTCACTGGGAGGCACCCAGAGAGACGGAGACAGGGTACCTAGCATAAAAATAGAGACAGGGGAGGCAGAAGCAGTAGAGAAGGGGTAACACATATTAGATAAACCTTTGTGCCAAATCAAAGTAAAATGTGAATTTTGTTTACAAGCAGCTCAAAACCTATATAGGCTACCATTTCTGGCCTAAGTCAGAAATATGCCATATCATATCAGTATTAAATCAAATGTCTGCATCTATTACATGCTGAGGGAGATCAAAGTTGCTGACAGAGCAAGAAATGCAACAATAGCAGCAGGTATCAATTTCCTATTTGTATATTGGATAAATGTCACACAGGGGATTGATGCATAAAATGAAAATATTGTTTCTGCATGAAAGAGCATACAAAAGAAGAAGGAACTTTTATATTAGCCCAGAGCAACATGCAGAACTTGGTTCAAAATGCCCCTGTTCAACATACTTAGGGTACAAAAAATGGATGCCTAAAGGCTAAAAAATTTTGCCTGGTGGCTATTTAAACATAGTGTGTAGGAATACATTTTTTCTCTCCTCTGTGTATGGACAAAGACTCTGGAAAAGAAAAGCTGACACAGTTAACAGCAGGATAAAGGAATTTATTAGAAGCAGAAGACTTTCTTCACAAAATAGAAGTTGTGTCCAAGAACGGAAAATAAAAAGGATCATAAACTCTGGCAAGTTAAATGAAAACCACAACAAGGTCATCCATATAGAAACCCAGCAACAATTTCTGAAGATATAAAGATCCATCAGTAAAGAGTCTGAAAGAAATTAAGGTACCATGGACAATAGAAAAAGCCTTCACGTGAACAACCTATTAAAAAAGGAGGGTAAATGGCCATCGTCCACATTTGAGGGAGGTCTCTAGTGGTGCTTGGGGGGGTTTTGTTCTTGGGCTCCTGCTGTTCAACCTATTTATAAATGAACTGGAAAAGAGGGCATGTGTGAGAAGACAATTTGGTGAAGGCACAAAGTTATTACACATAGTAGGAGCGAGTTGCTTTAACTCGTTTCAGGCTAGACGAGTATTCTGTTGAGGTGTCAGCACATGCCTGCACTCATCTCATGCTCTTCAAAAGACCTGGAGAAAACCAAATGATCATGAGAGACAGCAAAGGAGGGAAGAAAGGCAGATCATTATCAAAAGGTCAGGAATGTTCAGATGGGGAACCAGAGGAGGAGCCAGCGGACAGTTGTCGCTGATACTGTGCTGAGAGACTTCAGAGGAAAAGGGAATGGATATAGGCACCATGGTCACCAGCACTCTTCACCAGGCTTCCTCTTTCCTCTGCTGGGGATGGTGGGGGAAGTTGATCAGGAAATCCCATGACTCAGTGGGACCACAGATGGGGAAGGTATTAAAAAAAGACCAAACAAGAAGTCTGGAAGATGCCAGAAGAGGGGCTACAGCTTGGCACAGTTGGTGTGTGTACATGGCTGGGTCCCTGGATGGCACACAATGGTCAGGGCATAATGCGAGGCTTGCTGTCAGCACAAGCTGCTCCCAGGAGCAGCTCCTGACTTGCATTCCCTGTGGGCCATGGAATCAGCTAGGAGTACAAGGTGAACTACTGGGATCCCTAACTTCTTCCAGTGTAAGAGGTCCCATAGAAGTTGTCTAGGAAAGTTGTACAGGCAAGAGAAAAGAGAGAGGAGCACCAGGAGGAGTAAACATTTCCACAGCATTATTTGGGAGCAGACATGCTGAACTTCAGACCTCTAGTAAAACAATGCCTGTCTGGGTGTAGCAAGGAGATGTAAGATCCAAGAAGGACCTCTACAATGCAGGGACTGTTTGAAGACTACTGTTGCAGAACTGAGGAGAAATGTCAGGAGCAATAATCTGCTCTTTACCTTCTGGAGAAGGCAGCAGGGATGAACCCACATGTAGGGGTCACTGAAACACTGTACACTGAAATCTGCAAAGATTTCTGTCCAAGATGTCCCCAGGCCTGGTGAGACAAGCACCATCTACCAAACTGAGGAAAAAAGAGGATCTAGGGCCCTGTTAAAAATGAGATTTCAATGTGTATCTCCAGTGGATACTGCAGTTTGAATACAGCACCTTGGGCTGCTTGGGTACCTGACAGCTCACTGCCTACTGCTGCGAACAGCAAAGATGCTGGACTAGGTGCAGGTTCAGTACAGCTTTATCCTAATTCTTACAGTCGTGTGTACAGACTTGTGATAATCTCTTGCTCCCTTCTTGCCTAAAGACAATTCCTAAACTCCCAGGTCAACAGTATCTAAAGAGGTTTTTGATTTTGGATGCCTCTATTTTGGATGTGTTCTTTGGGTCACACTTCAATTTCTACTTGAGTATGCTTAATTCGTACTTTGACAAACAGGGCTGGCACATCTCAAATGGCTCACTCCAAAGTCCAGGCATTTCAGAGGACTGGCTGTTTGTGTATAATTAATTGGGTGTTATTTATTGAGTTAGCAGCAGCAGACAGTCTGTAGTACAAAGCTCTGTTCTCCTCACCACGTCACAGTTCCAGTGTTTTGGTTTCTCAGTATTGCTGGATCATTACTGTTTAAATAGCAAAGGCAGTCCCTGACCCAACATCTGCCATAAAGGGGCAGAGAAGAGAACTTGTCCTTAAACTTTCCTCACTCCAGTTTGTGAGTAATCTACATACCTCTCATTAGCTGCAGCCTGGGAAGTCTCAGCTGCTTTTACTTGCTGGTGTGGGCAGCGTCAAGATCAAGGCATGACAGGAAAATAAACGCTGTGGCTGCAGCTCTGCTGGGCCCCTAAAAATACATGAACTGCTCTGCTTTTGTGGCTGTGGATTCTTCTGTCACTGTTCCTTAGCTGACATTGCAATGTTACACACAGTATATTATTTTAAAAGCAGTTGTCTGCTAAAACATATAGCAAAAGGCTTCCAGTTTCGCCAGCTGAACTGAAGCAGACAATTTTTATTGCTGCACAGGAGATTAATAATAATAAATAAACAACCCCCTTCACCAGAGATTTTCCAACAGACATGAAGCACGTGGATGGACCTTATTCACAGCAGGAGCTTAAATGAGGTGGAACAAATTATATTTGATAATCATATCCCAAATACAGAAAAATCTGTGCCTTGAGAAAAATGCTAAATGCTGTTTTGACAACTTTGTCTTAACCTTTAAACCTTCATTGTGGAGACCTCTGTATTCTTTGTAGAGACCTAAGGTTTTAGGTTTTCTTAAATGCTGTGCTTCCTGATGAAGCACCCGGGAGAAAACACATGAAATAAGAATTCTTATATATTTTGCAGCCACACAAAGTGAGAAATCAGGAAAACTCTGCTACACCAGGGGTGAGGGATGTAGTACCTACCTGGTTCAAGGAAACAGGATACGATTTCATGAACAGCATTTCCAAGGCTCTATCAACACTGAAAAAATATACAGTCTTGACTTTTTAACCTTATCCTATGAATCCATCCCACATCCTTGTGCTTCTAGCCTCATTTCCCACAGAGAATGAAATTTCTGTGATCATGCCATCTGGCTGTCTATCAGCCAGTATGTTCTGAACCTGCTTTCTATCAAACTGACAGAGGGATCGAGGCTCAAAGAGAATTAAGTGCCTATGAAATTCATGAAAATCAGCAGCTGGGTCAAAGATGAGGATCCAAATGAGTGCCCTTGCTAAGGGAAAGGTGGGCAGAAGGCAGCAGTTTTACACACTGCTTGCTAATGTCAGTCATCACGTGTGCGGCTCTGGACTCAGCAGAGCAGATGCTGCTCCTTCCTCAGTGAGATCAAGGGCTCACGGCTGCTGGAGTGAGGGGTGCAGGTGAGGGGAGGAGAGCAAAAGGCAACAGGACACACTGCACAAAGGCAGGTCTCACTAGGTCCACAGAACAATGCATTTAATGATAAACTTCCACTTATCCATGTAACTGCACAGCTCCTGCAGTTGCTGAGGGCCCTCAAAGATGTGGATCTGTTTCTCATGGAGAAGGCTGACAGGCAATCACTACCTCTTCATTCCCACACCCAGACCCGTGCCGCAGTGCTCCCTTTGCTTCCACTGCTCAGTGAAACTCAAAGCAGGTTCCAGGGCTCTGGAGACAATAGACTTGATCTTTGAAACCATAGAAAGGATATTAAAAGTTAGGATGGAAAGTACAGCCCAGTTCAAAGTTTCCCTAAAGAAAATAATCCCTGCCAGGGAAAATTTAGAAACCAAATTATTTCTCCTTCCCTAGCAAAGGGAGTTTCAGCTTTTGTTTTTTATATCTTGCTCTCCTTCTTCACGCAGTGTGCCGTGGAACAGCAGCTGAGCTTGCAAATACTTCTGGAGGAAAAGGGCTGTTTTGCTTGAAGTTATGCCTGTCCTGGAGGGAAAACCCATGTGTTTTTAAGAGTCCAGTATTTTAACTAACTGAGGAAGAATGTTGTTTAACATCACCTTGGCAAGCGTGTGTGTGGCATGTACATTTCCCAGTGCTGAAGCCTGGCTTACCTTCAGTGCGCTTCTGTGTGGGCAAACTTGTGACCCCAGCCTCAGGCTTGCCACAGCCACCCTGGCTGCTGCTGGCCAGGCCACCAGGGGAAGGACTGCTGTGACAGACCCACAGCAGGGGCAGGAGCTTGCTGTGGTTTGCTCATGGGGGTTTCCTCATGATGAAAAGGGAGACAGAGAAAGGTTGTGCCTCTTGATGGGTTTATGGAGGGTAAACACGTAGCTCTGCAGGACTCACATAAAGAGACCCTTGGGTGAAAGCTGAGTGCCCTTCTTGGAGATGGGCTTGATGTGTGACTGACTCGTGGGGGCAGAAAAGTCATCATTTTAGTGAAGAACAGATGTGAAATATATTAACTGGAGCCCTCTCCTCTCTAAGATTTCCTTCAGCAGCCCCCTTACACCCCACCCCCCCCCCCCCCCCCCCCCCTTCTATCTTCTGAAGGAATCTCATTATTTCACACAGGAAAAAGAGTGATTTTCTCTCCCTCTCAGGAGATCCACTGGGTTTTATATTTCACTTGTACTTTCTAAGTAATTGATTGAGGTCCTGGTCCTTGAAACAGAAAATTTAAAGAGAAAAATAAAGCTTAGAGCCTGTTATATTTACCATTATGGTCAATGAAGATAGAAGCAAAAAGCTTTAAAAATAAGTGGGCTATTTCAACAGTGAGCCCCCCAGCAAAATTGCTGTTTAACTTTCTTCACAGAACAGACCAGAGTTTCCAAAAGTGTTACCCACCCACAGCATTTACTCATCTGAGTAGGGCTTTAGCATGGTGAGGACTTGTCAAACTGACTTCTCACAAAGTTTTCTAGAGGTGATTTGGATTTAGGATGCCCAGACTGGAGTGGCATCCAGAACCCTGGTTTTCAAAAGGGGCTGAGCATACATTCTCCACCCATCAAATCTTAACACCCACCCTCCCACTCCCCCCCAAATAGCTTCTCTCCATCATGATCTCAGTAGCCTAAAGACAGCAGCCACAAGTGTTTTCCAAAAATAACATCAGCAACTTTCAGTTTCAAGATTTGTAAATGCTTCTGTAATCGACTTTGGACTTCCTCAAAAATTCTCCAGGGGTAAACAGCTCTCACAGATCACAGGGAAAGGATTTTCCCCTCCCCCCTCCAAATATCTAGAGGGGATGTCCAAATGGTTCCTCTTCTGGGAGCTGCCCTGACTTTTTCCACAATGAAATTTTCCAGCATATAATATGACAAAATATGCTAAGAAGAGATAATCTTCCATCTCATGTGTGCTTACCTGCAGAGTTAAATGTGTAGCTCTATTGAAATACAGTTTGTTTGGCTCAGCCATGCTGGCAATTCCTGTTTCTCCCTTAGCCCCAAGGCAAAGTGTTTCTGTGGTGCTGTGACCTGAGGTCTTAAATGTGGTTGCAGAAATGTCACATCATAAGGCCAACCTTTGCACAGGCACTGTGCTGTTAGAGCTGCAGAGAGAAGGTTGACAGGGGATTTTGAGCTGGCAAGCCCTTTCCCCTGACATTTTGTCACTCAAGAGAGATTCATTGAGTGCTGGTTTTGATGGCCTTCACACCAACCCACAGCACTCCTTGGTCAAACTTAACTCTGTTCAGATCAATACAGAGGGGGAGAAAAAATGAAAAAAGGAAAATGAGTTGCTACCACTGCAAGTGCTTGCAGAAATGGGAGTGACCTCACAGATTTAAGGGGAGGAGCTTTGGTTCATACACGTAGGGATTTTCCCTATGACAAAATCCTCAAGATTAAGTCTGGGGGATTCCCCAATCTGCCTTGAGAAATATCACTCTAGAAGCAGTCACAGTTTCATTCTGCTCTCACAGTCCATCCTGCAGAGAGGCACACTGTTGCTGCTCTGTGATCTGAAGCAGTAAAAGCCATGTCTTTGGGAGTCTGTGCTCTGCTCATCATCCTGTGCAATGGTAAGTGGGCAGCCCTGCAATTTTCCTTCTGGTTTTTCATGTTTGTTTTGTGGGGATATGTTTTGGGAAGGCAGGAAGGATTGTGTAAGCAATCTCTTTTAAAGGTGATGTGTACCTGTGCTTTGCAGTTTGGTGCTTGATCCGTGGGACTTCTGTGATGATGCCAGATGTTGCTGTGAGGTGTGCTGAGGAAGTCGTGCTGCCCTGTAAAGCTCTTCAGGACTCCTCACTCTCCTACCAGACAGCGTCTTGGTATAAAGTAAGAAAAAAGTCTAAGTTACTTGAGCAGTCTGCTTCGGTTTCCCACCTGCTACTGGCTTGTCTTGTACAAAATGGGTTGTTTTCTGCTGAGGAATCCTCCCATTAGTGCAGCAGAGAGAAGGCAGCACTGCAAACCTTTGAGCTGACCATAGGGAACAGGCCTTTTCTGTGTCATTGGAGATTGGCTATTTGAGCATCATTCCCTGAATTGCTCTTGGCCTGCTTTTCTATCTAATTATTGCTAGCTTCTGTGGATCAACATTCAGGTGATGCCCCATGCACAACCTGCCAAATACTACTCCAAAGAGGAGTCTTCCAGGATTTTCTTCAAAGCAAAAAAATGGTATTTAAGCCTTGCAGCATCAATGATGTTGCTCTTGTTTAATCCCCTGAAAATAGGAGATGATTTTTTCTTTGAAATAGAACTGAAAAAGTACTTGCTATTCTTTAGGAAGATTTGACTAGTGGGGTGGGCATAAGGGCAGAGTATGAGCAGAAGGCAGATGGAGAGCTAGAAATTCTGAGTTATCTCTTTGCAGTCATGAAGTAAAAATCACATCTTGACTGCTCTGATTCAGAGTTTCTCTCTCCAGAGCAGGAGAGCCCTGCTGACCACCTGTGTACAAGAGGGATTACAGGAATCAATCAGCTAATGGGTAGAAAACTCCCACTCAACATTACCAAGATGAAATTTCTAAGAGGGGTAGAATTGCCCAGTGGCGGAAGAGGCGGCTGTTGACTGTACGGCACCGTAAATTTGCGCCTCAGTGCAGAGCTTCAGCTTATGTTGTGAGCCAAAATGGGAAAAAAAGGGAAAGTTTTGTTCTCCTCCATTCCCCACTCCCAGCCATACACTCCTGCTGCTTATCATGGGCCACTCCTGGTGGTCCTCTTGTTACCTGTTAAGTCAACTCTCTGTTGATTGTTATAATAGTGGAAAAAGAAACTGTGAATAAACATTTTGTGGGTTACAGAGTTGAATTACTTTCCCATGTAATGGTAGAGCAATGGAAGGGAAGAGTTAAAAAACCCTTATTTATGGGTGTTGAAAACCGTTAATTTATCTCTGCCAGAACCTAAAGCCACAGCCTGGGCTTCTCAGCAGTTCGGTCAGATACAGTTTTAAACTAATTTCCTACAGTAAACCAACAAACAGTGCTAGCTATTAGATATGGCTTCTGAGGTTGAAACTTGCACTGCATCTGATTTTCATTGCCTGTACAACAATGAGCATCTGCCTACAGACCAGATGACAACCGCACCTCAAAAGGGCTGTTGTGAACATCTGACTGCCAGCCCACCAAGTGCAGCATCTTTTTCCAAACTGTTGAACAGAGTGCAGGTGGTAAACAGAGGAGAGAATAATCCTTTTAGTTGAATTTTACTGTGGCATTTGGAATATGAGTTGCCTTATTATTTTTTGTTTTCTGCCTCAAAAACTTGATAAGGATCTATATTTTCCATCCAGATATGTGCTAATTATTGAAGGCTCCCTTTCTCCCAGTGTCTGGGAAGGACAGAGAGCTCATGGAAAGCAAACCATGCCATCTGGTGGACCTGGAGGTGTTGAGGAGAAGTGGTAGAGGGTTGGGAGGAATAAACAGAGAGGATGACTGGATCCCAGAATAGTCTCCCCCACAGCAGTGTTGGAAGTCAACATAAACAAAAACAGACTGAAGTGTGGGGATACTGCAGAATCATGTGCTTCTCCAAGTACACTGGGAGACGGGAGGGCCAAGCAGCAAACAGCAGCCAAAAGCCCTGATGAAGAAGTACAAGGAAGCCTATAAAGCCAATTCTGTGTTGTCTTGTAGCTCTTTGCAGTTCCACCTGGGCACGAAATGACTGCACATGCACAGGAGGGTGGTATTTGATGATGCCTTTTGTGGGGGCCCACTCTGGAGCTGCTTCCCCTTGCAGCAGTCATGCTGTCACAGTCTAGACTACCACTGCATGTCCCCTGCCCTGTCCCTATAACCCTCACTCCCTCCATGGTCTCCTTGCTCTTCCTGCTTCAGCTGCTTTGCTCAGGAAAAGACTGGTTTTCCAGTGTCCAGCATGACAGAACCTCACACTTATTTTCTCTGCTGACACAAAAAGTAACAAAAGTCTGGCAATTGTCAGCTCTCGCCACTGTCCTCAGGGGCTGATGGCACAAGCCATGGTGCTGCAGTCTTCTGTTTGCTTGTCCCATGAGAGAGGTGGGAAGTGGGAACAGGCAGGCGGTGACACCAGCCCAAGCCACAGCTGCAGCCATATTAGGAAAAGCAGAGCACCAAATCTAAAAAGCCTGACTCTCCATGGCGAAAAGCCATCTAGGCTCAGTGTGTTGTGCTGAACAAGCAATACCTCAACTTATGGAGCTAGCTAAATAGGCAGCAGTTTGAGGATCTTTCTCCTCCTCTCTTTACACTTTGGCTCTGTGCTGCCGTCACCACTCAACACTGCAAAGGAGGGTGAGGGAATGGTAGAGTGTGAGTGGGCTACCCAACACAGGTAATTACTCTGTTATTTAAAAACAACTACTGAAGGATTAATCAATAAACACCACATATAACCCCAAAGGACTAATTAAAAGGTAATTCCAACAAATTGTATGAAATTTCAGGCTGTAAAGTTCAAGCAGCTGTTAGGTAAAATCTTTTGTATGAGGTCACTTTGAACTGTGAAGTAAATGCAAGCAATTAACCTTTGCTTCTGCTGCTTTAAAAAAATGATGGTGGCAATGTTAAGGTGCTGCTTGTGCAGCTGTTTGCACAGGGTGAATGTTCTTTGAGCAAACCTCTCCTTCCCATGAGCACCTCTGTGTGCTCAGACCAAGTAAGGGCCAGTTTGTTACAATCTGCTAAAAAAAAAAAAGGATGCAATTTAAAAGTATTTGCTGTATAGAGAAGTAATTGTATAATGAAGTTAATATTCTGGTGTCAAAATCCAACTGGGTGTAAAAAAGGGTTTGCATTCAATTCCTTTGCTTTTGCTAACATCTCATACTGGAAAAAAAAAAAAAAAAGACATGGATGTGTTTGACCTGCTGTGCATCAAGGATTATTGGAGCTAATTATCCTCATGCAGGAAGTCACCTGTGTAAGTAGATCTGTGCAGAATCAGGGCCACAGTCAGTCAGCTCAGACAAAATGATTTTTACTTAAAAATATATGAAGTAGGCTGACTGAGCACACTGGGGAGAAGGTAGAACACCAAGTCCTCTTCCAGCCTGGTGCAGCTCTCCTTCCACTCACTATGAGGCCATGGAAAAGAATTCATAATTATGACAGTCTTAAAGTGTGTTACGTTTTTAGGAATACTGGGCAGCCTGCATGCCATAACCCCAAATATGAGCAGTGTGGAAGTTTGCCAGCTGAGAACTGAAAACTAGGTCTTTTCTGCCTAAGCACCCAGGCACTGGGAATTGTCTATGGAAATGCTGGTTTGAATCTCTACAGCCCACCTACTAAACAAGAATCTGAGTAATGAAACTTTACTTACCTTTCTGCCTCATAGGGCTACTGAAAACTGAACAGCTTCTCTTTGTGAAGTACATTGAAAATGAGAACCACTTCATAGACCCTCATAATTATGACTTTATATCCAGTTTGAAAATCAAGTTTAAACACACACAAATGAAATCCCAGTAGATATTACACTATTTTCTTGATCTGATAGCCAGAAGAGTCTTAATCTAAAATAAATCTTGAGGAAGAGGAAAGAAAGCTGTGCTTCAGTGGAGAGAAATCTGTTAACTTTATAGCACTTCCTTGAAAAATATAAAATTGTGGCAGAACAAGAGGGGGAAGTCATATTGCAAAATAAGAATAAACAGTTTAGGCATATAATATTGACTGCACCTTCCTTCAAAGGAAACTACTTTTGCTAAAAGTGCATAGCTATGATATATTAGCATAGGTAAATATTTACTAAATTACTTCAGCCGAATTTCTAACCTACGCAAAGAAATGCAGTCCGGTGCTTCTCAGACATCTATTCATCCCCAAGTAGCTTCATCACATTAATGATTTAGACAGGAAGGGACCAGTGGAAATGATTTCATGACCAAAACAATTCTTTTGTCTGACATGAACTAAGGCTGGATGCCCTTAACTAAAAATGATCAAACCAAGCCAAATCAACTAAACAATAGAGTCTGTGTGAGTGAGTCAAAGGGCTTTTCCAGCTGGCTCATGTGTCACACATAGTTCCTTCACTGTTGTTTTGGGGTTGGGTTTTGGATTTTCTTTCCTCATCTCCCCCCTGCTCCTGCCCCCCACTCTACCCCTATTTACAGCACACTCAGAGTTCACTCACATGTGCCCACCATTTATGTCTGTTATTTTCAAATTTAACTTTGGTATCTCTACATGACACTGTATAGGAACCATATGGATGCACCTTTAGCACTAATCAAATGTAGAAGTATTTCTCTACTGAAAAATACACCTATTAAGCAGTTTCAGCTCAGTTGTGTTTCATTATATGTTGGCTATTGGGCATTGCCAGAATTCTATATATTTTGCTTCAGAAAATAAATTCCTTCTGGCCTTATGTAGATTTTTAGCTCTCTATACCAGTCAGAAATTTCAACTTGGCCATTATGCCTGGTATGACTTTAAACAAAACCATTTTTACAATTATCTCACCCTCACTAGAAAATAATCTGATGTTAGTATGTTCCACCTTTAAACTGACACTAGTTTTGGACCTCAAAAATTTTTGCTAAAATAAAAAATTTTTTATGGGAAAAGTGATTTATATTGACACTTTGGTTTACCTGGAAGACAGTGTACCACTTTAGTGTGGGAAAAGTTTTTATGAGAAAAGTTATTTAATGAGAGCAGAAAACATGAATTAATGTGAGAACTGCTCACTTGCGCATGTTCATGATAAAATTAAATATTAATAGATTCGTTGGGTGCAAGAACTACAGCAGGGGTGAATTGCCATTTTGAGGGTTCTGCCATGTAATGCTGTAGCAGTTTTCAAAACAATAACTAAAACCTAGCCAGCTAGAACTGAGCAAAATGTTCCTCCTCCTTCCACCACCTTGTTTTTAGTTCTCCGAAAATGAAACATTTGTTGAAGAGCTCTTAAATTTTGGGTGTCTAATTATTACACCTATTTCTCATAATTCATACAGTCAGAAAACAGAAATATAGCAGCTCAGTTGTATTTTCAATCAAACATATCCCATTTTAATATCCACTGTTCTTACCAAAAAGCCCCAGGCTAGGAGAAACATAATAGGAATCAGTCAATGGACTAGAGAATATATGTGGGCAAATCACAACCTCTTTAGACCACGTGTTTCCAAGATTTTGGGAACTAGAATAATTTTCAATTAAACTCACTGAAAACTGACAACTAGAGCTGTCTCCTCAAGGCTGTAACCAGTTTAGTCCTGAATATCGCAAAAGGTGGAGATTCCACACCCTCTCTGGGCAGCCCATTCCAGTGTTCAACCACCCCTACAGTAAAAAGGGGGAGTTTTTTGCTTAAGTGGAATTTTCTGAATTTCAGCCCGTGCCCTTTACCTCTTTTCTTGCCTCTGAAGGCCACTGAGAAGAGCCCGCCTTCAGTTTCTCTATCCCCCTGTTAATCAGGGGTTGAATCAATACTGATAAGATGATCCTGAGCCTGGTCTCTTCCAGTTTGAGCTACTGCTTCCACCTGCTGCTCATGTCAGGTTCTCCAAGATATTATCCATCTTTGTGCCCCTTCACTGGACTCCCTCAGATGTGTCTCCCTCAGGTCTGTCTTGCCCTGGGAGCCCAGCACTGAACCCAGCACTCCAGGGTGTGTCTCAGCAGCGACTGAACAGAGGCACTCACTGGTGTGGCTCAGCAGGGGTGAGTCTCAGCAGGGATCTTACTTCAGCATCTGCTGAAGATATTCTGCCAGGTGATTTCTGAAAGGCTGCCACAGACATTGCTGAAGGACACTGCATATGTGACATTAAACATAAACTCACATTTCTTCTTTTTTTTTTTTTTTTTTTTTTTTTTTTTTTCTCTCATTTTCTTAATGGCTAGTTTTGTACAGATAGGCAGAATTATTTTGCCAGGAAGTCCCTGTTCCCCAGCAAAATTATGGGGGAATTAACCCCCAGCAGATTGCATGCTAACAAGGCCCTTTTCATGAAAATAGCTTTAGAAGAATTTTCTACCTGTCCCCACACAGGTTATCATTTGCCTTTTGAATTTTGGTAAAGCCATTAGCTGCAAACATGGGAGCAGGAATATGCTACTTTTCTCCTCCATTTGGAGGTGGGGAGCAGGGGAAGCAGGCATGCTGCATTTTGTTCAGCAGTGAGGTGTAAGGGACATGAAACATGAATGAAACATGAGAAGAAAAGATTTTTTTTCACAGATTAAAGAAGAGGATGGTCCCTACACAAGTGGATTGCTGTCTCTGGCAGTGCTTGCTTTGATCCCCCTAAGCTTGTGTGGAATTAATTGGGTAAAACCCCCAGCATTTACCTTGGTATCACCTGGAGGACACTTGGCATGAATTAGAGCTGGTTTATCATAGAAGCTTGAACCACAAAATGATCTGTCCAGTGAGAGAGTCTGACAAGTAATTCACAGGAGGTGACAAACAAAGTGGCATTTTTGTAATTTTAATTAGGTTTGGGGTGCGAAAGAGGTTATCTTGAACAGAGCAAGAGACAGAATGATGACCTTACTGAACATCTAATGGACTTCCATTTATACAGCTGGGATATGAGGATGCACTCTGCAAATTTGCTCAGATGTTTTCTTGCTATGTAGAGAATTTTAAAAGGGAGGGGGGTGTTTTGTTTTGTTGGTGTTTTTGGTTTTTTTTGTTTGTTTGTTTGGGGTTTTTTCTAATAAGATAACAGGAGATAAGATTGCTGTGGAAAAAGGCTTGGTTCAGGCATCAGAGAAAATGCTGCTGTGACCTCTGAGTAGGGGTGGATGCACTGCCTGCAGCGGCTGGAAAAGTGCCACCAGATGTCTCTGCAGTCTAAAAAATGTTGGGATGCTGCTGGGCACACAGCACGCCTGCAGACTGCCTTGCCTGCCCTTGTCCTTCAGTAAAGTGGAGATTTAATGGAGGAAGAAAGGCGTGCAAACCCTGAATTAAACCCACACATGACCCCCTCCTCCTCTGCCTCCCCAAACTCAAGGTTCACAACCCCCATCCGGGTCACCAGTGGTTTCTCCGCAAGTGAGGGTGCCAGATTAGTCCACAAAGTAACTTTTTCTTCTTGTTTTGGGGAAAAGCATGTTGTTAGTGCAGTTTCATGACATTGCTTTGCCTTATACAGAGCATGTCTAAAGCAAAATGCTGACAGTCTTGTCACCATCATCGTGCTTGCAACAGCAGCCAAGCACTTTAAAAAGCTTTGGAGGCAATAATCAATTCTATCCCTCACTGTTCCCATGAAGGGGAGTTCAATCATTTACCCAAAATCTCACTTGGAATAAGTGCATGGTCAGGCATGGGATGCATGGACTTAATTGAGTTCTCCCTTATAGAAGCAGTGCTGGTTGCAATTGCATACAGAAAGTTCAAAGTGTGTTCTCATTCCCAGATCTCAGCCACAAGAATCACACCACCATTTACCACCCAGGACAGCAATTATTTATGCTGCCAGTAAATGAAAGGAAAAAACAAATCAAAAATCCCTAAAAAAAAATCTAATTTTTAGCTCAGACCTTCTATCTGCAATTTAGGGCAATGCAAAGGGCAGCCAGTCTGGTTCTTTTTATTGCCTTGTGGGCAGTTTTAAATTTCACTGAGGAAGGGGGTGGTATAGGAAGGGAGAGTGGCAAAAATTAGATCTGAGGGAGGTCAACTATATCCACTTAACTGCTGTTGACCTAGTTGTAACCAGAGCTGAGCCCAGCCTGGGTATTGGAATTCCTCTGGCTACATCTCTGACAATGTGCAAGGCCTGAAAATACCTAAATCCCTGTAGCACAGTGATGTCCCTGCAGCCTGAAAACCACCATACATACTGCTCGGCTTGCAGCTGCTTGGGCCGGAGTGTAGTAAGAAAGAGAATCTGGGTAAATTTACTGGGGGATTAAGGGGAAGATTCTTCCCTGCTTCTGGGTAAAGTGTGGAAAGCCCCAGGAAATTACCACTCTATGTTTCAGCTGATGCACTGGAAAACCCAAAACCTTTCTGAGAAAGAATCTTTACAATTAAGGAAATTTTGTGCTTTAGTCTCATTCCTCAGTTCCTGAAAAGTTCCCCAATTTGCAGCTTGTTTTACACCATTTTAGGCTGTAAAAATAGCAATGCTGAAGAGAGCATCAGACCCATACTTCTCTCCGGACTCTTGAGTGTGCTTTCCTCCTGCAAACACATGAAAGGGAAACCAGATACTCCTAGCCTCAGTATGAGAAAGTTGTGTTAATTTTAATAACCTACAGTGTAACTGTTATACCCCAGTGCAGTAGCTATGCTGATAGAAAGTAAGCACCAACATATGACCCAAAAATGTGTCCATTAAAATAAAATAATAATAATAAAAAGCCTTGGCTTACATTAGTTATAGGTTTGGCTGAAATGCTGAGCCTTGGACTTATGAGCTGGCTCTGGCTCTGCTGATTGAATTCATTACTTGGGAAACCTTTATGGAGGGCATGCTGCCTCGAATTGCAGGGAGCAACTTCGATGAATAAGAATGGACACAGGCTAATTCAAACCCTTCTTCCATCTTTCAAATCAACTTAGGGATTTCTCTCTTCTTTGTGGTTCCCAGCCAATTGTCATTTTCAGTGCATCCTATCGCCCCGCAGTACGAACTGTTCTGGGAATACACTTCATTCCTCCAGCAGCCTCTCAGCAACGCCAAGGAATGTAGCTCTTCTGGTTACAATTAAGAAATTCAACATACAAATGCTCCCCAAGTGCACCAGAACCTGCCTGTGACCTTCACACAACTGAATCTGAAGGAGTCAAAGCAATTTTTTGTTCTTTGGTTCCAGTCATGAGAGGAAGGGAGGGAAGTGGGGTGTGGGGAAAACTCCATTCCTCCAGAGAGGCAGCATGGTTTCAGGGGTCAGCTACATAGAAACTGGCACAGGAAAGTGCAGTTTCCAGGGCTGCATTCCCACAGGGAACTCTGGGCTGCGGAGCCGCTGGGAGGATGCCAGCCTGTGCTTGGCAGAGCCCTTGTGCAGTGGCACACTTGCTGGGTTAGCAGGTTTAATTGTCACCACTGCATGGCAGAAGGTGTGCTGGCAGGACAAGCACAGGCAGCAGTGGAGCCTCCCTGCCTGCTGCCATACCCTCCTGGGCACCTCTGGTCCCCAGGGTCACTGCTAAGTACCTGGGTAGGGCTGTCTCCTGCTGCCTCTGCTCCATCCCCATGGACTGTGTCTCTTGGTCTGAACTCTTCTGGGGCCTCTGCATGGGCCCACTGAGAGCAGACTCTATCCCTGCCTTCTGTCGTGTTGCTGTCCAGGTGAGGCAGCTTCAGAAGTTATTACAGAATAGTTCTGTAATTCCTATTTATAGATAGAATCCATTTAAGCAAAACCCCATATACTTTCGGATTGCAAGCATGAACATATTAAATGGATTTGTGGTTGTGTTCCCTCCTGCCTCTCTTCAGGCTCTGCATTTTCAGCCATAAGCCAGCTTTAAAATTTTCTTTACCCTAAAACTGAGGATGACACTGTTGCCCAAGAAGAGAAATATATTTGTGTTTTCCAGATGGCTGGAGACAGCGAAGGAATAGCATGGGAAGTCCTTGATATGGAATCTCATTTTCCACGAGAAGCTGGGGGGTCCTTGGAGCTTTCCAATGACACCTCCTTTTCACTGAGGATCAAAAATGCAACCGGCCGAAACAGCGGGACGTACAAGTGCACCTTGCGGGAGCAGAACGGAGAACGCAATCTGAGCAGCACAGTCACATTAAAAGTAACAGGTACAGTGGAGGGCTTTGGCTGTCCCTTGCTCCACATGGCATGTCAGGAAGGGAACAGTTTTAAAATATTCTACAAACACCAGAGCAATGTAACACTGTGCTTTATATTTTAGGTTGCCCTGGAATAGAAGAGGACAAACTAAAAAAATACAAAGGCGAGCTCTTCATGCTGACTTGCCTTGGGATTTTTTACTTGCTGCTCATCTTCTTTACTTGTGTAAGTAATTCTCTTTCTCATAAGCAAGACAACAATACCAACCACAATCCCCCCACTCATTTTCTCTGCTAGCACTGCTTTAACACAGCTGGTCTGAAGTTGGTGTCCATACTTAATTTATGATTAAACTCAGGTACAGGAGGATGGAATTCCAAAGAGAGCGAACTGCGCCGTGATCTAGCTCTGATCTAACTCAAACTATCAGTTCTTTTCCTGCACTCTCACTGCCCATTTCTGCTTCCAGTTACTCTGTGTAAAATAGTTATCAGTTTAAGGGTATGGCAATAGGTCTTCTGGTTTAGTAGCTGGGAACAGCATTTGTCCAAGATGGAGGCACAGACCCCTGGGAGCCCTTCCCCACCTGTGGAATTACTTTGTATGGTGGCATGATGGACATGTCCAAGTCCACCTGCTTTTTGCCTCATTTCCCACACTGGTAATTTGGTGTCAACCGCATTTCAGACGAGCATTTTTGTGCAGTCATATCTTTCTTCTTGAACAGACATTTTAAAATATATGGAGAAAAATCTCACTGGGGAGTTTATCCATACCTTTATTGCTGGATGGTAGTTCTGGGAAAGGAAGGGAGAGGAGGTACTTGGGAAGCTCATTCCAAAGAAGAAAAACTATGTTTTGGGTGCAGTGGCAGTGAAGTCTCCTGGCTCAGAGGTAGCAGGAATCTTGGGTACCAGTACAGTGCATCACGGGCTGCATTTGTAAAAAAAAACAAAACCAGAACCAGCCCCAGCATTTTGGGAGGTCAGATTTAACTTTTGCTGCCTGTTTCATATTTGCCTTCTTGTTTTGCTCCTCAGTAGATGAATCATAACTGTTGATCAGAGTGTATCTAATTAGCTGTGCTAAATGTAGCTTTCCATGTATCTTCAGGGAGCAATTAAATTTATGCCTGTCTCTTTTTTAGATTGACAATTCTGCCAGTAATTTGTGCCATTCAGACGAAGGTTTGATGAGATAAATCTTGTAGGAATTTGTTAGGCTGGAAGTATGAAAGCAAGGATATCACTCAGAAGAGACAGATGCCCCACGTTCTTCTCAGTGTCCTGAAAGAATTTCAGATCTCTACAGAAATCTCTCCTCCCCTTACAAAAAAGAGTCCCAGTTTTAGTGGTGCAGTTATAAAAAGCAGAGCTGTGTAGTGAAGATAATCACTCTGGTGGAATTACGTGTATCTTACTTTTGGGTGAGGCCCTGTCTCAGATATCAACCTAGCTTTCATCAAAATTTAATATCGACCTGATCTCACAAGTGAGGTTCATTATTTAAAATGCCTGTTAAGTTCTTGCAAGTTGCCTTGTCCTCTTCTTTGGTGAATATTGTGCCTTATCTACACTAAACTCAACAGCCACATTCACTTTAGAACTGGTTGGCAGGACTGGGGCTTTACTTTGACAACTTGATGAAAGTATTTTAGGCACTGGCTTGCACTGAAGACAGGTGGAAGCACACTTGCAATAGCTTGATGCAAGGCCTATTGAGATGAAAATGTGAATCAAATATAAATTTTCTTTTTTGACTGAGGCTTTTGTCCTATAAAGTTAATTGATTTAGCAAGAAACAGCAGCTTTTATTGGTACTGGGTGCCTCCAGTGACAAACAAATGGGAAAGGTGTAATGAGCTATGGTTAGCAAAGAGAAAAAGGAAAACCTTCAAAAGTTTTTTTTTTAAATTGTCTTTCATAGGAATTATCAGTTTTAAGCTCTTCTTTGTGTTTTCTCTTTTAGACATGTCTAAGAAAAGAGAGTATGTCTCCCAACTACCAAAAAAACAGACCAGATATGAAGCACATGCTTACCCTCATCAATGTACGTGAAATAACAACTTTCCAGCATTTAAACAGCGACAGCACTTGCAAAAATGATCTTACTTCAAGTTCTGTCTAAGTTGACGTTGATGGCACTGTGGACTCATCAGTAAACACAAGCTGGATGGCTGAGTGGTATGGAGAGGAAATAAATGATAATATGTGGTCTCTTCAGAACAGCCTGAAAGTACAGGTACCTTGTCAGTGATCTGCTTGTGCTGGACAAGCCTTCGACAAGCACTGTTACACACTACAGTAAATTTTGAGAGTTAGCTAAAAAATACCTTTACAGCCACACAACATGTTACAATGCTGTTATGAGGTTGGTATCAACTTTATTTCACTCTGCTGTGAAGCCCTCCTTTTCTGAGCAAGAATATGCTTCTAACATGAAGACTGAGTTGTAGGGAGGCCGTGGCTGTGCAAAGGCAGCAGATGAAGCTCTTCACTGGACTGATATCTTCCACCTTTCCAAAGCAAACAGCAGGTGCTGTGGTATGAAAAGAAATGTGTGCAGGGCTGTCTCTGTTCTGATCCTGGATGGAGTTCTTTTGCTGCAAATGAGATTTAATCCATCATGTGATGTTCAAGTAGGTTGACGAGCTAACTTCATGCTCTTGGAAGCATCAAAGCAACATTCACTTTTAAATCTTAGAGTGACAGACAGGCTGAGAAGGAAGAAGATTTTCTCAAAATCTTTCTGGACTGAATGAATTTTTTATCTCAGCAGGAAAAATAGGGACATATTTTCCAGATTAACCTATAGGAAGCTTCAATGAGACTGTTTATCTCAAAAAAGAATGAAGAAGACTGTGATATTAAGGACATGTAAAGATGACTTATTGTGTGGTTTACAAAACATGGAGCCAAACATATGCAACACTTATGTCAGTCAAGTTACACGAGGGAGGACCAAAGTCATGGCTTTGGAAGAAATCAACTAACCATGTCTTTGGGATGTACTAAGTTAGCTATGATATAGAGGAATGGAAGATGTGATATATGAGCTTTTGGTGTTGGCAGTGTATGTACGTGAAAAAAGGACATGAGAAAAGCTGAACTCAGGCACACCATGAAGGGGAGAGAAGATTGTCCTTTTGGACCAAACTGCAAGTGATCCTAGGCTCTGAATCCAAGGAACCTTCCTCTATTGAACTGCTAGTGCAGAAGGTGAAGGAAGAGGACTCTAAAGTGACTGTGGTTCATGCTGTAATGTCAGAATTTGAGCCCAAACACCAGAACTTGCATACACACAAGAGCACAGTCTTAAAAAAATACTTCAAGAACTGACCAGTAGCATTAGAATTTGTAATGCAGTTTGGAATTCCAGGCTGTTGACAAAAAGATCTTTCTGTAATCCTTTGACTAATTTTGAAGTGTTGATGGCAAGAAAGCTGTACATCACTCAGCACTGGCTCTGCGAGTAGGGTAGATGTCTGCATTGATGGAGTCCAAGAGGCTCCTGACCAGAATAACTTCTAGTTACAAGGGATATGCAAATTACTTAGAACATAGTAAAGTAATGCCACATTGTTTTGGTTTTTTTTCTGTAATTTTTACATTTAAATGTGTGTAGGATACTTGAAATAAAAATTCAGATATAACCTACCATTTGGTTTTGTGTGCTACATTTGGCAAATAAACCCAGAAAAACTCTATCAATTGCATTTTATTTTAAACTAGCATAATTACATCAAATAAGGTAGAGATGTGATTCATCCTCTTCTGCAGGAAAAAAGCATGTATGTGTGTATAATTAAGCAATGGATAATTTTGGAAAAAATCATGTATGTGTGTATGATTAAGCAATGGATAATTTTATGCACTTCTAAGGACCTAGCACCATTTAAATTTTCATCAAACTTTTACTTTCTGTCCAAAGTACATTATAAAACACCTGTTCCCTACCAAAGGCAAGTCATTAGGGAAAACACAAGGGTGTTTTCAGTCACTTTTAAGCATGGCCCACCATCCTGGGTGACCTGTATGTTTAGGAGGCAAAAAATATGAACTGAAGGCATATGGGTTTCTCCATTTGGTCAGAAAGGCTTAATCCCCAACAATCATAGTTTGTTGGGGTTTATTATCATAGAATGCTAAGAGGTTGGAATGGGTCTCAAAGATCATCTAGTCCCAGCCCCCCTGCCATAGGCAAGGGCACCTCCCACTACACCAGGTTGCCCAAGGCCTTATGCAGCCTGGCTTTGAACACTGCCAGGGATGGGTCATGCACAACCTCCCTGGGCAACCTGTTCCAGGGTCTCACCACCCTCAAAATATTTCTTCTTAATCTCTAGCCTAAATTTCCCCTCTTTCAATTTGTACCCATTAGTCCTGTCCTACAGCTCCTGATAAAGTATCCCTCTTTGGCTTCCCTAAAGGCCTCCCTCAGATACTGAAGGGTTGCTATGAGGTGTCCACAAAACCTTCTCTTCTCCAAGCTGAACACCCCTAATTTTCTTAGGCTGTCTTTGTAGGGGAGGAGCTCCAGTCCTCTTGTCAACTTTGTGGCTCTCCTCTGGACTTAGTCCAGTGGCTCCATGTCCTTGGGACCTCATAGCTGGATCCAGCACTCCAGGTGGGGTCTCAGCAGAGTGGAGTGGCAGAATCCTGTCCCTCACCCTGCTGGCTGCTCTCCTTTGGATGCAGCCCAGGATTCCATTGGGTTTCTGGGCTGCGAGCACACACTGCGCTTGTGTGAGTTTTTTACACTGTCCCACACAACAGCCTCCTCTCCAAATTGGAGAGGTGTGGATTTGATGGATGGACACTGAGTGGATAAAAACCTGTCTGGATGGCCACACACAAAGTATCACCCTCAAGACTTTCTCTGCAGCGTTACTTTCAATCACTACTCTGCCCATCCTGTGGGTTGTGTCTGAGATTGCCACGATCTGGGTGCAGGGCCTTGCACTTTGCTTTGCTGAACTTCATGAGGTTTGCACAGGCCCAACTCTCAAGCCTGTCCACATCCCTCTGGATGGCATCACCTCCCTCCAGCATATCTGACACACCACACTGCTTGATGTTGTCAGCAAACTTTCTGAAGGTTTGTGCTCTATTCCACTGGCCATGTCACCAACAAAGACACTGAACACCACCGGCCCAGTACTGACCCCTGAGGGACACCCCTTGTCACTGGACAATGAACAGTTGGCCACAACTCCTTGTGTGTGGCCATCCAGACAGTTTTTTATCCACTGAGTGTCCACCCATCAAATCCAAACCTCTCCAATTTGGAGATGAGGATGTTGTGTGGGACAGTGTCAAATGCTTTGCCTAAGTTGAGATAGACAATGCCAGCTGCTCTGCTCCTGTCCACCAACCCTGTAGCCCCATCACAGAAGGTCACCAAATTTGTCAGGCACAATTTCCCCTTTGTAAAGCCATGTTGGCTGTTATCAATCACCTCTTTGTTTTCCATGTCCCTTAGCATATTTTCCAGGAGAATCTGCTCCACGATCTCATGATCTTGGCTGGCACAGAGGTAAGACTGAGTGGTCTGTAGCTCCCTGGGTCTTCTGCTTTCCCTTTTGTCTTGGTTTGCATGGCGCCTTCTATGATTCTGTTAGAAATAAATTTCACTTTGCAATGTAAGTTGAGCAGGTTTTGTCCTTGAAGTGTTTCTCCCAGTCCTTATCTCACTCATGAAGCATTTGTTAACTTTTTCCCCTCTCTGCTACCTAGCTGTAACAGGGGAGGGTGAGCAAGTGACTCTTGTGGGTGCCTGGTGTTGGGCCAGTGTCAAACTGACACCTTTTTTTTAAATGGCTGTTATATCTCTCTTTTTCCAGTCATTTTACCTCATTGCCACAATTTCTCAAAAATGGTGGCTTAGAAACTTTGCCAGCTCCATCAGGACCTGCATATGATTCTTTTTGAGTCCCATATTCAAGTTCCTTAGATGGCCTCAAACCGAGAGGGCTCAGGGTCTTCATTTTCCCAGTCCCTATGTCTGTCTTTCTTGACTTGGGTGGTGTGGCTGGAACACTTGCTGTTGAAGAATGAGACACAGAAGTCATTGAGAATCTCAGCCTTCTCTTTGTCCAGGGTAGCCAGGTGTCCTGTTTCCTTCTGGAGAGAGCTCACATCATCCCCGGTTTTCTTCTGCTTGCAACATATCTCTGGAAACCTTTTCTGTTATCCTTGATATCCCTGGACAAATTCAATTCAAACTGGCCCTTGTCCCTGGCTTGCCATACAATTTCCTTGTATTCCTCCTGGATCACCCATTCTTGTTTCCCCTTGCTGAAAACTTTGTTTTTCTCTCTGAGCTTGCTCAGCAGCTCCTTGTCCATCCCTGAAGGCCTCTTCACATTTTTTTCCTGATTTCCCTCTAGCTGGAATCCATTGATCCTGAGCTTTGAGGAAGTGATCCTTAAAATTCAGCCAGCATCCTTGGGCCCCTCTGCTTTCCAGGATTCTATGGAGCAGGTCCTTGAAGAAGCCAAAGGTCTGCTCTCCTGATGTCTGGGGCAGTGATTTTGCTGCATGCCCCTCTCACTGCCCTGAGGATCTTTATCTCCACCATCCTGTTGTCACTTACAGTGCCTTGGAGCACTGCACTCCCCACCAGCTCCTCTTTGTTGGTGAGCACAAGGTCCAGCATGGCACTTCTGCTTGTTGGCTCCTCAGTCACTTGTGTAAGCAAGTTGCTTTGACGCATTTGAGGAAGATCTGGGATTTCCTTTGCCCTGCCATGTTGTCCCTCTGACAGGCATCAAGGAGGTTGAAACGCCCAAAAGAACCAGGGATTAAGAGTGTGCAGGCACCCATCTGGCTACAGAGAGCTTCATCCACACCATTCTCCTGATTGCACGGCCTGTAGCAGACTCCCACTATAACATCCCCTGTCCCTGCCATCCCCCTTAATCTTCACCCACCAGCTCTCAGCAGGCTCCTTATCCTTTCCCAGGCAGAGTTCCAGACTCTCCAGCTGGTCATTGACATCAGGGCTACATTCCGTTCTTGTCTCTCTAGCCTGTCCTTCCTAAAAAGCCTGAAACCTTCCATTCCAAAGCTCTAGTCACAGAAGTCATCCCACCATACTCCTGTGATGCCGATGTTGTTATCCCCAAGCAGGTGTGTGCACATCTCTAGTTCTACTATTTGTTCCCCATACTCCACGTGTTTGTGTAGAGGCAATTAAGCTAGGCCCTGGAGAAGGACTCCAGCTTGCTGGCTGGAGTATCTGGGATGCCTCTGCATTACCTCTTTATATTTTTAAAATATCTTTAAATAATGTTTTTAGGAGCAGAGAGAAGAGGAAGGGTGGGAAAATTCACTTGAAAGAAGTTGATAATTAGTTAGCAGCAAAGGCTGGAACACTTTTGAAATTATTTCTTCAGAAGGATAAATAGGATCAGATCAGATAGAACAGAATGAAAAAAAATGGGATTTTGTGCAAAAAAATGATGCCCATTATTTTTTTCCTGAGCCAAACTGTCTGCAATACAGAAGATTGGGCCTGAGGCATCAACACTGTGAGTCAAATTTCAGGCTTAGAAGTTTCAGGCTGGTTGATTCTGGGGATTTGCTTTAGGCCCAGCTGTGCAGTAGAAGTGATCATGTTCAAGGCCACTTAAATGTGTTAAATTGTTTAGAGGAAGTAAAGCAGAGAGAAAGTCTTGTGCCAAGATGCTTCACTGAATCACAAAACTGGAGAGAAACAAGCAATTTCCTAAAGCAATGTAGGTGCCTGTACATTTGGGGCGTAAAGGACATGAAGAAACTTTTGTGGCATTATAGGACAAAAACTAAAATTAACTGGAATTATCATGAATCAGAAAGAAGAATATAAGTATATATACTACAATGACTCCAGCACTAGCAGGAACAAAATTTTTAAAAAATCATATATTGTCTGTCACCTTGCAGAGTGAGATACACATGTTTTTTAGCGTAGTATCTCCAAAGAGAGTGCTTTCCTTGCAACACGGATCTGTGGATCTAAGTAACATCGTTCAAAAATACTGCCACAGCTAGCCCAGCATAGAGGAGATGAGCATATACCCACATTCTTTAGACTTTAACACTTCATTGTTGAAGGGAACATGCTTCTTTATTTCACAATGTAAGGCCTGTTTTGATTACACGGGATAATTGCTCTGTTGGGCCAAAAAATTTGCTTTATTTTCTACCACTCTTCTTATTATCTATGTCCCCAGTTTTGTAAAATACTGTAATAGCATAAGTTAGTGCCTGAACTGCTCTTGATAGTACTTTCTTACAATACTTTTTAGACTGAGCAATTCAGTTCATGCTGATAAATCCATGAGGTGGGAAAACACAAAATCTTTCTTCTATGAATAAAAGCTGGACATCTGGAAAACAGAAATCTCCTGCAAAAGTTTAGATCAGAATGAGGGAGATGAGTTTTCCTGACTCTCCCACAGGAGATTCCTTAATTACAGGAACTTTCTTGTTATTATTTCTTGTAGGTTTTGTATGTTTTCCACTGATTTTTCCCCCCTGTGGCCTGTATTTTCTATTGTTTTATCTAACAGTGATCTATCTGTGTTCAAAGATAATAATAAGCATGGTATATAAAATTACTCATAAAGAGTGGGTTTGTACACTTGTTATTAAGAAATATACAGGGAAACGCTGCATCACATGGGGATATTACCCCAAAGAGAAATCACAGGAGTCACACACTGGAGCTAAATGAATATCCAAAATAGCAATGAGGGAAAGCTAAAGGACATAATCCACAAAATGCTGAGTGTATGAATTATAGCCCTTAGCTGAGCCTGATTTGTGAGGCTAGTACTTACACAGCAGATAACCCAGGCTGACAGTGACCTTGACAGCACTGCAACAGTAATATTTTCTGTAAAGGCTGCACAGTTTTTGGCCCGTTTCTCCTGAGTGGGAGCTACAAGCACGCTTGTGTGCAGCATCGTGGACCAAAGTAATCCTCAGTGTGTGCCTGTCAATAACACAAACAGAACACGGCTCTTGGGGCATGACAAATGCCTCCCTCCCTTCTTTCTTCTGCCCTTGGTAAGACCTATTTGAGAAGTATAAAGAGCTTTTCCCTAGAGCATGAGTCCCCTTTCTTCCCTCTTTCCATGTGAAGCTGAGCAGTGATGCAGTATTAAGGGGATCTAGTTCCAAGTCTTTGGAGCAACTGCAAGTATTTTGTGACCTTCTCAACCAATACATCTGCCTTTGGGAATTGCAATTGATTTTTCTTCATTTCTCCTTGTGAAGACAATGCTTCTACACTATGTTACAGCTACACAGATAGGTAAATTGTAAGTGCTTTCCCCACAGCTCTTCTTTAAGTAAATGTTAGTGAAACTCTGGTTCGTAGTCTTTTGTGGAACAAATTGCTGGGGGGATTAAAAAGTTACAAGTAAAAGCAATATGAAAGTTTTTGCTTGATAGTCAGTTCTGCCTTCACTTTGCTGCCAAGACCTGTGTTTGCAGTTCTCTGCTTTTTGCTGGCTACAGCTGATATTACTTCTGCATCAAGCTGTGAGAAGTGCTGTTAACTCTCTGGAGCAGTGACGCAAATCCTGAAAAATCCACCAAGGGAATGGGCGGTGGCAAGACCAACAGATTGCTGCAAAGAGTGGTGTGTCCTTTGAAGGCTTCATCTTATGTCCCACCCTTTGATGAGTCTTCAAACCCTTTGATGGAAAAGCATGCTATTGTCCTTGTAGCTGAGTTTCAAGTGCATCTGTTACACTGCCAGTGGACAGCCTGGGCTGACTCTTAAATGTTTGCTCTGTTTCAAGACAAAAAAAAAAAAAGTCCTAACAAAGCCACAAACCAACCCCATGGACAGATTGAAGGCAAGGGGCAGCAACTGAGAGAAGAGACATCCTAGGGGGGAAAGCAGCTTGCACAAGTCCAGCACAAACACGGCTTTTGCTCCCTGCAGAGTCTTTCAGTTGCTTCTGTGAAGGGAATAAGAACAAACTTAGTGGCTGGGGTTTGCTATGTGTTTGCTTTAAAAAATATTTGCACTATGAGTCTTAGCTTCTGTATCTATAAATGGGAGCAATTTTATTCAAGTGTTGCCCTGTGTGAGAGGCAAGGAAACTGGCAATGTTTGCAACTTTTCTGCTTGGAGCCAAAAGGAACTTTTGCCCAAGTTGTCCTTCAGGGTAGAGAACAGCAGGTTTGAGCTGCTGGACATTACTGTTAAGGGAAAAAGGCCCTGCTGTCAGGAGAAACTGGATTAATAAGAATTAGTAAGAAGAAAAATTCAGGAGTCTCTGTAAATGTTGGGGTCTAGACCAAGCACCTGTAACACAAATGTGTGACTGTTCCCACCCACTCCCTTTTGCTATTTTTGTCCCATCTGAATTCCAGCTCTGCCAATTCATTCTCACATCTGTTCTCAGACTTGGTATCAACACCGACTTAATCACATTCCTTCCATCTACTGAGCTGGAAGTGTAGGGCTATGTAGAAGCCAGGACAAATTAACCCCTTCTCTTCATTAGCACCGGCTAGCACACCTCTCTTGACATGTAGCTGCTGGTGTTTGGGTGGGTAGCAGGGTGGGTGGGGTTGTCAGCTCCCCAAGTGTGCTGAGCACATCACTGCCAAAACAGCCTGGCTGGTACACACTGGTTATGAGAGGTCTGGAGGTGCAGCAGCATCTGGCGCTCTGTGAACAGGAGCACAGCAAGCACATCAAGCAGGTCCAGCTCCTCAGCTCAGCCTCTCAGACCACAGCTAGCTCCAACATCCAGTTCCAGACCCTCAAAACTGCCCCCAAGGCAGTCAGGGCTACGGTGCTAGTCCTGTGAGGAGAGGCTGAGCAACTGAGGCTTGCTCAGCCTGGAGAAGAGATGGGTTAGGGGAGGCCTTAAAAGCAGTGCCCCAGTAAATACGAGGCTGGTATCAAGAAGAAAGAGCCAGGCGTTTTACAGTAGTGCATGGTGGGAAGATGAAAGGGAATGAGCATAAATTGAACAAGAGTAGTTCAGGGAGGGAGGAATATTGTTTTCCCATAGAGGACAGCCAAGCAGTGAAACAGGTTTCAACAGAGGCTTGAGTCTGCATGCTAAAAGGTTTTCAAGACCTAACTGAGCAAAGCAACTTGGTCTGATCCCGAAGGTTACCTTGCTTAATTTTAAGGTTACCTTTGCAACCTTACCAGCAGGAGGTTGGAGTAGAGACTTCCTGAGGTCCCTTCACACCTCAATTATCTTATAAATCTACATCACTTTTCATGTCAGAGAATATTTATTTATTGCTACTCTTCAAGTTTATTGCACTATGAATGGACCACTCCAAGACATCTGCTCTCTGTCAGTAATAACCAAAAGTATCTCAGACAACATTTTTAGAACACAGTAAGAAAAGTAGCTGTGGGATAAAAGAAAAAATAAACAATGGACAATTATGCTTCAAAAATTAGAATGCAAATAAAAAGGCAACAAACTTGATTATTTAAACTTTACTTCTTCACCCAAGGGCAAACACACAAGGATACATGGGATGCTATCAGAGAAATTTCTCTGTGTTCTGGCCTTTCTCAGTAGGAAATAAATCTGACGGTGGCCCTTGCAGGAATTCAGAGTCTCCAGTACATCTTGTATTTGAATTTTCAAAGTGTTCATAAAATGTGACATTTGATAGAGACAGTTTTTGTCTTCATCACATCCCTGAGTCTCAGGGATGCATCTCGGTGACAGCACATGCACACAACAGGGCTCAAGAAACCAAGCACATGGTCTCATAGGTTTTTTGTTCTGCGCAGCACTTAACCATACTGGGTTTTACATGTGGATAAAAAACAACCAAAATAAAATCCTAACCTGTGTCACACTGTAGAAAAAGAGCCAGCCTCATATTTACACAGCCTTTATCGTTGCAAACATCAGGTCTTGGGAACTGCTGCCTTGTGGAGCAGTTCATCAGGGGGTTCACTGCTGAGAGAGCTGAAAGTCCACTTTCCTGGCTGAGGGAAGCAGCTTCCCGTTCTCCCTGCTGTCTCACTCAGATCCTATCCTCGGGCTTGCAACTGTGCCCTTATTTTGCCAAAAGCTGAGATCCCAGATCACATGCTGGGACCTTTGTGCTAGGGTGAAAAACACTGGTCCTGAGGCTACATCTTTTAGCTAAGCTCTTTTAAACAGGCATTTCTCAGGATATAAGTTACCTAGAAACTCCTTATTGCTGTTTTATTTCCTAGGAATAGTAACAAGCCTATTTTAAGGACTATGAAGTCCTTATATTGCAATAAGTGCCCAGGATAAACAGATGATCTGTGTGGGACTTTTGGGAGGACACCTGGTGCCCAAGAAGAAATGAGAGATTTGTGTACAGTAGGAGCTCTTTTGTTAAGTGCATAGTGCAGTATCTACAGGTAAATCAGATTGCCAGGCCCTCTGTCCTACTTCCTACATAAATACAGTCAAGTGGATTAAGATCCAGGCCATTGTCACTGGTTCACTGCTTTCTACTTAAAAGGACTATTTAAAGTGTTCCTTCTCTTGGGAAAGAAGAAGAAACTACTCTCCCATGCTACTCCCCCCAAAATGCACCCAGCATCAGTAAAACAAGACAAGCGACACTCCTACAGCTCCTAAACAACCAAATTTGGCGATGTTAGCAGTGACCCCAGAATAAGAGATTCTCCCCTCAGTTCATGCTTCTTGTCACCTAAGCAGGTGTCAAATCTCCTGGGTTTGTCTTCACACAGCTTCTTTCCATTTCACTCCATCTTAACAACTGTAAGTGTCTCTGGTAAATTGTGCTAGTACATTTCTATTAACATTTAGCAAAAGGGAAAAAAAGCCAGCTCGGCTGACAACAACTATCAGTGTATGAAGATTAATCTTTATATAGCATGCAGAACATGGATCTGTTCTACATCTTCCAGAACAGCCTGTACTTTCTTTCTACTCCTTCTCAACAACAGCCTTCACGCAAAAAAGAATTAAAATTAAAATCACTGTATTTTAGCATTGCTATGTTCACACTGCTATTCTTTCAGGCTTCACAATCCATGCTGTAGTTGGCAAACTATTTCTCTTTCTGCTAGCAGCACAAGGGGCAAATGGAGCGACTCACTACAAATTCCTAGGAAAGACAAAACACAGCTTTGTTCCACTTTGAAGAAATAGTCACAGGTTACCTTATTAACATCTTGTAGTATAGAAAAGTTAAAGCTTTTGCTACATTAAATAGCGACATAACCAAACACATGGGAGGCCTACCCTGACATAAACACAATGGGATGGCAAGCGTTAAAACTTTGTGTGTGGTAAATTAGAGCTTTGAAAAACATCTCAGTTGGGAGCAATTTTGGAAATTTTTGAAACATGAATTACTGACTTTTTTTCTCCTCCCCCCTTTAAATGGTCTGTGAGGATTGGTTGTCTTGGAGAAAAAAAAATAAAGTGTCGACACTTGACATACTCAATCCATCCATAAACGTAAACACGCTTGAGCTGCAGTTGAGTTTTTCTTTTACTGAAGAGCATGTGGAAGCAATTACCTGAATGCAGATGTGATAAAGAATGGATGAAATGCAAACCAAATGATGCCTTATTACTTAATATAAAGAGACTGTTCTGCGAGATCAAAGTAGTGCAGCACAAAATGTAATGGGCTTCACTGGAGAGATAGGCTTTGGAGATTTGTTTAAAACACAGATGCATTTTGATGAAATGCTAAGTAGACAAAATTAGGGTAAGTTTAAAGAGTTTCCCAGTACCTGATCTATGATCTTCAGTAACATCTTTACTCTTGTCCCAACCTTTTACTGCTCTGTGCCATACCCAGATGCTGTGAGGCTGGCAGTGACAAACTTTCCTGGCTTCATTGTGGCTGGAGATGAGACCTACTCTGTCCCGAGATGTGGAAGAAATGTCACCATCAGCACCCCCTGTGGACACGGGAAAGACCTTCCCTGTACATTCACACTGACCCCTTGCACTGCAGCCTCCCCCTGCCTCAGCCATCATTCCGTGCCCAGTTGCTACCTCAGCACATATTTCTCCTTTGAGTCAATATGATGAGGAAGGGCAGAGAGACAACCTTTCCCAGAGACAAAAATACTGAAGCGGAACAGATGTCTCAAGACTAATTTCCGAATGTTTTCCTACCACAGGCCATATAATGGAATACAATTCTCATCAAGATCCTGCTTTGTACTTCACCACCTTCTCTGGTGTTTGATTTATTTCTCTATTTCTTTTTAGTGATTTGTATTTTTAAGAAGCTCAAGCAACAGACAAGGAGAAGGCATGTTGGGAAAGTGGGATAGTGGTTTCTGTACAATTCCACAATAAAATCTGAACTTGTTCTCTTGCCTTGCTTTCCCTCTCACATGCCCCCACCCTCCCCCTGCCCAGGAGCTGCTGATTATTGCTTTTGCCCAAATGCTGCTTCTGATCATGTAGATTTGATCATCATCTTTGTCTGAAGTCTGTAAAGCAGCTCAATGATTGACAGTGCTGGGTCCCCCATAACATAAATCAATGCGCAATAAAGTTAAGTATCTAAGTCAAGCGTAGAGAAAGCGAACTGGCATTGAACTGTAAGCATTAATTAAAAAGAGGAAAAAAACAAGAGCACATTTAACTAGGAATGTTGTGCCTTGAGTTATTGAAAAGAATAAAAAAATAATGCAAATATGAAAGAGCATGTACAGAATTAATGCTGCCTATCTCCCACAGCATTAGGTCTTTAAAAGAAATCATATATGTTAAAGTCCCAAAGAGACTATTTTCTTTTGTTTTTCAATTACAAGTGATAATGGGGAACATTTTGTGAATGACTCTGATGCTTATGCCTCCAATAAAACCCAGGATACTATACCTCATTCATGCTTATTTAACGACCTCGTAAAGAAAAAACTCACCAGCACCGTAACACAATTATGATTGAATTGGACATTTTCCCTTCTCACCAGCTGAAGAATTGTTAAGTATTGCTATTGAAATCTCATTGTTATGCACTATTTTTGCAGTGGCCACAGTGTTCAAAGCAGCTTAGGAAGCAAATATAAAACACACTTGCCACCACAGAGAACACAGAGTTTATAGTGGCTTTGATCAAACAAGCACTAATCCTTTCATTTTAGAGCGGTTATTCACAGGCATAAATATTAAAATAATACCAAGTATTGGCACTGTCAGATCATAATTAGATGTGAACATGACACACTGCAAGACAAAAGAAAGGTGAAAAAATGTAACGATTGAGTACAGCTCACCTGGGTGCTGTAGCAGTTTTTCTGGTTTCCCTTTTTTGTCCTTTCCAGCTTGCTTAGAGTCAAAAACCAGAGGCCCAGACAGAGCCAGGAACAGTGGAGTGGGGACTGGGAACAGTGTTAAACTGGCAGCAGCATGGAGTAAAGGCAGTGTGGCTAAACCCACCATCAGCTCGGAGATTCACTTTCTTACAGCAGAAATTCAGCTTGCAATGATGACTTAAATCATCTTACTTAAGCTGTTTAATCATTGCTTTGCACCACTATTTTTACCCCCCACAAAACTGAACTCCCAACCAGACAAACAAAGGATTTGAAGCTGCTCTTTTGCTAACAGATCAGCAACTTGTCATTGGTGCAGTGGGAATGATTTCAGGCCAACATCTCCCACTCAAGACCAAGGCTGGGCTGGCAGCACCTCGTTAGCTCATTATCTTCATTACCAGTGGCTCATGGTCTAGTCAGAATAATTTGCTATCATGTGGATCATATGCTTTGGAGGTAATTTTGTGCCCTGCAGAGCACTGCCAGTCCATCATTTCATTCACTGCTCAGTTTTAAAAACAAAATCTGGTGGTGATGGGGAGAATGCACCATCACCTCCATTACTGCTGGCACACAGGCTCATTCTGGGAGATCTGCCTCATTCAAAACATGCTGCATGGTCTTATGCTAGTGTGGCCTGGTCTGTCCCTTCCTACAGGGCTCTATGAAAGTGAATTGCTGTCCTTTTTCTAGTTTAGTTTGATATTTTCTTTAAACTTTAAGGTTTTTTTCTGAGTTAATATTTGGGCTGTGAGGTTTTTGTTACTCTTCCAGGATTGAGATGTTAGTGATTTTAGTGAAAGGGAAAGGTTTTAGTTGTGGAGATGGACTTCTGTTTAGGATGCCGGTTACAAGGTTAGTAGGTTTGTAACAAAAGATACTGCAGGGCAGGACATCTCTGAAACTCAAAAAGCCTAAATACAGTCAGTTTTGTTATGCCATTCCCCTTAAATTCCCAGTGAAGAAAATCTGTCTTCCTATGGGAAGCTGTGGGATTAATTCACAGCTCCAAGTCCACTGAGCCTGTTCCATGCGTGCAGCACCTGGTAACTGCCTTGATTTGACACAGATGTAACCGCAAGCAGAACCAGTCCTCAGCCCCTGAATTTCTTGTGAAATTAAGGGGTTTAATCACCTAGATGAGAAACTGGAAAGCTTCTAATGACAGAAGCTGAAAGACCTTTCATTTGCAAAATGTACCAGGTGACCCTGAGCATGTCCATTTTAGGTGGCTGAATTCACTGACCCCAGAGACAGACTTCAGGTGTTTTCACCTGACAACACCTGGTGCTTCCTGGCAGGGGAGACCTGTGTGGTCTGACAGTTTCCATGTTAGCAGGTAGTGGTTGTGCTGACAGATTGGCAGGCTAAAGGAGGTCTGCCTGTCCTGGAGAGGAGCACTCTGACTAGCAGTAGACCCACTCTTCCAGCCCATAGCTTGCATTAATTAGAAATTAACTGTGTCCAGCTCTGGGGTCCCCAACGTAAGGATGTGGATTGCAGGAGTGAGTGCAGAGGAGGCCATGAAGATGATCAGGGACTGAAGCACCTCTCCTATGAAGACAGGCTGAGACACTTGGGATTGTTCAGCCTGGAGAAGAGAAATCTCCAGGGAGGGCTGGCTGCTTAGAGCCGCTTTACAGTGCCTAAAGGGGGGTTACCAAAAGAGATGAAGAAGGACTTTGATAAGGGCATGTAGGGATAGAACAAGAGGAATTTGCTTTAAAGTGAATGTGGCTGGGTTTAGATTATGTACTAGGATGATATTATTTACTGTGAGGGCGGTGAGGCATTGAACAGGTTGCCCAGAGAAGCTGTGGCTGTTTCATCCCTGCAAGCGGGATGCCCCTGGATGGGGCTTTGAGTAACCTGGTCTAGTGGAAGGTGTCCTTGCCTAGGGCAAGGGTCTGGAACAGATGTTCTTTAACAGATGTTCCTTCCAGCCCAAATTGTTCTATGATTCTATGTTTCTATGAAATCTGTGTGCTTGCCATGTCCCCTGTGGACTGATGGTGCTTCAAGCACCCCAAGAGTGGTCCAGGTGGCCTTGCTGATGCCTGTGCTTAATTACTCAGTCTGGATCTGAGAGAATGATGGGAGGTCACCAGGGCTGGGAGGTCACCAGGGCTGGGCATCATTCTGGAGACCGGATTTGGAGCCTCTATTCCCAGCTAAATAAAAAGCATCAGGTTGTGAAGGCAGCTGGAGGGGGTGCTCCATACTCAGTGACATGGTGTGCTTTTTTTTCTGATCTCAAGACAACTCTGATGCCTGGCAACTGCAGTCAAGCCAAATATTAGACCCACTTCTGCAAGCAACTGCTTGTCAATCCCTCCTGCCCCGAGTGGAGCTGCAGTATCTGTTCTCCACAGCTGTGGAAATGCAATTGTATTGTGGAGAGGCAATCTTTTGTCACTCAGAAATTCACCATTTCATTTCCTTTTAAAGTATTTTCAGGGTTTTTTTTCCCCCTGGGTATTGCGAGCTTTCTTTAAAGTAAAATAAAATAAAACAGGTTCATCTCCAAGGAGATGTGAGAAGCCGTTTTGGGGAAAACTAACGCTGAACAGAAGTCGCAGCTAAAAACATGAACAGAAGGCTGCAATGGCACACATGCCATCTCAACTGTGTGTGGGGTGCCTGAGACTCTAGAACTACTCTGTGTGTCCTTTCAGGCCACTTCATTGTTCTCATCTGCTTTTTATGGCCACATCACAGCTTCAGAGAGCAGACCTCACCCTCTTTTAAACTTGACCTGCACAGCCTAATTGTGTGAAGACACAGCCCAGTCTGCAACATCACAGCCACTTCCACAGTGAATTGGATTTGTCAGTCTCTGGGCTGTGGTCTTATAATGTGCTATATTATTAAGTTTCTTTGCCTTAAGTTGCCAGCTAATGGAATAATGTCTTTGTCTTTATTAGAAAGAGTCCACAGCTTTATTAAGTTACATAATTCACAACCAATAGCATAATCAATAAAACATTAACAAATATGTAACCTTAGACAAACCTCACATATTGATTTTTTTAAACATCCTCACAAAGCCTGTCTTTGGCTGAAAAAATACATTCAGTCTCAGTGGGAAACCCCAAAAACACTTAATGCATTAAGGTGTGGGCACTGGAGGAGGAATTGAATTAGCTTCCTTGGAAATAAAGCTGGCTCTCCCCTGGCCTTTGTGCATCCACCTCAGGATTCTTATTTTTTGCAATTTGCAAGGAAGCTCCAATTTTGTGTTTGCCTCATCTTTGCAAGGAAAATACTGTGTGTTGCAAAATACAGTGGTTACCACATAGTTAAAAATGAACATAAATAATCTCTGAAATAAATAATTACATGGACAAAAATGGATACTGCAAAACCTGTATTACCTGATGGTGATTAACCCTGGGGATTCTCAGGTGGACTGTAACTAGCTGTTGCAGTATTAAGTTTGACCTAGCCCTGTGTCTGCATTAGGTAAGAAGTTGTGTTGTGTTTAACATCAGGTAAGATTCTCATTTTTCTAACACAAAACTTCATGTAAATATATTTTCCAACTGTAAAGAAAAAAGTATCTAATACCTCTTGAGTGCAGTTTAGTGGATGATACTGATATACCTGCAGTTATGCTTTTGATACAATCAGGAGAGCTAGTATTATATAATCCCTACCTCTCTACTCTCAAGACTATGTGAAAAAATCCCCAAATCATCAGACACTGTTTTGCAGGGAATCTCTGTGCATTATCACACAAAAGAATTGTTCCAATTATAATTTCATAGGTAATTTAGAACTAGGCTGGAGAAAGTAGCAGAAAAAGCATCTCAGGGATGCACCAGCCAGGAAATAGAACAGATGTGCATCTGCTCCATCTTTAGTTTCAGTGACTCGGTGAAGACACACTTATAATTTCTGGAACAATTAAGTGCTTAATCTTTTTGTAACCTATATCCTTGGGCGGTACATTTATGTAAGGAAAATTTTTTGACTTTGCTTTCCTTTAAAAACAGAATCATCTACTAATTTTGCAAGACTTTGAAAGGTTTCCTTGTCAAGAGGAATGTAGGTGAGATGGAGGAAGAAAGTTTCCCAGCAAATGTTGGGGACAAGTGTGCAGAGTTCCCACGTCCCCTTTGGAGACTTTATCATTTAACAGCCACAACTCTCCTTTATTAGATCACTATAAAACAAGTGCCTGGAGGGAGTCAGAAATGAATTGAATTTTGTAGATTCAAATGATTGTGTGGGACCTTTTTGGCTTAATATATACCCTGGAGAGGTTTCCTACTAGAACTTGGGAACTTTATAATAAGAATAATTCCTTAGCTAGAGATCTTTATCTTGCTACATTAATGATTCACTGGGGGATTATGCTGGAAAATTAAGGGAAATTTTACAAAGGCTATTAGATCAAATGTTCTTCTAGAGACATGCACAGAGATGGTCAACCAAGATTTATAGGCTGGTGAGATAAGAAATTTATTGCCTTTGTGCTGCATGCACAGGGCAGCCGGCCATTTCAGGAGATCCCTCCTGCCTGTGCTTCTGTTCAGGATTGTCTTCAGCTCACAATCAGCACTCAACAAGGTAAGGTTTTGCAGGCCATGTCCTGCTTGTGCACGGCAAAAAACACACACAGCAAGGGAATTCACATGAGTGGTGGGTATAGCTGCCTTAGCTTCAAAGGTATGGGCCAGACTCGGGATACAGACCTATTTTTTTACATCCCTGCCTTTATCCCAGAGGTTTTGCAACACTGTTCCTCAGCTCCAGCACGGACTATTTATAGTGCCCACAGCTCCTGCTGGATTTAGTGGATGCTCAAGGTCTGTAAATAGCAACTGTGTGGTCTCCAAGGATGTGCCATTTGGAGAATGCAGACTCTGCTTGTACTTTGCCCATGCAGAACATTTACCGCATTTCTGCCATTTATAGCTGCCACTGTAATGGGCTTTGAAGGTCTGCTTTATATATTATGTGGTTTTACCTGTGATGACAACTCACCAGTTTTAATGGTAATATCAGGGAATTGAAGATACAACTACAATGCCCATGGCTGAAGCTAAGCATCCAAAAATAACAAGCTATTAGGAGCATGCAAAGTGGCATTTTAGGCCTGAGGACGGTGATTTTTTTTTTCATCCAGCTAGGGTGAGTTCCCATTTACAGTCAATAGAAAGGAAAATTGAACAATACTGTAGCCTTTGCAAATCCAGGTAGAAATGGAAAGAAGTGCAGATCTCAGGGACATGCACTTACATTCTGCTATCAAGTCACCACCACGATTTGAGAAGAAATTGCTGATAATGGTGAAATATATGATCATAGCCATGGTCTGTGATGCCTTAAATTTTAACTTTCATATTTTTCAGATTCCATGCTGCCTAGGGGTGTAGCTCTGAACTTCGTATTAAGTGTTAGTAGATTCTCTTCACAAGGTAGGTAGAAAAAAACAATCCTTTTCCAGCTTGAGACCAAAGACAACTGTTACAAGTTTCAGGCCAAAAGGTGTAAACAAGGAGGAACTGAAGAAAAGCAAACAAAGAGGATGGGATTTCATAACCTAAAGCTGTAATTGGACAATTAACTCCAATATGTAAATGGACCAAAACTTATAAAAGTGTGAGACCTTGTGACGGGTCATCCATTTTGTGGCCATTTTGGGTCTATCTTGGGTGTAGCCCTGGCCTTGTACTGCCCAAGGTGTATCCTTTAAGGTCTTTCAACAGATAGCTACTTTATTCCTTTAGCTCTGTCTAGTCTCTGTTCCAGGTTCAGCCTCTCCAGGCATCACCTGGAGCTTGACTGTGACAGTGGGGAAAGAGGAAGCATGCTGGCTTTTGCTTGACAGGAGCTGCAGAGAGAGCAGCAGCCACCAGAGATGTCTGAGAAGCCCTGTTTGGCCCATGCACTAACAGCATTGGTTCCTACACCTGTAAAAGCCTACATCCGGTATACTGTCCCAAGTGCTATACACCAGGCACCCTTTGGTCCTCTCTTTGCTGTTATTACCTCATCCCCATGTCCATCATGGGTGAAAGGTAATTCCCTGGTCCACTTTCTCTCTCACAAATCTTCCAAGACAGCTGTGAAGTTGGATGTAAGAACCCCAGGGAGACCTGCAGAGGAGAAGAGCCCAAGGCTAAACTCTGTTGAAAGAGATATGAGGAAAAGAAAATCTGTATGTCTGCTCTGTAACTCATGAGGAGTTGAGAAAATCCCATACCTCTTGGGAACAAGTCTCCTGAGAGTGATTTTGGGGTAATCCTGAACAAGAGAGCCCTCCATGCTTAACATTTTTCTGAAGGCAGAATAAGAACATTGTGAAGAGCATAACATGCACTTAGTATAGATCTGAAAAAAAAAATGTCAAAGGAAATTAATTTAAATTCCTCTAAATGCAATTAGAGGTGACAAGATTTCTCATGGTGAAAGACTGTGTTAAAGCAAAAGCTAAAAGTTCCCATCCAGTTCATAAAGCCTTAGGTAGCTATTGGTAATATGAATTAAATTAATCAAAATGGGTAAAAGCTAATGATCCTCTTGGGAACAAAATTAGCTCCTTAATGAAAGAAATGGAGTTCAGAAATTATAATAGAATATTAGCAGATGTGCCCTTTGGAAATTATAAATTTGCAAAATCCCCTTATGTAGATATTAGTTTGAGTCAAATTATCACTAAATCTGACCCTGGAGATGTGATGAGAATACACACACTAGGACCTGTTCAGGAGGGCCTGGAATCCTCTGTCAGCAGTTCTGCTGGGCTGGGTTGGGTGCCACAAAGCACTTTCTCAACAGCAACAGGGGACAGTCAAATCCCCAAACTTCTACTTGTAACCCACCAAGCTCTTGCTAAGAGTCCTACTGCCTCTTGTGCTCTCTGGGCTGCTGAGAGTCCAGCAAAGAGTGCTCCTGTCCAAGCCGTGGGCTGCCAGCTTTTCCAGGAGTATGATGTGGGAGACACTGTCAAAGGCCTTGCAGAAGTCCAAATAGACAACATCCACACCCTTTCCTGCATCCACCAGGTGTCACCAGGGTCACCTGGTCTAAAAGGAGATCAGGTTGGTCAAACACGACCTACCCCTGTTCCTAAACCATGCTGACTGGGTCCAATACCCTGGCCATGCTGTGAGTTCTGTGTGATGACACAAAATAAACTGTTCCATGACCTTACCAGGTACTGAGGTCAGGCTAACTGGCCTATAATTACCAGGATCCTCCTTCCCACCCTTTTTTTAATGGCCCAGTCATCTGCAATCTCCCCAGTGAGCCAGGACTCTTGGTAAATGATGGAGAGGGGCTTTGCAAGCTCATCCCTCATCATCCTGGGATGCATTCCATCTGGTCCCATTGATTTACGAGTATCTAAGTGGCTCAACAGTTCTCTGACTGTCTCTTCCTGGATAACAGGGGGGCTATTCTGCTCCCTGATACCATATACCAACCCAGAAGGACAGTTGTCCTGCAGACAAGCCGTCTTCCCACTAAAGACTGAGGCAAAGACGCTGTTAAGCACCTCTGCCTTCTCCTCATCTGCAGTTACTAAGTTCCCTCCCACATCCAGTAGAGAACAAAGGTTGGTCTTGCCCTTCCTTTTGCCATTAATATATTTGTAAAAACATGTTTTATTATCCTTTACAAAAGTTGCCAAATTAAGTTCGCACTGAGCTTTGGCCTCCCTAATTTTTTTTCCTACATGCCCTAGCAACCACCTTAAATACTTCCTGAGAGACCTGACCCTCCTTCCAAAGATGATATATCCTCTTTTTATCCTAAGTTCCTTCAAAACCCAGTTGCCCCTCCAGGCTGGACCTCTGCCTCACTGACTCATCTTTGGGCACACAGGGTCAGTCTGTTCCTGTGCCTTCAAGATCTCTGTTTTGAAGCACACCCACCTTTCCTGGACTCCTTTGTTTTTAAGGGCTGCTTCCCAAGGAACTCTCTTAATAAGCCTCCTAAACAGGCCAAAGTCTGTCCTCCAGAAGTCCAATGTAAAAGTCTTATTGATGTTCCTCCTGATTTCACCAAATATCGAAAACTCTGTAATTTCTTGATCATTCTCCCCAAGTGCCCTCCAATCATTACATCTCCCACCAGCCCATCTCTGCAAACAGCAGGTCTAACATAGTCCCTCCTGTGGCGGGCTCACTCGCCAGCTGTGACAAAAAGTTGTCCTGCACAAACTCTAAAAATTTCCTGGACTGCCTCTTTTCTGCTGTATTAAGTTCCCAGCAGTTGTCTGGTAGTTGAAGTCACCTACAGGAACAAGGGCTGGTGATCCTGAAACATTCTCCAGCTGCTCATAGAATAAGTTGTCCACCTCTTCTTCCATGTTGGCTGGATGATAACAGACTCCCAGTAGGATGTCAGCCTTGTTGGCCTTCCCCTTAATTCTTACCCATAGGCATTCAACTTCGCCATCATTAGTTTCAATACTCATGGCATCAAAAGCCTCCCTAATAAAAAGGGCCAACCCTCCACCTCTTCTCCTTTTCTATCTCTCCTGAAGAGCTTGTAGCCATCCAGTGCAGCGCTCCAGCCATGTGAGTCATCCCACCATGTTTCTGTGATGGCAATTACATCATAGTTCTGCTGTTGCACCATGGCCTCCAGCTCTTCTTGTTTGTTATCTGTGCTGTGTGCAATAGTATGTGTGCACATCAGCTGGGCTACTGATTTCAGCCCTAACTCAGGCTTACCACCCTTGGGCCTGCTTCCAGACAGTCCAGCTGCATCCCCTTCCCCCTCAGACCTAGTTTAAAGTCCTCTCAATGAGCTCCACCAGTTCATGAGCTAAAATCCTTCTGCTCTTAACAGAGAGATAACTAGCCAACAGGAGAGATTTTTAGGAACACTCACATTTCAGCAGGACAGAGGTAGTCCTTGTCCTTGTGGCCATGCCAGGCAGTGGATGTTCTGTTCTGGATGTAGGTCACCACCTTGTAACCAAAACATGAAGAACAGTTTATCACTGTGGATTAGCATGTAGTGAGGAACAAGAGACTTGTCAAAGTCACAGAAAGCAAACAAAATCTCAGAAAACAAACAAACAAACAAACAAAAATATGATGAATTGCTCATGTTGAGACTACAAAGAATTTATTGCATGTTTTTATTACTCTTTCCAGCCAAGAACTTTTCTCATTCATTTATGGAAAACATAAAAGCCACTGGGAGTTAAATAGGATAAAAACTAGATTTAAATCATCCTTACACATGCTGCTCACATCAGCATACAGCTGTTTTTCAGCATTTGGAGTCCTTGAAGCTTTTAAGCCGTTTAGAACAGCATGTGATTGGTATGAAAAATAGCACAGGCTTTCTTTTTATAAAAAGAAATCACGCTCCAGGGTGCTGGATGCAGGGACTCCAGAAGCCAAGAAAGATGTTTGAAGTGCTTGTTCACATTCCAGGATCCAGAAAACTCTTCCTGCCTCACGCTATCTTGTAGCAATCCTGATGCATCTGTCCTGGGAACAGAACAAGGAAGACATTCCCTCTGATGCAGATGGCCAATGTACAGCTCAAAGCATGCTTGAGTCCCCAGTCTGAGGATGTAATGTGCATAGTTTAGAGGATGAGCTCTTCCTTTTATTTCTGTATTTATACACAAGTGGCGGCACTGTGAACTTCCTCATACTGTCCTGCCAAAGTTGAGTCAGCTCTGCCTGGGCTGTCAGGAGTTTGCATGCACCACTCAATAAGCCATTAATCATGAAAAGATCTTGGACAAGGGCAAATGCAGCAGCCTTCTGGAAAGTAACTCCTCCCCCCATCCCAGAAGGGAACAGTTCCCAGTTTGCACAAATAAGAAGACAAACCAAAACCAATAGATGGGGACAGGAAGAAAAGGAGAGGGGAAAAAGAAGTACCACTGAAATTTGCGAACATATGATGGAGGGAGAGAGAGACTCAGCTGAAGGTGGTGGAATAGGGATGGTGCTTGGGAAGCATACAGTTTTAGTATCAGACACAGAACGGTGGAATTCTTGGATGCTCAGTCTGAAAGGGCTTTGCAAAAATGGATCTGCAACATTCTTGCCACCTTTCAGATAAGCAAACTGAAAGAGAAAGAAAATAGAGTGATTTTGGCCAAGATTTAAAGAACAAGAGTTCTGATTTTCACAGATCTTTCAGGTTTCAAAAGCTAACTTTATTCTGAAATGCAATGAAACCTCCAGAGTCTGAAATTCTCTGCAAAGGGGAATTTAAAAAAAACCCAAACTTCAATGCATTTCAAGTTGATTGACAGGTTTTGTTGTAATGGAAAGTGAAACATTCTGTTTTGACTTTTTAAAGTTAATATTATGTTATAGCAAAAAAGCTAATACAAAGTCACAAAAAGAAAAATCAAGGCAGAGAATTGTTTCAAAGTGAAAAATATGTTGAGATGTTTCAACCTTACACTGTTAGCACTTTTTTCAGTGATTTTCTTCCAGGAATCTACTGAAAGCAATCCTCTTTTGCAAACTGTTTTGATTTCTGATGGCAATACAGACTTTCTGCAATTTTTCTGACCAACTGTGCCAAGAACCAAACACTGACAGCTCACTTCATCATCTAAGGACACATTTTAAATGTAAGAATTCTTTAATGCAAGTACCATTTTGTACCACCAGCAGCACAACATTTTTCCCCACAGGGTATTGAAACTGCCATACTAGGTCTGACCTGAAATGTATTCACTGATAGCTCTGAGTTGCCTGATCTGGTTTTGAACCTGCTTTTAATTGGCACCTGCAATGTTCAGTGGTAATAAGTACTGCAGTTTAAGAGTTTGTATGGATTGTGACAAAACCCATTTTAGTTTGTTTCAGTCTTGCTACTTCGTAGTTTTCATTGTGTACCTCATGGGTCTGGAACTGACCAAAATATTGAATCACCATTTCCCATTTGCTTGCACATCACTCCCCAGTCTGTAGGTGTTTTTGATGGTCTCCCCCAGAAGCTGTTTCCTATTTTATTATTCTGAGTAATTTTATCTTTTCTGCAAAGTTTGTCACTTCAAGATTCACCAGCTTTGCTGAAAAATGACACAAATAAACAGAGCAAGAGCAAGAACTTTACTGCCAGGTAAGTCCCCTGCCTGCCATGTCCCTGGCCCTGTGGGTTCCATGAGGACCTCCTTTCCTTAAAGTCTTGTGGTGAGAGGTCTTTCAAAAGCATTGTGAAACATAAGTTCAATACTTATCAGCTGGATCACATTTTTTCAGTAGTTGCCAGCTCCTCCAAGTCTCCAAGTAAGACTACAAAGTCTGCACAGTTCTTTCTGAACAATGTGTATGTATTTTTGTGTCTAAGAATTCTGTTTAGGATTGTTTCTACAAGTGGGACTGTGGTTTTATTGATCTGTAGTTCCCAGTGAAGCCTGCAGCCATTACTAAAGGCTGGTGACACATTTGTCACTGTACATTATTCTGCAGAAAAAAAATGGCTACACACGACAATTAGTTGTTGAACAATTTTCATATCTGACTTCTTTTCTAACTCTTCAGTGACCTTGTTCTTGAGATTTGTCCAGCAATCTGTTCCATTCACACTCCTGTTTTAGATAGTTTCTTAGGCTACTCAACAGCAAATAGAGTTAAGGTGTGAGAATCTGTCTCACAGGTAGTAAGTAGTGAGACTAATAATTAATTTCCTCTTGCCATAGTGACCTTGTCTCTTTTAAATCCTTCTTTTGCTTCTTGTTCATCTGCTGGTTTTATTGACTCATTTTCTGATTCAAAGGTGGTTGCTTTTGTTATTGCTGATTCTGCTGCCATTTTTATCACTGTTACCTTCTACATTTTTGTAAAAGATCTCCTGAAAATCTATTTTTCCTGCTTAATTTAATTTTACAGTTCGCATTTAACATGCAAAAATTTATCTTTTTTTGTTTTCTCATTTTAATGCTTTTTTTTTGTCTCTAATAGTTCTCTTTTACTGGTAACCAGAGTGGCTTTCTGAAGGGCTGATTTTGTATTTAGTATGGGACCTCTAGTCTTCTTGCTGTCTGCAAGCATTACTTTCTCCTTTTACTTTTCTGTGCACGTGTAGCTTCAGTATTAAAGCCCGTTTGATAACAAATACTGAAACTTATTGTTGACATTTATCACAGACATTAATCAAGGGTTATTTTGTCACTAGTGCCACCTGAGGAGTATAATACGTTAATAGATATTGGATCAGTTAAATTTCTTAGTCAATTGTTGACATTTTTATTTCACCACTGTAAGCTGAAAAGGAGTAAATGCAATAAATCCCTGATGAAACACATTCCACTCTTCTGTTCAGGGGACTTTTTCTCTAATCCACAGCACTTTTTAACCCCCTAACTTGCTTTTCCTATTCCAGAACTTGTAAAATCTAGATTTTTTTTTCTAGCTTTCTTACAGATTTCCCATCTGTCCATCATCAAACAAACCCATGCATTCAGTAACAATAACAGTGCTTTCTCACTTCAGAGACATAATTAGTGTGAGGAGATGTGCAGTATAGCAAGCTGTGGAGACACCAACTCAATGCATGCTGTATGTGAGAAAGTTTTTCATCACCCCATCATGTGATTCTTTCTTTGGAGATTTCCAAACCTCAACCCCTTTATCTACATATTCTGTGAAAATGGAGTCTTCTTGCTGAGATGTAAGACCTGATACCTGTGAAAATGGGTTCATGTCTGCTATTAAGGATTGCTTACAATTTACTGCATTTGGGAAGAGACATAATTTTTGCTGAAATGAACAAACTTGCCCTGGAGCCCAGTAAAACACTGCAGACAAGTTCCTACATAATAGGAGGGGTTGAACCTCCTGAAGTTCAAGATTTGGAGCCCCTTGGAAGTTATTTAGCTCTGGCACAGGGCTAAAAGGAGCAGCTAGAGAGTCATTTACATTGGGAAATTCTTGATGTCTGTTTTTATTAGAAAGAACATGGTATTATTTTATTTATAATTATATATTATATATATATATATGCAAAAATGTTTTTAAAAGTGTCAGCAAATCACAGATACAAAAAGAATAATTTACTAAAATATGTGCTGCTTTGTACATCTAGAAACCCTCTAGGATTAAAAAAAAAATCAAGGATAACAAGCATGCTAAATACTAATAGTCACAATCATAAAAAATTACATGCATAATTAAAAAACCCATTTCAAGGCACTCTTACATTTGCTAATAAAAGTCTCCTTATGAATACCAAAATACAATTTTCCACTTAAAAGAGACAAGCAAAAAAACAAATGACATCTTAGCTTTCTTTTGAGTGACCTTGCAAGATTTTGAAACATTTGACCTGCTTATCCTTTAAATGAATGTACGTAAATGATTTAGATAAGGACGTCAGATGTGAGATACCAGTGTCTGTTGCTAATGACAGAACTGGAGAGAGAAAAGGTGAATAATGACCAATGTAACTGGATTGGGGATGAAGCAGATCTTTCAGGCAACTGTGCCAGTAAATAGAAAACAATTTAAATTAGAAAAATGTTACATAATAAATCTAGAGGCAGTGAGAGTACATTTTAAGCAGAGAAGTAATTCAGAGTGATCTGGCCAGGAAAGAAATTTTCTCCAGGGAATACTTTAGCAAAGCCCTCTGAGCCATCCATCTGGAGTTCAACTCCAGCACAACAGGCAAGGGGAAACTGGATGAATCAGAGAAGAGACCATAGACCAGGAGAAGGATAACATTTCTGCATGAGGTAGGGCACTTCATTTGAAACAGTGTGCTTGGTCACCTTTTCAACACACAAAAAAGGACATTACTGCCCTGGAGCGAGTATAGCCTCAGCCAGCCAGACTGATGGCAGATTTTTGGAAGATGACTTATAAAGTAGGGGATCTGCCCAGGGAGAAGCAAGTCCTTTCCAGCAACTAAATGAAATCACCCAAACGATCAAAGAGCAGAGCTGTCCTAGCTGCACAATGGCAGGCAAAACTAGTGACCAGAGCTGAGGACCTTCTGCTCCAGGCACTGTGCATCATGCTGCAAAGCAGCTTTAGTCTCACCAGGCCCTGGAAATCTGATGCTGCAAATCCCCCAGAGAACACTGTTTGTGCTCCTCTGAAATCCATGACAAACTATGCCCCTGGAGTACCTCACCTTGGGGTTGATCAGGCGATCCCAGAAGCTGGGAAAAAGAGGAGACCAGATACCCAGACCACGCTCAGTCTGCTTTTCTCTGGAGTCTTTGGCACGACAGGCCCAGTTTGACAATCAGACACCACCATCTTCCTCCAGATGCATGATCAGACATTTTGATGTGTGTGTGACTGTAGCACAGCCTGACGTTGGGATGTACAGAAGATACAAGCTCCAAGCTGCTACCAGCTAATTGCTCATCCCCTTTAGCTCAGGCAGCAGAGGCCTCCACTAGGCAGCCAGGGTGCAGCTGAGCATTTTACTTTCAGCATATGGACTATTTAAATTCCTAGCAAAAAGAGCAGTTTAAACCACTTGGTGCTTGGGTAGGATTTCTCCCATCTGGTACCCTGTATCTTCTGCTGGCAGAAGCTGGGGTTGGATGCAGCTCTAGGATCGCAATTTTAGTGTCATTTCCATACAAATGGCTTGCAACTGGTGAGTTCAGGGGCAGGCCCATCAGAAAGCATTTGCCTTGCAAACATTTCTCCTGCCTGGCACTGCATATTGAGCATGCAAAGGAAACACCTGACCCTCTCAAGAACATTGCTGGTGCATCCACAGTGAGGACCTGGAAGGGATGAGCCAAAGATCTTGATAATTATTTTGTTCATTCTTGCTGAAGACTGAACTAGGGATCATGAAAATATCCCTCCTCTCTGCTCACAACCAGTGAGAGCTGACAGGATCTTACTGATCTGGTCACCGGTGGTGTTCAGGGCTCAGAAGCAGACTCAGACTTCAGCTAATTTTGTAATGTCTGCCAAGAAACAGGCCTTTAATACCATGAAATGTGACCATGAAATCACACATGGAACATCATAGCTGACACTTCTCTAACAAGCAGTAGAAACCCCTATTTTATAATAGAAGCTTCTGCCTTCTCCAAAGCCCCTGAACGTGGTCCAAATCTACTCTCTGACAGAGAGCTCTCTTGACATGAACTTGAGCCCCAGCATATGTGGTCAGAAGACAAACATTCATGTTTTTTGGGGTTCTTGATCAAAGCACTTTAAGTCTTTAGGGTTACAGGAAAATTATAATCTTGCCCTCCCAATGCCAGTGAGTCTACATGTGTAACCTGATTCTAAATAATTTGTACAGTTAAAATTGAACTAATAATTCTTCCTTTATTTAGTCTGAAAAGTAGTTACATCATTTGCTCTTCCCCAGAGCAGAAAGGATCTCTATGTAAGACTAATATTACTTGCTGCATAAAACCAGCATTTCCCAGGAATTATGTTGAGGATGCCAGGTGACCATGCATTTTCTCACACAAAAGAGGGCAGTGTTAAGCTCTGCTCTGCTTTACAAGTACCATGTATCCTCCTTCAGACACATCTAGTGTCTCAATGAAACACATTCTTGAGTGATGTTTGTCTAAAAGCTTCTCTGTGGATGGCTACATATACTTCTGATTTTATATCCTTCATCAGCTGAATGAGGTGCACCACCTTATGGAATATTCACACTTATGCCACCCTTAAATTCATCCTGCTTAAAATGCAGATTATTCCAATGCCTAACATTAACTCAGTAAGTGCTGAACCTGATTATCATGATTCAACCAAAGCTCATTTTGCATCAGTACCTCTTTCTGGATGCCCAATGTTATCCATTAAATGACATTATAGACTCTTCCTGTCAGGGAGATGGTGAAAAACTAATTTCTGGAGTCTGTTTTGGCCACAGGACTTTCTAGAAGGTCAGTGTGACAAAGCACTCATTATTTAACAACTAATTGTTGCTTTAGCTATTCAGAAACCAGAGATGGAATTTATCCTACTGTCGAAAACTTTATTTACCCTAAAGTGTAGTTTTAAGTCAGAGTTATCTGGTTAGGATGGGAAAATGCCTAGTGTGAGGGCAACCTATGGGGAGTGGGACACAGCACTCTAAGGTGGGTATTTAACACAAGAAGAACTTGTGTCTACATCAGGATGAGCAGCTTCTCTCCAGGGACCAGAGGGTCACTGTTTTGATCTTGATGCCTGACTCATGGATTGAGTTTGATGGAGTTGGAGTGGGTGCAGTAAATGCCACTCCCTACTGCTAACATCTTCCTATAGAGCTCTCCCCTCTATCTTTGGTTTCAGAGGTAGAGGCCACTGTCAGGGTACATCTGGGCACTACAGCCCAAGGAACCCCAGCCTGCTGAAGACTTTTACAGTGCAGGTGGACACAGAGGGCTGCTGGGTGAGATTCTGTAACATTCTCACAGCGAAAGATGCACCAACAAGCATCCCTCCCACCCGCTTCTGTTAACAGCTTTCACTTATCCTAATATCTCTACTGTTATTAAAAGCTCCAGGGGCTTGTATTTTTTATCAACAGATACGAGAGGAAGGAGCCTTTGCTCAAGAGCTAAAACATCCAGTTAAGTCCTGAAAGACCTTTGATCTTGATGCCTGCAAGAAGTTTTCCACCAGAGGTAGCTGAACAACAAAATTGACACAGATAATATTGCCAAAAGTAGAGAGATGGGAAGAAAATAAAGCCCTAAAAACAACATCTTTCATGATTCTTTACACATCAACCCTAAGAAAATGGCAAAAAGCACAGAAATTATTTTTTTCCCTCCAACTTTTACATCCCATATAATGCATGGTGTTAAGCTGGCACCAAAACAACTGCATCACTTACCTGCAGCAAGATATCGTGGATCTATAGTAAGAAAGCAGTAAGGTCTGAACCTTCTATTAATCCATCCACTAGGCTTTTCTGTTTACTTTTTTAACTTCTGCTGCCTTTCCACTCAGATACAGCAGTGTCTCTTCTATAATTCTCCGAGGAGATGTGATATAAATACACAGCTTATTTAAGCAGCCTTACCATCCATTTGGGGCTAATGAAAGTTTTCTACCAGCTGGAAGGTGCTTGCTGTAACCCCCTGTCCACTCTCTCTCTCTTTCTGCCCTTCAGAAGCTGCCAGAACTGCAGAGGGAGGTGCTGAGAGGGTTTTTGCATGGCATCTGGCACAGTCTTTGTGTGACAGGCTGGATCATGGAGAGACCTGTACTTTGGGTGGCAGTTGGAATAACAGCAGCTGTGGGTCCATATGCACCTAATGTGTACTTTAAACCAACTGTTTGTCTACTTGTTTCCAACAAATTTCTTGAATTGTGGCTTATGCAGATTTTAAAAGTCACATTAAGGGTCCCTAGATACTTTTCTTCTTTCATGTGATGAGAGTAGGTAAAATAAATGTAATTATGCTCAAGCCTCCCCACCTCACATCCTTTCATTTGAATGACCTTAGGTACCTTCCTTCGTCTTCAAATATCCTGGACTAATGGGCTATTCTGACATGAGTTGTCTTGTATTTGGTGTTTTCCCTTAGAACTCAAACTGCTGGAGAATTTCGGGCTCCATCAAAAATATTTTTGAAGTGGATAAGTGCTTTTGGAGAACAGCTTGAAAGCACAACTTGAGTGCAAGCTATGAGCTCAGCAGCCAGCTCTCAAAGTGAAGTCACACACAGCTTTTAGGTATTAAGATGCACTTTCCAGCAGTTTCTTCACTTCTGAACACTCACTTTTGGATCAGCTGTAACTGTCCCCAATGCTTCAAAAAGCTTCTCTGCCCCCTTGCTCCCACCCCAGCATTCAATGGGTATAGGCAGACCTTCCTCTGGCCTTTGCCAAGGGAGCTGCCAGCTTCAAACTCAAGCTTCAAACTCCTCAAGGCTGAGGAGGCATCTGAGGACAAAGGAGAACATTCTTGCTCTGCACTGCAATGTCCAGCTAATTCACTGGAGCTGGAGCAGCCTGTGAGAGCTGTGGTGTAACCTGGGAACAGCATTTGTGTTGCTAATAATAAAAGATTTTTTTGTGGACTGGGTAACGACATGGGTCTGTCAACTCCAGTGTGCACAGTGTTGGGGTAGAGAACAGTCATTTGGCTTTCTGGAATAATTTGGAAGGGCAACTTCTCATCTGTGGTACATAACAGCCTTCTATAGAAGATTTTAAGAAGTGTATAAGGAAGGAGGTGACAGAAGTCCTGGCTTAAAGAAATCAGAGAATTTGACCCAAGACCAGGGACAGTTTTGGTCAATAGGCTATCATACTATCTCTTGTATGAGAAAGTCTGTGGGTATAAACAAAGGTGTTATTAGAGCATTTCTGACAATGAATTTTTCTCTTCTAGAAATGAGCAAGTTTCTTCCACCTGGATTTAACAGGGAAAAAATATCCCAGCCTGAGTTGTGGTTTGCTCACATCTAGACTCTATGAGTTCAAGTTCCCTGTTAAATTCTATAAGTTCATAGCCATTTCTGTGGAGCTTTGCTGACTTTACTCTCCAAGGCCTTCCATCCAACCTCGATTTATTCTGCAGAAGCACACATCTGGCTTGCTACTTTTCCACTGCTGCTCATTTCTGAAAAATACAGCTGCTCTACCTGGCCTTGACAGCAAGCTTATTACTGGGTCGTGGTATTAGGTTTGGTGGGTTTGTGGGTTTGTTTTGCTTTTTTTTTGCTCTCTCTCTCTCTCCCCCCCCCCCCCCCCCCCCCCGGTTTTTTTTTTTTTTTCCTTTTTTTTCCCCCCCTTTTTTGCTTTTTTTTTGCGCTCTCTCTCTCTCCCCCCCTCCCCCCCACCACAGGTTTTCTATCTTTTCTCCTTCTTTCTCCCTCTGTCAGAGTGACAGTCACCATCTCAGGGATCTGGCACAAAAGGCTGCAGCAGCATGATGTGGCTGATATAGGCAAGAAGCCAGAACATTTTGTGTAGGTTAACTGTCCTGCTAGGCAGAGAGCGTCCCTCAGCTCAGACATATGCCAGCAGCCAGTCATTCTTCTGCTCTTCCTCCCCTCCCCAGATATTCCTCCCACCTCCCATTCAGACTTTTATGCTCAGCCCAAGTTGATTAAAATGTTTCTGTCATTAAAAAAAAAACAAAAAAAAACCCCAAAAACAAAAACAAAAAAACCCCAGGGGTGATGGTAGTGTTGGGGAAATTTCCTTGTAGCTGCTGCCTGTCAGTTGGCAAGTTGCTTTTAACCTCTCCATGACAGAAAGCAGCAGTGTGCTCTGGCTTTCCTTTCCTCACTGCTGAAGGGCTCCTGCATGCACTTGCTTCCATGCCAAAGATATTCAGAGGAGCCTGCTCACGATGGAGAGCATGACAACTGCCAGCATCCTCCCCTGCTGCCTCCTACCAGTTGCCCTGGTTGGGCATGTGGGACAAAATGTCCTGGTGCCCCAGAACAGCCCAGCCTGGGGACAATTCGGCAACTCATGGTGGGATGAGCCAAGAAATCATGGCCCTACTACTACGTGCCCATCATGGCCCATACTGCTGTCTGGCTGATGCCTTCAGTGGCATCATGGCAGGGGAAGATGAGGAGGTGACGTCCTCCCTCTTTGTGCAATCACCACAGCAACTGTGTGTGAAAGGCTGTCACCCCCTCCCTTGCCATTTCTAATGCACCGAGGTGGACACATGAAATGCCTGCAGTTGGGAACAACCCTGAGCTCCCAGCAGAGCTTTTGGGGGAATGTGCACTTGAAGTCAGATGTGGAGAACACAACTGACACACATTCTTGGAGCAGGCAAAGCCCAAAACACAGATGTGCATCACATCTCACCATTCCTGGGGCCTGCAGAACTCAGCTTGAGGCTCACAGCCTGAGACATCTGCTCTTGCGTTGTTAAAATGAACACAAGAAAGTCTGCTCAGTAGTGTGTGTGAGCAGCTAGTGACCTCCAAAGGATGCAAAAAAAGGGAAGAGGCTTGCTGGGAGAGCACCATTGCTTTCTTTCACAGCAAAATATTATGCTTTACAAATAACAGCAACCACAACAGAAAAATCCCTCCAAAAAACCCAATGGAAATTAAAAAAAAAAAAAAACATTTAAAAAGAACGCAAACCACAAGCAAGTTAGGCCATCTTCCCAAATCTCCAAACACTTTCACCCTCCTTGTTCCCCTTTTCTGTTTCTCAGGGTCCGTCTTGCTTTTGTGCTGTCTCTATGGCCCTGGTTCTCTTCATGCTGAAGGCTTGATAAGATTTTGTTTCATAAGGCAGGGAAGCACTGGTATACTCAAAAATAAATTTATTGAATGTTCTTTCAGCCCTCCGCAATTCAAAAGGCTCGAAAAATATGACAAGAAACCACACATTGAGTTGAAAAGTCATATGCTAACCCTAAAATCCTCAGTTTTGTTTCTACCTCTACAGAATAACCACATTTAAGTCATTAGAGGATTTAAGCTTGGTACATTATATATTGTCACCCACATTTTCGAAAATCAGTGGAAGAATTATGGTTCTTTACTTCAGGTGTCTCAAACAGAGACTCATTATATTAGACTAGGCATCTAAAAAAAGTAAAAAATAATTTATTGAAATGTAATTGTCCATTTAATAAGCCAAACTGATTAGTTTTTCCATAATTAGTTACTACAGGGTTTTTAGACCAGAAATGTTATAGGACACAGCAGATAAGAAAACAAACAGGCCACTTAGTTGCTGGAACAAGACTAACAAAACTTTTGCTATTTCTTTATTAATCTGATAATAAAACATGGGTTCTAATATATCTGTTGAATGACTTGTCATCTTAAAGACAAACTTCTGAAATTTCCAATCCATGATAATTCCTTTTATTTCAGTATTGATTCCCGTCCTCCATCAAAATGGCAATCTATTTAAAGTTTCAAGAGTCAAATCAGATGAGAAATTTCTCCCAGTCAAACTAGGAGAAAAACTAAACTAGACTAAACTAAAACCAAGTTTAATTTTACTTTCAACTTCAAAACCAAAATCAAAGATGTACTATCAATTATTTTTCAAAAAAAGTATTGTCAGCCTGTGCTGGCAAAGTTGTTTGTTTGGTTTTTTTTTTTTTTTTTTTTGGATACAGCAGGTCTTTCCAGGCAAGAAAGGTTACTTTGGGCAAGACTGGGTTGGCCAAAACTGCATGTGTGCAGGCCAAACTCTGTCCTTGTAGGATCTAAAGGCACAGATACGTATGACCACAGGAAAAATAGTTAATGCAATTACCAGCAGACCCATTCCAGCAGCGAGCATGTTGATGCCGGAATTATCCAAATGACTGCCTGATGAAAGGATGCATTTGTTCAAAGCACATTTGCCTAGCTCACTAATCTCTGCAGATATCCTGTTGGGAAATCCTTTGAATCCAATACCTGATAAATGAATTTGGCTAGTGAATAAACATCCCACAAGCCTATTACTGAAATATTATGCACCTGTTACAAGAATGCTCCCATGCATTCATTTCCACGCAGTACTGTCCTTCTTTAAAAATGCTTTTTGATGGAGTGTGAAAAGCTGTTACTGAAACTAATGTTACCTTGAGCTTACAGTTACAACCCCATGCTTGGATGCATCTCGAGAAAAGCCTGCCTGCCATGGGTCGGGCTCTCTGAATGTCCCTCTTCCCAGGGCAGCAGAAATCTGCTGGACACAATGGCCCTGCCCCAAACCAGGACAGACAGATTCATGAATTCAGTTGCCCACACCCAAGGTCTGTGTCAATTTAGTTTATCCTATGTGTGTCAGTCAGGCAAAGGGAAATGCTGCAAGGTTATGGAGCAGGGCTGTTTGCTTGTTGGTGGAGGGTCATTACAGGTACTATTTAGGGTTTTCTCCTGCTTGTGAAGCATTCTGTAATCTTTATTGTGGAAAATAGTAAGCAACATGAATGCTTTTCAGTGAATAAATACCCACCTTGCTGACAAGGACTTCAGCAAATAGGCATCAGATTATTGGCAATGAATTTTATGACTTTGACTTTAACAACTGTGCTTCATGGCTGCTTTGATCAGACAATTGATATTCTGGAGAGGTTGCCTCCACGTGGAGAGAAGCTTAAGCAAAGGACTCTGCACAGGACTGGTGAAGGAGAAAGAGTGAAAATTCCCTGAGCATGCCAGAGGGGAAGGCTCACAAAGACACACCATGTCGGACATTGGAGGGTAAGTGCTGGAGAGACTTCCCAGATCACTGTTCTATTAAATGGGTTCACTGGCAGAGATGTTTCTATGCCATGGTTAATAACATTCGTTATAAAGGTCACCTCTACATTTGTAAAAATGAACATCAGTTTTTCAAGGCGCATACTAAAAGTCAGTTGTTTAATCAAGGAAGAATGCTAATTCCAGTACCCCTGTCCACTGAAAAACTGGAAGCCAGACCTTACCTTTTAAGCCACATAGGGGTCAAATACATGCAGAGAAATCATTTGTTGTCTAGCAGCTGAATGCAATAAAACTGCAAACTTTTCACAGATAATTTGCAAAAGAAAGAGAGGCTAAATTAATTGAATAAATTATTTCCTATGAATCATTCACTCTGCTCTAATTAACAGGAGCTTGTGTACTCAGCTCCTTCTGCAGTATCTCCATGGCTGCCCCTAAGGGTCAGAGTCCCTGAGAAATCCTTAATTTTACTTTCAAATGTGTTTTCATTAAGTTGTAGTTGGAAACAACAACAAAAAAAGATACTCTGAGGAAGAAAGGAGGAGAAATCATCAAGGGGACTTAGTAGTGGTTGAACTTCAATTAGGGATGGCATCCCAGTTCTTCACAGAAATATTTGGGTGCTTATCTGGACTGCTCACACCACCTGGATGAAGGGCTTCTCAAAAGCTCCCCCTATCCAGATGCCACACTTCCCCTAATTAATCCTCCTTTGGACCCAAAACCTCATAGTTAGCCTGCACACTGACGTCTCCCAGGATTGCTGCAAACATTATTAGGCTGTACATTAGAACAGTTGCCAGGAAATTAGACGGGCAGGCGCAGATTAGCTGGCACTGGAGGGATGGGGAAATGAGGGAACATTAGTTCCCTCATGGGTACCAGCAGATGAGTGCCTGCTTCTGCAGCACATAACACACTCATTGCAATGCAGCACCTTCCCTGTCCCCTCTTCCAGTGAGGTGAGAGAAGCCTCTGAAGCTTCAGAGCTTGTAATCATTTGTAAAGGTTTTATCTACAGGGAGTTTTGTTTTCTTTGGGGGTTTGTCTGTTTTGGGGGTTTCTCACTTTGTTTTTGTTTTTTTTTGTTTTGATTTTGGGGTTTTTTTTTAGTGGTTGAATTCAATATGGGAATGGCTGACGCTGTCAATATGTTTGCTTTACTGTAACATAAAGGGTCAGCTCCACTGTAATCCTCTGGGCTGGTGGACTCCAAGCGTGGCAGTGGAGAAGTGGGACAACCCAGTTCCTCTACTGGAGGTGACATTCTCCCCTGCAAGCCAAATCCCTGTGCCATCCAGAGGATTTTTGTCAGTGAATAACCAGAGAAGGGAGAAGAGGGAAGCAATGACTGGCCAAACCCAACCATCCTCAGTCAGGAAAAAAAGCAACATCAAAGTACTAAGCCAAGATCTTTCAAAGATTTCAAAGCACACTTTGCTCTGAGCTCAGATTAGTAAACATTTGGGAATTTTCAGGGTTTTGCACATTCTCCATCCTTACCACATACTTCAAAATTTCTCTCTTGACCTATTAATGACTTCTACTGCATTCAGTGCCCCAGGGTCCTGACCCACATCAGAGCCCCACTGCACTGGGCACACGGCAGCAGAGACTGCCCTGAGGAGCCCACACTGTAATTAGGCAAGGCAGAAGGAATGTGGGAAAGGGAATAGCAGTGCCAGGAAGGCCTGGGATCACAGCAAGGTGGCTGCCCCGCTGACCTGCTGCAGGAGGAGCAGAGAGTGGGTCTCCTGGCACAGTGTGAACTGTCCTCCTCTGCCAAATCTGCAGTCACACTTACCGTGGGTGCTGCTCCACATAAATACTGGCAGCAGTTAAATGCTCCCTCTGCAGAAAGAAGCAACATCCTTCCCTTGCCTGCCCTAAGGAAAAGGCAGGTAGCTGTGCTGTTCTGCACCTGACCACAGACTGGCAGGATACTTGCAGGAACCTGAGTTTTTTGTTATTTTTCAGTATGCCAGAGTTTCTTCTCTGTCTGTTGGTAGAAAGTCTGAGAGAAGATTTTAAGGGAAAAAAAGCTCACACAGAAAGATCATTTCCTCTTATAAAAGGACCCTGGGAACAAGACAAATGTTACAGTAACTGGAGAGAAATAAAATTAAACAAAAATTATTTTCTCCTGAAAAATTAAAAGGATTATGTTCCTGGAAAAAGCTCCCTTTCCCTTTGCACAGTAGTCAAACAGAGGTCAAAGTAATTAATATTAAAGTATCCATGTAATAGGATGTGTAGAATCCAGTTACAAATACAGAATTTATAAAAGCATCTTCTGAAAAGAGACAAAATTATTCAGAACCGCTCTTCCAGAGAGTATAAATACACAATTATGTCTGATCTTGGCAAGCCGTTGAAGGAGTATATTGGTAACAGAACAATTATAAATAGACCAGTTTGTTTCCTCGCTTCCTCTGGTATTGTTCTGTTTACTATAGAGACTTCTCATGCCCATATAGGCACAAAAGAATTGAGCTGTATGTTTTGCAGCAAATACATAAACATACAGGCAAAGCAGGTGTAAGTTGGATCACTGACTCTCTTATGGCTGTACTTTGTGTTACTCTTGTCTCATTCTGAACTGTGAACCCTCTGTGCTCAGTGCTACACAAACACACAGGGTAACCTGCTTCGTTATTTATCTTAAGGTTTGGTGGGAGTTTGTTTTGTTCTGTTTTTGGGTTTTGGGAGAAATTTTGAAATTTTACCCAAAATTTCCCCTTTTCAAGGAGATTAAAAAAGTTGATATGTTTATGCAGACACACTTCCAAAACTGATTAAAAATTTAAGGGGAACCAAGAAAGCTTGGACCTACTGCCCCAAATGGCAGCTTTATAGCATGAGTTGTCTGAGCTCTTTGCTTTGTAAATAACATTTAATCCATAGACTTGCTTTTGCTTAGATATCTTCCTATATTCCTAGGTCTCTGCTTTCCTCCAGGCTGGTTGGTGCTGATATTGACATTCCTATTCTTGAGAATAACACCATAACAGGTACTATTCTGCTTGATTCAAGAGATGTAGAAGAGTCATGCCCTGAATCTGTCAGAGGGCATCTTTATACATGAATATTTTCCCTTGAAAACTGAAGTAGAAGCTGCAAAGATTGAAATCCAGGTGTATGTAGGAATGCCTTGACTCTCATTACAAATAACACTTAGAGGGTTTTTACTCAAGATGGAGAACTTCTCAAGAGGGAGGGAGAGGGATCTGGGTTTCTGAAGTGCCAGGCTTAGTGGTCCTTTATTATTTAAAGGATACTGCTGCACTCCAAGTATTCCTTCAAGATGCACAAAGGTGCATTGAAGGTTGGGCAGAAGCCTGATTTAAGACACTTTTCAGATAGCAAACCAGATAATCAGCTAAAGCTTCCCAAGACAAAGGTTAAAAACCCTCACCTTTTATCCTTTCATATTGGTTTTCTTGTTGCAGTAAGTATGTCCTCTTCTATTTATTACCCATGAGCTCTTTATCTGGGCTAAAAAACTAAAATTATGCTATGGGGAACTATTTTTATTCTCTTTACAACTGTTCTCTTTTTTTCTCTATCATGCAATTAAATGCAAGAATTGTGGAAATATTTCTATTTCACATTTGGTTTTGGGAACTCAAGCTGTGTGTATGTGAAAGTAGCTTTTCATACAATTTACTGATAAATACTGAATTCAATTCAGTAAATCCTCTAGGGAACAGAGATGTTTTTAATACCTGCATAAAGTTATATCATGTGTATAAATGCCTTCTTTATTGCAAGTGACCTAAACTTATCTAAGTACTCTTCTCCAGTACTAATGACAATGCACAACACAAAAACAACAGCGTCCATTATTCTAATGTTCTTCCTAATATAATAAAAAGTTTTTGTGTGTGCTTCTTCTCACCTATGAAACAACTTCTTTCAACTGAAGGGCTGTTTATTACTTTCTTCCTAGAGCTAAACCATTTTTCTGGGCTTCATAATTAAACCTGTGTTAAAAGGCTTTTGTGGTTCTCCACAGAATGGAATGTTTAGTCTTCACAGACAGAGTTATGAAACTCAGACTTGCTACATGCAGATGATTGAGGGGATATCCAAGTCAGAACTTCTATGACTGTATTAACAAGCTCCTCCTTGGACGGTTTTATCTCATTTGCTTGGTGAAAGGGTGTCTTTCATTATCCGACCTTTGATTTGTGTGATTTTGTGCTCAGACATATAACATTTCTAATGCTGGCCACATTAAAAAAAAAAAAGCAGGGGAACAAAAAAAAAAAAAACACCCAGCAAACAAAAACCACTTCGTTGCTAAGAAGGTGTGAAAAATATTTTTCAGATTTATATAATAAAATTTTTCATTTAGACTTCACAGACTCAGGCCAGGACCAAACCTGGCCCTCGCACTTGGAAATGATGCAGAAGAGCAACCAGGATTAGGACTGTTCAGTATTTCCTTGCCTTCTTTATTATCCTGATTTGTGATACACATAAAGGTATATTCATCCTGTGATATCTTTGTTGTCCAGAACCAGGTCAGACAACACCCAAAAACTACTTGCTTAGCTAAGGAAAACGTATTTTCTAGGCAGAATAATCTACCCACACAACAAAAATTAATGCCAAATTGTGCAATATTTGAATTCTGACAGCTGTGGCAGCATTTCCATGTGTGGCTACCGGCTCCAGGCTGCATGGGATGCACACCATAGTGTGTCCGGGTTCTTGCTGGTCTCAGAGCAACACCAGCTATGCAACTTGCACTGCTGTCATTTGGCAGAACTCCCAAATGCAGCCCTTCTCCTCCTTTTCAGTATCAATTTCCTTTACCATTTTATATTTTTCCTGTCTTTTCAGGTGTTTTTCTTTGCCTTTCTGTTTCTGGTGCCCCAGGGCACAAAGTTCAGCTTTTACCAGGCCTCTGTTAATAGCACTGTCCCCATCTTTCTTGTGCCTGCCCATCTCAAACTCACCCCCCAATATTCCCACCTACCCACCCCCCCGCCCCCGCAGTTAGTATTCTTCCCAAATCAGAAACTACTGTTAATAGGGAAGAAAGATGGCAGAAGAGCAGTTTGGAGGTCACCTTAAGATGACATAATTAGGTACAACTCACGAGTAGTGGAATGCCAGGGGTATATGAAGTGCTGCTTCAAACCTCATGGAAATGGCAAAGGACTGGCATTCAGAGCCACCATGGAGCAGAGTCAGGTCAAAAGTCAAAGCCCTTTGCATCCCCAGGTAGACAGAGTCATCAGAGTACAAGAGCTGTCTAATTTCCTACATCGCTAAAGACACCTGGATAAAATACTCTGCAAGTAAATTCTCCAGTTAGATGTTTATGCAAGAGTTAGTGGAGCAGAAAAATTGCCAAAAAGACCTCAGACAATACTTAGGAGTTATATCAAGCATCACATGGAAATTACAGACAACCTCCACATGTTAATATTTAATCAAAAATTCAACAAATTTTGTACTATCAGCAACTTCCAGCAATACAAATTGCACAGCACAAGCAAAAAATCATATTAAATCATCCACTTTCTTTTTCTCAGGCTGTCTTGTATTCACCTCTCCTCAACTAAGCAAGTAGAACAGCCAGCACTGTTGAATATACTGGTGTTCATCTACCTGAACAAAGTATTTGGAATAAAGCATCAAAATGTAGAACTGACTCTTAAAGTACCAAGAGGCAACGGCAAGATCCTGCAAAGCTCATTCCTAACATAAGGAATATAAGTTGGTAGGTAGCTGGAGAATCAGTGGTTCCAGATGCAAGTCTTATTTCATGAGAAAAAAAACATCAGGAGCCTTACCAAAAATAGAAGGCATTTTTAAGTTCTAAAAACCAGAGCTGCCCTTAACATGCTGTGAATTCCAATTCGTAGCAAAAACATGTATATATTCAGATACATTATATGATACGAAATCAGGGTGTACTGCTGTTTATTTAAAATCCAATGTTTACATATAAGCTAATGAGCTGTGGACAGATTGATTCAAGAGGAATCAGAGCTGACATTCCTCACCTTGAATAAAGCTGATCCCTTCAGGCACAAAAAACAAAAAAAAAGGTCTTTCAGCTGAACCTTGCAACCAGCCCCATGGGCTTCTACCACTGACAGCCTCAGGAGCACCTTGTGTTCTGCAGGGCCATGTTGTGCAAAGCCAGATGTGGAAAGAACCCTCACTTAGGGACCACTGTAGTCCAGAAAGCCCTAACAAAGGTCTGCCCTACAAAAATGAAGGTCATTCTTTCTTAATGAGTAAAGCCTTTTATACTGACAAGGTTTATTCTTCCCGGCTGCTCTGCATTCTTGTAGCATAACCCTGAGGGCTTTTTTCCCCCCCATTTACCTGCAAAATAAAATTTCTGGGTCATTTCTGCAGAATATTTGCATCCCAGCTTTAACAGGTGTAAAGTCACTCATCCTTAGCTTGGTTTATTTACTTCTCAGCCTTAGTGTGGAAACAAATTCAGCAATCATCTTCTGCCCCAGTCACCTTTTCCTTGCAATGAAAGAATGGAACCATTTCCTAGAACTACTCTCTCTTCCCCCACTTCTATTTAATGCTTCTGAGCACCTTTTCCCCACTTCTATTTAATGTCTGCCCTGTTAATGTGATTACGTGAAACCCTGAAGGGTAATCTTCATGGAAATATTTGACAAGTGGCCAAAAAGTACCGCTGATACCCAGACATAGAGAGGAAGGAACCCCATTAATGTGCTTGCTAGACTGCACAGAACGCAGCTCTTTGATGGGCACACATGGCATGCAAAGGAGATTAAAACAAGAGATGAAAATAAATGACAGGGAGCAGAGAAGACAAAGTAGATGGGGCCTGGGTGTCTCGGGAGGTGTATAATGGGATAGAGAGATTTTCACCTCGAGGTCAGCTGCCTGAATCCGATGCAGGCTCGCAGCAGCAGAGCTCTCACAGCCCCTCAGATGCCAGATTGGCACCAACTGATATGAAACAAGTTGTTAGCCTGGGTTTATCCCGGAAGGAATAATGGTCAGACCTCTTCATCAAGAAACATGGCCTGCCTGCTGCATTTCCTTCCTTACTTCCAGTCAAGCCTGGCTGTGCCAGCTACCCAAAGGAGTCCAGCCCACATCCCTGTCACTCTATTTGTGTCATTGCAAAGGGCGAGCAGGGGCCAGGCAGTTTCTGAGGGATGAATCCAGAGCCAGTAATGATGTAGAACAGGGAGGGCATCCTTCCCAAGCCAAAGCAAGGATGCAGCTTTCAAACACCACATAGGGCCACACACTGCCAGAGCTGTCTGAAAAACAAAAATTATGTTTTCTTGGGAGAAGAAGGTGAAAAAAGTATGATTGGGTACTTTGTCACCTCCAAATTAGGAGCAAGGAAATGCTGATAATTTCTTGTGGTGCAGAAAATCTGAATTATTTCACTTTGGATACTCAACTGAAGTTGAATATTACATGTTGAAAAGCTGAGGTAACACATATTTGTTCTGACCTTTTCAACTCAATTGTCCTTACATTCACTCAGGAAAGCAAGAGTAAGTTCAGATGTTTCTCACAACAATATGTCATAGATTTCAGAAAAACATATTCAAACAAAAAATAACAACCTTATAGCAAAATATAACAAAAGAACCACTTAATTATTAGTTTTCTTGAAGAAATATGTTGACAAATCACCACCTAAATTGAGACCAAACAGCTTTTTATTTTTGCATACTGTGTATTTTTTCAAAAAAGGGGAATGTTTTAAACATGTTATTTTCGCCAAACCAGTCTTTAATCCCATAATATGCCACTGCCTTTCTGCATGATACATAACACAAGTCATTTTAGGTGAAATCCCAGCCCTGCCAAGGTCAGGCCTGGGAATTCATCTGTGGATTTCAGCATGGCCTGGATTCCTCTCTAAATCCGTGCATTGTAAATCCCTGGCTGTGAAGAAATGATAATGGTATCTTCTGTAATGGACAGGGAGCTGCTACACAGCAATTAAGAAAAACAAACAGATGCTAAACTATGCTTTTAGAGTATATTGCCTGTATGGGCTGGCATTACCCATAATGTTACAGGGGAAAAAGGCACATCCTTGCCAGCGTAGCTCTTTCCAGTATAGGTGCATTTCAGTGGCAGAATAATATCTGTCTCCATACTGGTGAAGTGCCCCCACCTACTGCCAAGAGGGACAGAGAAGGCATTTCTTTCACTGCAAATTTAGGGGGTGGACATGCAGAGGAGCAGTCCCACCAGTGTATCAGCACCTGCCAGGCAGCAGATGTCGCCAGATTTTGGCCTAGAGGCAGCTGGGTGTGGCTGAATGTTGCCTGGCATCCTGGGTGGCTGTAACAAGGTGAACCCTTAAAGTACTGGGACAATGATTAAAGCAGCCAGACAGAAAAGACAAGTAATAAAGCAGAGACCTAGCAGAATTATAGAATGAGCATGTCCTTCTGGAGACCTCAGCCGGGGGCTGCTTGCTGAGGTGGTGGGGATTGAAGCTGAAGTAACCAGGGTATCCCTGGAGTGCTTGTCAGTGCCCCACCAAGCCAATGCAGGAGCAAACCACCTTTTGGCCTGGAAACCTTCCAAAGTGGAGTACTAGTTATTGTGGCAAAGGGTAAAGCAGGTGGCTTGATCTCCTGTGAGTTTCAATCGCTTGTTCCCCTGTGATGTACAATCGCAAGGTTGACTTAGACCAGCGTTTTAACAACCACCACTGTAAGTTATGGGGTAGCCAGCTTTGTAGGGGTTTGGGTCTTGCTTTACTGGCACACCTAAGAACCCAAGAGGGAAAGAAAAGAAGATAGGTTTTTTGTTTTTTTTGTCATTTGCAAGTTCTGTTATCCTACAATTCTTTTAGAAATGATTCATGTATATGTGACACAAACTAGAGAAAAGGTTGTATTGATGATAAAGATCTGTGGTGGGGTGTGCTCACGCATGTATAAGCAGATGTGTGTACATGTACTTGACTCTATGTGTTTATATGTGCACACAAGACTGAGCTCTGATGCTGCTTCTCTCTCTGACTCAGAGGACCATTTAGGTCCTCTTTAGGTGGAAATAACCTTTTGGTCCTCATTTAGGTGGAAAAAACCTTTCAGATTGTTGACTCCAACTGTTAATCCAGCACTGCCATGTCCCTAAATGTCACATGTACATGTCTCTTTAATACCTCCAGGGATGCTGACTCAACTGCTTCCCTGCACAGCCTGTTCCAGTGTTTGACCATTCTTTTTCTGAAGAAATTTTTCATAATATCCAATCTCAACCTCCCCTGGTGCAACTTGAGGCTGTTTCCTCATCCTGTATTCTGATGCTTGGGAGGAGAGACAAACTCTTACCTCACTACAGTCTCCTTTCAGGTTGTTGTAGAGAGTGATAAGGTCCCCTCCGGTCCTCCATTTTTCCAGGCTAAACACCCCAGATTCCTCAGCTGCTCCTCATCAGACTTGTGCTCCAGACCCTTTTCCAGCTCTGTTCCCCTTCTCTGGACACCCTCCAGGCCCTCAATGTATTTTTTGCGGTGAGGAGCCTGAACACAGGATTTGAGGTGTGGCCTCACCAGTGCCAAGTACAGGGAGACAATCACTGCTCTGCTCCTGCTGGCCACACCGTTCCTGATACAGGCCAGGGTGCATTGGCCTTCTTGGCCAGCTGGACACTGCTGGCTCATGTTAAGCCACTGTTGACCAACACCCCAGGGTCCTTTTCCACTGGGCAGCTTTCCAGCACCTCTTCTCCAATCCTGTAGTGTTACATGGTGTTGTGATGTTAGGGCAGGACTGGCACTGAGTCCCATTGAGCCTCATACAACTGGCTTCTGCCCACTGATCCAGTCTTAACTCTAACTTGTTCAGGTACTGTAAATCCATTTGTTCAGGCATTGTAAATCATAAACTAAGATTGTATGTTCAAATTTTCCAATATTTTAGTAATAAGTGTATTGTATTTTAGTAGTAAGTGTATAAGTCATAATGCTTGAGCCACCAGAAGCTGCACATGGGGACCTGGTCTCCGTGTAGTGATGTAGAGGCAACTGCTACTTCTTGGACAGATGGCAGGACCCCTGTGACAGAAAGCTTAATTAAACACTGTGATGGTCAAATCTTACCTAAACCAGGTGATCTAGAAGATGTAGTCAATTCCCACTGTTGTTATGTCACTGGTGTTACCTCTGATGGAAAATTATTCAAAACAGAGCTTCGCTGGGTTTTGAAAAAGCTGTTTTATATGTCACAGCTGGGATATTTCTAAAATGCTGTGGGGTTTCCATGGAAAATTCCTTTGCCCTTTTTAGTTCTTTATTCAAAGATGCACTAAAAAGGACTCAAGTAATTTGTATAAAATAAATCAAATTTTCAACAGGTAACAGAGTTTGATCATACAATGAAAAATAAAGCTGAAACCAGGCCTGATTTTTATCCATGTAATCCTCCATGTGTCAGACACAATTTTAGCAAGATGGTAAAAGAAACTACTTGTTTTACTTATGGATTTTTGAGGACCTTGCTGTAAGAGATTTTAATCAAGAGTCAATGTTTCTGAGTAGAGCCTAACCCTATATAAGCAAGGACAAGGATGGGATCAGTAGCTCTGTGCCTCCATCTAAGTTCACAGATCATAATCTAAAGCTGGCTGGAGATTGAGAGCTCTGTTTCCCCTTACCTTTCAAGGCCTTAAAGTTGGTTTCCCCCCTTCCTGGGCAGGGGAACCTTCCTGGGAACAAAAATTAAGCAGTCTAAATTTTTTTAAATGGAAATATAGCAGCATCAGAACAGCTATTTGAGAGTAAAAATTTTCTTCTTCTCTTTCAGGAAAGGAGAAGGTCAGGACAAAGAGAAAGGTTGCGAGAAACTGGGTTCTTGTGCCCTTATGTCCAGAGCAACACTTTCCCCATGTGATGCAGTGGGGGAACCTGGTGTTCCACAGCCATTACTCAAAGCTCCAGGTTAGCAAGAAAGTTGCTCACTTTCTTTGGTCTGTTTCTTTTCCTCCAGCCATTAAATGAGAAATTTAATCAAATCCAATTAATTGCAGGAACATTTCACTCAGATGCATGTGTTTGGAGCTGCTTTGCTGTCAGCCCACCCGGGATGATGAGATTATCCATGCTTATTAATATGACTCCATTTAACTCTGCCGCTGCTTGATATTCTGAGGCACAAAAAATTGTGCAGCAAAGGTGGTTCCTGGATGAAAAAAGGCCTCTCTTCCATAATGTTGTTTGCATATTCCAAGCTTTATTACTCTTCCTGTGTGCCTCTTAAGTGCGGGCCTAAACCCTTGCAGGAGTGGAGCCAAAATGCGCTGAATTCCTGTGCCATCGGTGCTGCTGACACACAACATGTGCCAGGCTCATGTGCCATGCAGTGTCAGATGCTGTTCTCCACATTCCCATTTGCCCCCTTGTTAAGACCCTGTAGACAGAGAGTCTCAATTCCTCTTGGCCATTGCCAGTTAGGAACTGAATCTCCAGGTCATCACCCCGTGGGTAATTTTTTTGCCTTATTTGTATGGTAACTTCAATCTGGTTGATTTCTTACTGTTCACTACTCAGAAATAGAGAAAAAAGGCAATAATGTTTGCTGAGGAAATTAAATACTCTTGAAAATATAGTCACATGGATTAGGAAAAACAAGGACAAGCTTCAAAACAGTAAGTCTGGGGGCCAAACTTTCACATGTCACGATTGCTTAGTGCTCCACTCCCACATTTTCATCACACACATCATCATGAGACACCACATTTGCTGTGTGCCTCTAGCCTGCATTGTGGTGGTGCAAATGCTGGCTTTTCCTTCCGAGGCATCCATCCTCAAATGGCACTAATGCATCTCAGCTCCTGTTTGAGATGTGGTAGGAAATGTTGGCATCTGGCACAGGATTATTCTGCACTATTTGCATGCCAACAAGTGACGCTCAAGCCGTTTCCTGAGGATCTGGGGCTAGCTGATGTCTCTTGCAGACTCCTAATTCCCCAGGGAAGAACTGTGCGAGTGCTTTTTCCCTTCTTTTTCTGTCATATGCTGCTCTTTGCTGAGCTGGGAATGGGGTGTGGTTTGGCTGCCTCTAGCCCCTCAGAATTAATGCCCATTAATGCCAGTAACTGCATCCCTACAAACTCAATTTAATGTCTAATTTTAATAGAATCTGCTTCAGATACAGTAAAACCTTCAATTAGCCCAGTCACTTTTGGGAAGGCAGTGGACAGTAAGGATGCTTGTAAAAACTGAAGAACAGCCCTAGTGGGAATAGTAGTGGAAGGATTCTAGATTTAATAAAGGATTGCCTGGATCACTTCTAGTCTATAGCTAAAAAAGGAAGTATGGAAACATATCAACGCAATGGAAAGGACAGAAGAGTTAAGGAGCCTGAGAGTTGAAAAATTCCCATGCCCCCAGCTTTCTGACCAGGAGAAAGTCACCTTTAATATCTCAGTCTTCCTATCTATATAATAGAGGATGTAACACAGGCTCATGTTTGCTAAACCCTGAGATTAGAAAGATAGGGTAGTAAATATGTGCAATCTATGTTGACTTAAATCGAGCTTTAAAAAAACCCTTTTAAGTAACAATCTAATGCAGATTATAGGTCTCTCTCTCTATATATTTCATAATAGCTTTTAGAAATACATGTCATGGCCTTTATTTATGATTTAATTGTGCTGGTGTCACCGTGACGTGATTTCATTTGAATTATGACTCCAATGGGAAATCAGCATGTCACCTCAAAGTCAGGGGAAGTCTTCAGGGGACAGTATAAGAGAGAGGCAATCTGGGAGGGAGATTTCAGAGCTGTGGTAAAATTAATGTGATTTGATATAGTGACTGGAGCTAAGTGACACATTTTACTGCCTGCACTGGTCGATAATGATCTGTAGGAGCCCAATTCTGAAACTTTCTTGGCTGTTTCTTGTCTTCTCATATGATGTGGCCTGACCTCCAGCTGTCTTGTGCTTTATCCATGGGAATCTCTTACTAGTTTTCAGTCCCAGTACTTTTATTGTACAATTCATTAACCTCTTAGCTGATAAACTAAGGTTGCACAAAGTAAGTTAAATAAGTACTTTTGTGCATCTCTAATAAAGAGTAAAAAACAGGCAGAAGGAGGCAGAGTTGTCTACTGTTACTCAGTCAGCTAACAGCCAGTCAGAGATAGACAAGGAAAATAAAATATCTTTTATACTCCATCAAGATATACAGTAAATGCAGAAATTTTTCTTCTTTCCTTACATTGACAGGCCCCCAAGAAAGACTTAATAAATAAATAAATTAGAGAGACCTTAAAGACATTAAATGGGCAAAAATTTGGCAACACTTTATTGTCAGATATAGCTACTGTTATTCTCCTTTTTACTGCTATTCCTTGCCTATAAATTCTGTAAGAATCAAAACTTTCAGAAAGAGGATTGGTTTAATATGTAGTCAAAATGCTAAATGGCTGGAAGTGAGCCTAGGAAAAGGAATATTTTTTTCATTTCTCCTTTAATTTCTTCTCAAGACAAAGGTTGGCAAAGTATGCAGCTCTGACATGCAATTTTTTTTTTTTGTTGTTCACAATTCCATTATTTGTTCTAGCATTTGTAAAATGTATTCTTTACAGCATCTCTGGGGACATATGAAAAATGTAAATCAAGAAGTATTATAAACCTCGTTAGACTACTTCCTTGGAAGAAAACTCTTTACATTCCTCACAATAGCTGTTCTGTAGGGCAGAAATAGAGGAAGCAGAAAGGCTCTGTGTCATGGGCTTGTGCTTTTTACAGACCAATGGAAAAAGGAAATTCCAGCAATTTGGTCCACCACACTACAGTAGTGCCTGTTTTACAAACCCGGATTTAAGTCTAAGCTGTAATGCGTTTGATAATAATGATTTGGTCTAAACATTTCCAGCTCTTGCCATCATGCACTGCCAAAGCAACATGGGTCACAGAGACATCACCACTCCACAGAAATAAGGAGCCCCTGCAGACACCGATGCATTCGTTTTACTGACTTTCTTTAATTAACAGCGCAAAGTAAACACAAGAAAGTGCTTCAAGGCTTGTGCTACCCAAAGTGAGCTGTAGACATCACAAATCCTTACTCACAAAAAAAGGATGAAGCAGGAGAAAACCACCCTCAGACTGGACCTTAGTTCTACCTAGGGCACCAGAGGCAGGCACAGAACTGCTAAAAGCACTCTCCCCAGAACTGTAGTGCTTGAATACCATGGCTAGGGACTATCCCTGCACAAACCCCAGGTGATTCCTCTGGCTTAGCAGCACTTTTGAGAAAAACTAGACATAGCTGAACAAAGTCGTTGCTACCATCTTTCTGGATGTACGTCTGTTAGCAGAGATAATTGTTCCAACTATCATTGGTTCTAACAACTTGATAAATTATTGCAAATACATTTCATATTTAGCATTAGTTTTATATTTGCAAATGACGTAGGAGGATGTTGTAATGAAAGATATCAACTGCTATAGAATTATATAGTATCTCAAAACTTGACAGAAGACTATGCTGACATCTTTGAATGACAATGTGTCTTAATAATATATAATATGCTGCTAATGTCCTGACATCTGTTAGTCATCTATTAAACATTTTAAACATCACCACTCATGTTCAAAAATCTGAGCTACATAAGACCATGGGAATGATAAGGAATAGAGACAAAGGGATGAGGAAATTCACTGATTTAATTAAGATGTATTCTTAAGGTCTCCAGCAATATCTCACAGTAGTAAAGACATTGAAAGAAATGCCACGACTTGGAATTTGCTGGCTGTGCCACACATCACAAACAGAAAAGCTGAGGAAAATAAGTTTTGGTTTAATTTTTTGTTACAAAAAACCCAATAACCCAGTGGCATAATACTGGAAAGTTTTAAGAAAATAGCACTGCCTAATCAGTCAGACAAGGTGCTGGTGTATGAAGCACAAAGTGTTCTTCCTGCAGAAAACAGAAGATAAGTTACCACATCCAACTCAATTCTCTCCCACTGTAGCATGAGAATATGATTAATAAGTTGGGTCAAAATATTTACATTTAGAAATATTAATTTGCTCCTTCCCAAGAGGTTCTCTAAGCCTTAATGCATTGCTATTTTTATTTCTTTGATTCATATCCTGGTAACTCTAAACAAACAGGCACTTGCAGATTTACAGCCAATCTAAACATCCATTAAACCCACGTATTGTGAAAGCCTCTGTTTCCTTTTCCTATCCACCTTATCATTTGAATCCATGACCTGGGGACACCTCTGACCCACTTGATGGTGAAGCATCTATTTCCAAATCTGGAGCATTCAAGCACGAGGAATAACCCAGTACTTCTCTTCTATAGTGTTTGTGCTAACAGCTTTTCCCTGAGAAGGATGGCACGTGGTTACACTTGGAGACACACAATGCTGTTTTCAAGGGGTTAATGGAGAAAGGCAGGAAACATGTTCCCATGTGTGATTAGCCTCCAGCCATGCTGGGTTTCTGGTGATCCCAAAATAAGATATCTGAGCTTGTTTCCCCATGGAGAAACTACTGAGTTTGTAGACTTCTCAAGCAGGATGTCTGGATAAAGCTGCAAGCAAGTTCCTGAGGGTGCCTGCTACAGAGAGATGCTGGCTGCAGATTGAGTTGGGGTGATTTCAATGCATTCATTCATTCATTCTCCATCAGTGTCTGCCCTCTTTTTAGTCATCTAAAAGCTGGCACCACTGTGTGCCAACTCAGTGTCATCCAATGGACAAGAGCTGTCCTACCAGTGACCTATTTAGCTTCTGATAACACTCTAAATTATGTCCTTGGGAAAGGGACCAAACCCAGAGGGCAGTAGTGAAAAATTTAGTTAGAGATTTTAAATCCTCTCATTCAAATTAAAAGTGGACTAAGTACTATCCTGGGCAGTTACTAATCTGATGGATATTAATTCTAAGAGTGTTCATAGAATAATATAAAAGATAGCAGTTCTAAATCAACTGGCATGTTATATATCAAATCACATCAAAACTGAGCTCTAAACATTTCTACAGCAGAAAATCCTGCCAGAGGCAATCAGCTCACCTTTGTATCAGTTTTCTGAGCTCTTCAGTGAGACCCTTCACTGAAAATTGTCACCAAGAGGCCCCAGAAAACCAGGTGTCTAAGTGCATGTCTGTGGGATCAAACCCATCCCACTAATGCCGGAATGACAGAGATGCACAACAAGCTCAAGAACACAACAAAATTATTTCCATGTCAGGTTTGAAAGCTGGTTTCTATTTACTGCACACTTAAGCCTTGCACAGGGTGATTTTATTTTTTATTCAAACCATAATCTAGCTGTTACTAATGGAAAAAAAAATATTTTAATGCATCATGTCAGCTCTTTTGTTGTATCCCCAAATAGTCATCTGAGATTTACATGAACCTTACACATGCTAATTTTATCTTCCATTTTTGGTAATCACTCCTAATAGGGTCATTTTAGAAAACAGCAACCTCTTCCTATGAGCTCCATTTTCCAGGACAATGAAACAAACAGTCTTTGCAGTTTCCAAGTTTTCCACAACAGTTGTGTGGCCAGGCATGCTGACAGGGTTTGGGAGCAGCTGTGTGCACCTCACCTTGACAAAAGATGCACCAGGCCTCCTAGCTCAAGGCTTGCAGACACTTCTTTTTTCCTCTCTCTTCTCTGGCAGAATGATGGAAAGGTGTGACAGCCCTGCTCTGCATCACATCACTCACCGAGCTGGGGGACAGCGCACAATGAAATCTCTAAAAACTGCCTTTCTCCTCCAATGGCTTCCTTCTCTCCCACTTGTGAGCCTACCCCAAGTCCTCTTGGAGGTCAATAACACCAAATACAAGGGAATGCCATGCCTGGACCCACCTCCCTTGATCCCAGAGGTGCCCCAAAAAGGAATAATAAATTGCATATGCATGATCCTTGTTCATCTTTATAAGGCATAAAGATGCATGAAAGGATTTGTTCCTGATCCACTTGGTTGTAAAGACTCAATAAATAAATTTAGAACCAGTGTTTTTTGAGCTGTGTGAGGGCACTTTGGTTTGGGGTTTTTTTAGTTAGATGATTAGTGGGGTTAATGATACTGCACATGCAGTTAACTCTCTACTGTCAGAGGACACAATGGCTTGCACGGGGCCCTGTGAAAGCATCTGCTCCATTTCTCACTTAAGAGCTGCACCACTGATGATGTTATTGGAGGTTTCCCATTACCTGGGATATCACTCCACCTTGGTGGACCAGGAAACCTACTGAAATGAGGATACATGTCAGTGTCCTGAACCTGGCTTAGCTGCCCAGGGTAAGAATGGCGCTGCAAATTGTTGATCTCACTGATGTGATGTGTAAGGACTTCAAGCAGAAAAGCCCCCAGACCATAGGGTGTTAATAGCCTACTTAGGAATAGCAGTAAAGATTGGGTTAACCATGAAAAAACTTAAAGATGTCTGCACCTTGCAAAAATGGAGTCCTTATTTTTATGACAAAAGACTTTCTTAGCTGCAAGTGTCAGCAATGTGTTCCTCACTCCAGGTATTTATCTAATATAATTAAGTGTGAAGTAGAGTATAACATTGCTGAAATGCAATATAAATTAATTCTGCATTCATAATGTATAGACACAAGAGAGTGTATTCATTACTCCTCCATTTTTAAAGCATATTTTGGCATTTTCTGCAACAATTTCTTACTTCTCTGGTTCTTTGCCTGAAAAGTAGCATCCAACTAGCCATTTATAAATGTTTTCTATCTATAGTGTTGTTATAACCTTTCTCCATCTCCATGATGCATGTAGCATATATTTTCCACTTGGCAGGAAAACAGATGAGCAACACTTTTGCTTCTGCAGCTGTTGATTATGGAGAAGGGAGGCTGCTACAATTTTCCCTAAGGGAGCTTAGCAAGGTTTCTTTTCATTTCTTTTTGTTTGAGGCATGCCTTTATAGCCAGCAATTCACTCAGCACCTTGACCATGAAACCCTTGTAAACTGGCCTTTGCTCAGCCTGTTTTTAGGCGCAGTACTTAATACTGTTCTTAGGACATATCTAATTACTGAATGAGGGGCACCATGTGAAGGGATTTTAGTTTATCATACTGGTGTGGGCCAAGTTGTAACAACATTTTGGGTCAGGCCAGGGTCTCAAGAGATCATTAAAATCTGAAGTAGGCCACTTGACAGTAAATACTGGCACAGAACTGGATTTGATTCCTTTAATTCTGAAAGAAATGAAAGCCAACTCCTTAGCTAGCTGCCCAGGCTGACTTTATACAGCATTATTACTTTCTTCTTTTATCTGGCACAACGATGTGTTTGGATATTTACTGGTTGTTAGAAAAGACCAAGGCAAAGAAACCTTCACGTCCTGGTGGAAATCAGTCTCTGGCTAGTGATAAAGCTTTTTTTTTTTTTTTTCCATTTCATGTTTTAAACAAGAATTATAAAAAAAGAAAAAGAAGAAGAAGAAAGAAGGAGGGGGGCAGGGAGAAATAGATCTGCTGCATGAAAGATAAGGATTGATGAACTGGTTTCCATAAAAGCAGAATCTTTGATCCTTTGCCCAAATTTATATCAAATTTGCTGAGATCAGCATTTGTTGCTTTCCCTTTCCACACAGCTCCTCTGAATTCCAGGAGACAGTAGTAGGCATGGATTTGCAGCAGCTCCAAAGACATTAAGAAAACACACCTTGGGGCCCATCACTATTGCGTTTCCACTTCTCTGATGTCACTGGGTTAAAACCCAAGGCAACTAAAAACTGTATCTCCACTCAGTACAAAGAGACTGGTCTAGAGGTATGTGAAGAAATGCAGCTTATATTCATTAATGTATTCATATTTGATAACTTCTTTCTGTAAGTTTCTAAACGAAAGCAGTACTGGCATACAAGTATGTACAAATATGTATTTGAAGACTATTCTACCAGAAGGCAGCTGAAATGGGCCTAGGTTAACAAAACAACTTTGCTTTATCCCTTACCCACATCTGAAAGCTCTAAACTGGAAACTAAATAAGTGGAGAGAGAGGCAGAAGGGACTGGACTAAGCCATGAGGTTTGCATCTAGACATGAATTCTCTCCAAGTTGCTGAAAGCAAATTGAGAATGGATTTTTTAAAATTCAATTTAGAGAAATAAGGCTAGCAAGTCACGCCAGAGTCATATACTGGAAAACTACTTACTCAAAATAAAAGTGCCCCTTTGAATACAACTTGGTTGGTATTAATGTAAATAATTCATCCTTCCCTCCTGAGTCTTCCCTTTCCTCACAGGCATTTCTCCATTTTCTTTTGATCTGTGCCTTCACCTCCTGGCTACCATAGTCATGTTACAGTGCATTCCTTGGCAGCTGCTTCTCCCACAGATGATTTCTACCCATCGGTGAGCCTGTGGCCACCTCTCATCTCCTGATGTCAGCTCTGTGGGAAAAGGACTTTCTTCACCACTGTGGCAACACATGACTTCACAACAGTGACTTCACTGCTGGGTAGGCTCAATGAACACAAATGATTCTCCAGTGATTAATGTCATGGGAGATGGCTGCATTGGGTTGTCCCAGCACAACACCTAACCAGTACCACACTGGGAAGCCTGTTCCCCCTCTCCAGCCCCTCCTCTCCTTCCCTTCTCCCACTGTCTGGCTGGTGCCTCTAGCACCCATTTTGCCTGCATTTTAACTGAGAAGTGGAATGGGAGCAAGTGGCTGGAGGCTGGTGGGAGGGGAGAGGAGGAGAAGAGGGAGCAAACTGACAGCCAGCAGTATGACCCATGAGATGCTTGGATCAGCAATCTTGCTCAGGAAAATCAAATAGATTTTTTTTTTCCCCTCAGAGACCTAAAATTAAAGGATCTGGAAACACACAAAGCTGCACATAAGTGAGAAGCCAAGTCAATGGACCAAAGCCAATTTAAAGTAACTAAGTAGGTTTGGTCCCTAAAGCTCATGAGTTATTGGCATGAAGTCTCTCATCCCATCCTTTTGATTTTCCTAAGGATCACTTCCACTGCCTTGCTCTGCACCACTTTTGCACTGGTACACTCTAAAGGTCCCCTTGCAGAGTAAGACCTGACAGACACTGAAGCTGAGGAACATTGTTTTTACTCTTGTGGTTTATACTCTGAGTGGGGCAGCAGTCTCCTTCAGTGCCAAGAAGGGAATATCAAATTAATCCAGGAATACACTGAAGGTGTTGGCATATCTACTACAAACCCCTCTGGGCTCAGTCACACATCTAAGAACTGCCAGTTTTGCCTGTCCACAAGTACAGTACAAGAGATTTAGGCACTGTACATTACTCTGCTATGGCTGACAAAGTAGCCTTTCCCAAGCCTGCAAAGAGTTAACCTTGGCTAGCAGCAGAAGGAGGGGGAGAAAACAAAAGACAGCTCATAGGGTGGAATTAAACTCCTGTGCTATTAAAACTGGTAAGGTCAGTATCACTGCTCGCTGAGCACATAACAAGCCCTAGATTTTCCAAGCGTTTTCCATGACCTTGTCTAATCCAAGCAAGGTGCTCCTGTAGTTGGTCACACTTGTATAGAAAGAGACTGGGAATGAAAAGGAGAGGGAGGGAGGAGAGGGAGCAAGAGCTTGAGCCTCACCCTGAAAAGGATTACAGCACGTGCAGTTTTATTTCATGGTCTGCCAAATGCCCCTTGCTGTGTCTCTGAATGGAAAATTGGATAGAAGAGTGAGCTGGAATTTACAGAGCCTTTGAAAAGCAACTGGTGTCAGCATGTGCTCCAAATATGCCAAGTACTTCTTTCAATAGCGAGAAGGCCTCTTTTGGGCTTTATGGGACACATGACAGTAGGCAGAAGACAACAAACATTGCCCTGCTGTGACCCCAGCAGAGAGAGAAATCTTCCCACATCCCCCGACCTACGAGGCCAACAGAAGGAAATATGATCGCAGCTATTTTTGTCCAGTGTGCATCTTGCTGCAGTGCTGTAGCCAACATCTGCTAAATACAGCTTCAAAATGCACCTTTCCTGGATGAGATGGAAAGGTGATGTGGCTTGCTGGGTTCTTACTGCGTGCTTGGCTCCTCTGTTGCAATAGGCCTGCGGTGTGTCCTTATTTCTTTCCTAGAACTGCAATAGATATAAATTTTTTTGTTTGTTTCTCAAGGTGTAAGGTCCCACACCCCTCCACCTGGGGTTTCCAGTACCAGCTCTGAGAGGTGAGGGCTGGCAGCAGGAATGTCACATCCATTAAACGGACACCCTACGCAGCATGGCTGTGACCTTACCTGGGCTGCATGGGTGTAAAGTGTCTCGGTGGGTTTAGATGAGCTTTCAGCCAAAGAAAGCCTTGTACAAGGTAGTGCAGAACAGCACTATAAATACCCAGTGGTTTCTAGTGGCATATAACTCCCAGTTTAATGCAGTGCTGTGACCTGCAAGAGGAGGTGAGATCTGGGGTGGCTGCTAGGCAGTAGAGGAATTCTGTTGGAGTGATACCCATGCGTTTACAAAGAGGTTATATTTTATTATTCCTTTTTCTTGTGAGCTTTGTTTATTGTTTTTGGAATGGGATAAAGAGAAGAAAATTTGGACTTAAAAATAACTTGTGCAGTCTGATGTACAAAGATAATATACATAACAGCTTAAGACACAGATTACAGGAATGCACCGATATATAATTCTGAATTATTTTTAGGCACATAAGAAGTATGGAGAGCTTGCTTCTCCAAGCAGGGGTGTGATCAGGGGTGTTCTACCCAACTTCAGTAAAAATAAAGTGATGTTCATGAGGACCCTCTGCACAAGGCTGGGAACACACTTTTTGCTTGAAGGAGAAACAAGCACAGGCTCACAATACCTGGCTTAGCAAAACCCAGAATGTTTTGGGTCAAACAGAAAAGTTTCTGTAAAAATGGAAAATATTTACTGAAAGATTCAAATGACTGAAAGTAATGCACTGTAATATAAACTGCAATGCCACTTTCGTTCTAGCATGGGCAGGTCTGTGTCAGCAGTCTGTCCTTGTGAGAGATCCTGCTCTGTAACCATCTGACAGGCAAACCACCACATGCACAGATAGGAAAATGCCACATTGTTAGGGTTTAAGTTCCTACAATCATCATCAGAAAGAGGGGGGGAGGGGGCAGATAACATTTCAAAATACCAGTGAGTTGCTGTATTTTTCCCACTGAAAACTGTTCATAAATAAGTTGTCATTTCCTACTCACATTCAGACTTCAAATTGTTAGCCTCACTGAGAAACAATGATAGGGAGTATGTTCAGTAGAGTAGCCATGTTTTTATAATTGAAAACAAATACTGGTGAAAATGGATCTAAAGAGGCTTGTGTTTCATTTGGCAAAACTTTGACTTTGAGGAAATGTGATATTGCAGTTCTTTGCAAGAGGCCAGACTAGAGTTAGAGCATGAAAGGGTGCAGTGGGAGGGTAGAGATGCCTGATGGTGGTCTTCACACATTCCACACTAACATTTTCCTGGTCTGATCCCTTTAGTACTTAAAATACAGTTTCAGCTATAAAATGTGATCATGAAAAACGACAATTGATACTCTCATGCCATTTGTTCAAAACATGGAGCATGAAGGGACATTTCAAGCAAAAGTTAATGATGATGATGATGATGGCAGAAAGACTTGACAGATAAATGTGCAACAGCATCCTACAAGGGCTTTACTGTTTAGTCTCCCAGGCACTGTCAGCATGCTTTCAATGTTAAGTTTCTCCTCACAGTGAGTGGTTGGTATGATCAGGGTTTAGGAAACTGCTCACTGTGCCCTCTGCATCGGTAACACATCTTACAGCACATCTGACATTTAACTGAGTTTCAAACGGACATGGATGCCACACAGGTAGCATATCGTATACATGGCTGTGCAAAAATACATATATATCATATTAATTTCTTATCTATTTCTCACACTTTCTTATGTGGAGCTGGACCCAGGTAAAATATCAATCAGGAAGAGAAAAACATGTTTTTCTTAGAGCTATGTCCTTGCTCTTCACCTTAATGCAGCCTTAAAACTTTCAGGTCTAAAGAAAAAAAAACCCAAAATTGAGTGGTTTTTAGTATCTGGCTACCAGAAGCCCACATGCATTCAGGTTATGAGCTTCTCAGAGACCACTGAAAGGCAGCTCTCCAGTTATTTCCAGCAACCCTAACGAGGGCCAGATGCCAGGTTTACACTTTAGATGTGTCCAGAATGCCCCCACGATGGCACTGCCATGTAGAGCACTTTCACAGTGTCCCCTTTGTGACTTCTCTCCATGACAAACTCTGGTCTAGACAGGACTGGGCTAGAAATTCCCCTCTCACCCCTCCAGACAGACGACATTTATGATCACCTAGGATGTAATGCTAGCTTGAGACCTCCGAATAAATGAATTGGCACGGCTAAAGCTCTGCTGAGAGCTTGCTATGCTCTGGTCAGGCTCTGTCAGCTTCTGGGAAAATAAAGCTTGCTTTCCAGAAAAGCCTTCGTTTGTCAGCAGATAATAAAGTCTAAGTTGTAAACCACACCATGCAGGGGTTAGGGTGGAGGATGCTCAATGGGGTGTCAGAGAATTGCCCGCCTGCTAGTGTCCCTCCTGCCAGGCTTTTTGCTGATCCTGCTTGAATTTGGTAGGGAAGAGGAGGGGGAGGGAAGAAGGGGGAAAACATTTCTCCTCCGTGGCAGGCAGGTCACTGTGAAGTCATGCTGCCTGTATAGGAAACCCAGCCTGAGTAACCAAAATAAAACCACAACCAGGCTGCTTTTCTTCATTTAAAGGGGCTCAACTTCTTCTGTAACAAAAACTAGATCTTGTAAAACCCAGGCATGGTTAGCTTTTCCTTCTGCTGGTGGATCCAGTTCTTGTGTTGGTCAGGGCACTGCTGCTCTGCCTTGTTGCACCATTCCTACAAGAAAGAAATGCATAGCCCAGGCTAGGCATGTTGTTTCAGCCTTTTATTTCAGCATCCCGAGGGGACTATTCCAGATGAACGGCCTCAGTCAAGAGATGAAAGCTTCACTGATAGGATTTAACAAGTGGGAGCTCAAATTCTCCCTCTTTCTCTTCTCCCCTGCTTCATTTCTTTCTTTCTGGAGGCTTCCAGAAAGAAGAAGGGATTATTGGAGCAGGATTTGGGGAGGCACCTGACATGCAATAACTTTTATAACACAAGCCCGGTGCCTGGGCTCCACAAACACTGCCAAATAAAAGTAAACCACTCACCCCAATAAACTGTTTGATCTTTATGAGCTTTCAGAGGCATTCCCCACAAATCCAGTGGCTCTCTGGGACTAAGGGAGAGCTTGATTGCATGGGGTTGAGAAGTCAGCTGGAGCCAGAGGACACTCGGCACCTTGCAGGATCAGGCCCTTCCCACGCCAGGCGCTTTGCCACTGACCCCAGTGGTGCCGCCATCCCACCCGTGACATCCATCACACGTGGGGGTAGGGGCCCAGATGGCCAGGAAATGCCAGGCTGTATCTGGAACTAAGCCAGATCCCAAGGTTCATTATCCTTTGCAAATTGTAGGGTGGCAGTGAGGGAAAAAGAAAAAAGAACGGGAACCTTGACCACTTTTAACAGTGGCAAGGCAGTGTTTAATTTTCAATCAAGTACCTAAAACAGACTTCAAAGGGCATTTAAGCTGATGGTTTTATTTTCTCATGGAGTAGGAGGAAAGATGAATAAGCAAGGAGTCAGATCTTTCTCAAAATAATTGCAGCCTTGACATATCTAAATTAGTTTGTAAAAGAAAATTCAGGGGCAGTTGATCTTATTAATTAGAGATGCACCAGGACTGTAATACCTAGTTACTCAAAGGCAGCCTGGAGCTACTAAAATAAAATAAAACAAATTTTCCTTCTTCTCCAGTGAATTCAAAACATACTCCCCTCCCTCTCCTCTTTCCCCATTTTAAGTAAAAGTCATAACAAATACCTTCAGTTTGGAGGGGGAAGGGAAGAAATGTCTATTAAAAACATGTCATGAGTTCCTCCTCCCACCTTACATGTTTCATTGTGTTTATGATGGATTGCACTGTCATACATGTAATAGGTTTTGTTACAAATGACTGAGAAAACAAGTATCTTCACATTTAAAAAAGCATTACTTAAACACTATTAAAATCCTTTGATGTTGTGGGGCTTTTTTCCAAAGGAAACTAAGTAGTTTTCTTTCTGGCTGGGCTTGCAGTTGCTCCTTCTCCACTACAATAATTTTTCCTTTCTGTACTGAACCACCTCTGTGGAGAGCACTCCATGGGCTTGGGAGAGGAGCCTCTGCCTTGGGAAACTCAGAGCCCAAATAAATGGATGAAGAAACCCCAAAAAGAAAAAAGCAGGGCTGAGCCTCAGGTCACACAGGACTCTGTTGCCTGGCATTGCCCACACACCTGCCTGTGGCAGAGTTGTACATTTATGTGGTAGAGAGGCACAAGCACAGCTGTGCTCCAAAGAGCTGCACCAGGTTTGACCTAACCTGGGACTGCAGGACCCCAGGGTTGCTGGAACCTGTATGGGATTGAAAAGGATGTATGGTAACCTCAAAGCATCTCTGACATATGTCCCCAGAGTTTTGAAGGGCACTCTCTTCTCCTTTTTGTGTTTGAAACTTGTATTCAGGGAAAAACATGCTACATCTCCCCCCAAAGTGAAAATCTTCAGGGAAGTAACAGGGCTAGAATAAAAAATAAACTTGCTTGTCCTTCTCTGCCCTAATTAATTACAAATGGGAGGTAATTGGTGGACAAATAAAACTGTCTGTCGTCTCGTTTGGGCTCAGATGTCTGTGCAATCCTTCTTTCTAATAGAGCTCAAGGAAAAGACACAAGGAAAGGAGAAGCCGTGTCTCTTTCTTTTCATAAAAGTGAGACAGCTGGCAGTAAAGTTTCTTCTTCCCAGGCTGCCTATATCAGGGTGATCAAGTCGAAAAAGAGAGGACAAAGAAGAGCTCCTTTCAAAACAGGGATGTCCATTTTAGAGGGGGACGCTTTGCATGGCTGTGCAGGCAATAAACTACTGGAATGGGGAAGAGTCAGCAACATGGTGGCCTCATGCAGCTCATTTGCTAAAATATTTAGGATTAAAAGTATAGTTAAAATTATCATTCCTAGTGTAGGGGGCAGGAAACCTCCCTGCGCTTTTCATCTCTTTCTTCTGTAATTGGATTACAGCTGATTATTTTCCCTTCATTAGCTGAAAGTCTTCCAAACTATTCTGATTTGCAGCAGCTGGGAACCACAGGTCTGACCCTGAATAGAGTAAGAACAGGTGTTTGGGACTAGGGGGTATAAAGCAGCCCATATCCTGCCCCTGAGGCCTCCCTGTTACTGTGGAAGCATTATCCCAGGAGGCTGGTGAAATTTTTGGGATCCTCTTTGGAAAAGAGTGCACTATGTTTCCCAGCTGACACAGCATCTTTAGTGAATTTTGAACAAAATATTTACTTAAATATTGCTTAATGCTTTTTAAGGCTACAGGACCTGAGAAGACATCCCTGTGATAAAGCACCCAGAAGACAGAAACAAGAGAGAGCTTGCTGGAGGTGAAGGCAAATTTAACCAACCCACCACACCATGAAGAAAAAAAGCTGTTTTATCTTATAAACCTGAGAGAGTGCTTTCACAGCAAACAAGAAAGTTCTGTGAAACCCAGCACAGATTTCTCCCTTGGTGCAGGAGTCAAAAAGGCAGAGCAGAGCTGGCCAGGCTGCAAGGGACAGTGCTCCTTACACTACCAGTGTATATTGATGTGGCCACAGTAAAAGACAGCCTGTCTGTTAAGAACCTGACATAATCCTCAACAAAAGTTAATTAATGCAGAGCATTGTTGAGTTTTGGGTAGTAAACATGGCATGAACTAGACCAACAGAAATGCACTGGTACAGAGAACACGAAGAAAGCAGTCCCCAAGGTGCTGAGATGCTGAAGGGGTTGCAGTTCTCCTGTTCAACTGGACCCTGGCTCACTGGCACCCCAACACTGTGTCAAGACCTGCCACAATGAACAGAAACAAATGGCTTCTAGCCCTTGTGGCTGGAGTCATTCTTTTCCACAAGAATATCAGTAATCTTTAAATTTCTAATCCTCATTCTTGCAGAGTTAAACTTGACTCATGCAAATCTGAAAAGATCAAAGTACAGTTGCATTTTTTTTAAATAGCAGAAATCAAACTTGAAACCCAGCCTCCTTTTTATTTTCTAAATATATATTTATTAATTTTAAGCAATACATGAGTTTGCAAGAAGACTTTTTGACATGGTTTTTGAAAATGCTGATGTGAGTAAATTGATCTTGAGAGGTTATTAAACAGGAGCAGAGTGTTGCAGGAACATACTTTCATGATGACTGATACTATATCTGCCCAGCTGTGAAAATGAAGGGATGTATGCACATAAATGTACACATATATAAAAATAATTATTTATAGATGTAAAAATAAACCTAATGGTTACACAGATTGCAATTGTCAGAGATGGTAGGAATACCAAAGCTATTAAAAGCACAAAGTTCTTAAGTATTTTGTCCAATGTTAGACGCTGCAATCAAAAAAGCTGTTCACTCCTAATGGAAAGCCCAGGCAGGTTTCACAGAAACAGCAAGACAAAAGGCAAACCTTTCTGGACAGCTACATTGTTTTCCTTGGATTTAGTTCAAATGTAAAATGAAAACAAGTTCTCATATCCAGGAAGCTGCAGCAAACATTGAGTCCATCCCTGTGTGTTTTTGATGGAAGCCTCAGTGCAGGAAACTCTCAGCACATGCTCGAGCCTCTCTTCAAAAGTCTTCTTGCAAAAGTTTTGTGGACCCTTCAGGGCTAAAAACCCTTAGACTAAAGAAGGACATAAGGATGTGAAAAAGGAACTGCAAACTTCATCTTACTCACATAATGCTTTACTACAAAAGGAAAAAATGCAAACTTCACACACTTGCCTTGATGGTAGCATATAACTGTAGTTTGTGGGGAAAAGAACAAAACCAGCTTGTGGAAGTTTCTCCAGAAGAACTTGCCTCAGAGAACAAACTGAAGGATAAAATGTGATTGTTGTTTTTCATAAAGAGGCAACGAATGTGTCTCTCTGTGCCTCTCCCACAATGTACTCAGGTTTCTCAGAGGATCTCCCCTCCATAGTGGAGGTGGGCCACCATGGTGAGTGCACTCCGTGCTCCTTGGCAGCTGCCCAGCAGCAATGGTGGTGATCGGCCCAGAACCACCTGGGCTGTGGTTGGAGACTCTCACCATTGCACAGCACCCACTAACACACTTTCTCAGATACTCCAGGTGGTTCTCATCCATTTGCCACAGAAAGTCAGACATATCTCATTATCCCACAAGAGTCCTGCTTGTGTCCTGCCTCAGCCAGGGTGATGGACAATGATGCCACCCTTGGGCTGCTTAGACTGAGCCTCCTGTGCAGCAAAACTTGGGCATATGAGCGGCCTTCAGCAGCTGGGAGCAGGCCACGGCTCCCTCCCCTTTCCCACTGACCACCAGGATGCTGCCATAGCCCAGCAAGCTGATCAGGAGCTGGAAATAAACATGCTGCCTAAAGTTTGGTGCTGAGGGATGCCCTCCACAAGCTGAAGGGGATCTAGCATGTCTCTCTAGCAAGGGATGTGGTTGCCATGGTAACTTCAGGACTGCACACATCAACAGATTTTAACATCTTGGCAGTTTGGGAAGTGACTGTTTAGGCATTCCAATTAGGCCGGATATTTACACATTTAAAGGTATCACACGCTTAAAATAAAAATAAAAAAACCCAAGAAGAGCTATGTGAGAGAGCCTAAACAGTGCCAAATTAGAAAACAAGCCCTAAATATAGCTTTAACAGAGGCACATTTGAAAAACAATGTCTAAACACAAGGAGGAAAAAGGAGCAAAGAAGGAAAATGAAACTCCCGTTGAAAACAAACAAGCCACTGCCCATGGCTTGGCAGCAGGTGACATTGCTCTGCTCTGTCCCCTGCCCTGGGTCCAGATCTGACCCCAGTTCAGGAGACAGCCACAGCCAGTGCCATTTTCAGTGCACCACAAGCATCAAGATGGATTATATATAGAGTGGTGATAGATTGTATATACAAGAAGATGTGGGTTGTGACATTGGAGCTGGGGACATTAAATATGGGGCTTCATCTCTTGGGATGGCAGCGTGAAGCTCCCAACCTGAGCTTTCAGCTAAAATCAGCTGTGAACTATACAATGCTAGCTTTAAAATAATTATTTTAAGTGTCAGGCTTCACCACTCCTGGAGGCATAAAGCAGTTCACACCTCTCAAACCTTTTGTTTCACATAATCATGTTTACACCTAATTCAGGTTTCCAAGGTGTTTATTTACAACAGGCTAAAGCTAAAGATGTGGAGACAGACCCATAAAATAAAATGTGATACTAATTAAAAAGGACCCTTGCAAGCTTTGATCCCAGAGCACCATCATGTTTTGAAAGCTTGCAAGCTCTGTGTCTGCCAAGTATGACAGCGCTCCTGCTGCAATTAGAGGGATGACTGTGCACACTGTTGCTGGGGAAGAGGAAACTGCCTCCAAATCCAGGAAATCTGAAGTAACTGAATCACACAGGGTTTGCATTTCCACACAGGCAGGGAAGAGGAAAGATCCATGGCCACAAGACTTCAGCTTCAAATTTGTGACTGCTTTTCTCCCAGCCTTGTCTATATGCCAGTCTTCTTTTTGGCAGAGTCTCCTCTCATCCTGATGCACAAGCAGTTCCCACAAACCCATCATGTGCTTTTTCCTAGACATTGTCTCCCTTCCCTGACACCACTGCAAATTCACATTATCTATTTGTGCCTTCTTTCCCCCACTTGTTTTAAGTCCAGATGTAATACCCCATCCCATGGCCGCTTACTGCTCTTGGCTACTGCTCATTCTCTTGATTTGCCCCCTCCCTCCAAACTCCCTTTTAGGTGGCTGTGGCACATCCATCTCCCAAATCCTCCCATATCCCCTCCTATTTCTTAATGTCACTGATGTTCCCATCTAGGTCACTCCCCTACTCAACCCGACTGGATGGTGCACAATGCCAGTGGCTCCTTCACCTCACTCCTTGACCCACCTCTCAGACCCTCCCTTTGTCTCACCATTCACCATCTCAGTCCAGCCTCCTTGGAGGTAAAAGCAGAGCAGCTTTTCAACCATCTGACCTTCCCTTCTGCCTCCTCCTCTGTAACCTCTTGTCTTCCAAAATACTGGAGTGTTTCATGTGCCTTCCAGCCCCTCCATCCATCTCATCAATCCTCTTCTCACAGTTTCCTGGCTCTTTCCTCACCCTGCAGAAAAATGTACAGTAACCCCACCTTAGAATGGACCTTCACTCTTCCCTGCCTCTCAAAATACACTCACCTATATCTGGCCAAACACTACCCGGAACTCTTTTCTTCTAATTGTGTCTTGGATGCTCCCCTGCCTTGCATTTAACAGAAACCTTTTCCACAGAGTTTCTAACTACCTCGTTTTGGCCAAAAGTTTGGTCACTGCTTCATCTTGAGCTTCCTTGACCTATAAGCCATCCATAAATCACATGACTGAGGGCAATTCACAGGTCAGTATCTCCTGTCTCAGTCTGCCAACCTCACAACCACAGCCACCTTGCCTCTACACCTCTTGATCTACCATTTCAAAGTCAACTGAGTTTTAAAAAGTAGAGCTCCTAAACTCTTTGGATAGTGTCCTTTGCTTTGTTTTAATTATTGCCATGTTAGCCTTTGCTCAGTCCTCTCTGCTGCTGTCTGCGCATTCTGTTCTGCATATGTCACACTTCATATTCTTGTTTCTTGTGTGTTGCCAAGTCATGTACTTTGTCTTTCCATGGTATCTCCTTGTAATGCCATGCTGCTAAAATTCTCGTTCCCCTTCACTTGCATCACGGCAACATCCTTTTAGTGTCCTCCTGATTCTAATTAACCCAGCATGTTCCTAGAGACCAGGATCCAGGGATCCTTGTCCCTTACTTTGATCCCATACCTTTTTCCTCCACTTTTTCCCATTTTCCAGTTGCATTGAATGCGTTCTGTCTGTCTTAAATGTTCAGGCTGACCACCCTCTTACTAATTTCTCATGCTTAGTATAAAAACACAGCAAATTGTAAAATCAGCACTCATTCCAGGATTTCCCTCTCCAACAAAAAAGTGTCTGCACTGACATGTCGTTGGATTCTTCTAGTCTTTAAAACTTTCCTTATCATGGTATTTATGCAAAATATGGCAACTGTTAGACTGTGGTTGAGACCAGCAGCAAATCCTGCTGACTGATACCATGCAGTGATTTGTGTGGGCTCCATCATCTGACTGTGTCTGCCTTGCCTTGCACTCGCACCATGAGCTTGTCAGGGCAGTGACAGTCTTTTGACTTCTGTCAGACTGACTTTAACTACCTGTTCTTTCCACCTGTAGGAACTTATGCCGCAACAGCTCTCTCAAATTTACCACCTTGACAAAAAAGCACAAGGCCTGCCCTTAAAATTAGTATAATCTGTCTAATTGGCATGAAAATAATTTAACTAGATTTGTAAAAAAAAAAGAGGATGCAAAATCAAAATAATCAGTGTTTTTATCAAATATCTATAAACAGAATAAACATATTAAATTATTCATTAACGCTTTTTTACTCTAAAAAAAAATCCTTCTTTCTACATGCCTTTCCTACTTAATTAACTACCATATCAATAAATCAATGAAATTAGGGAAAGTTGCATTTACATAATCAAGTCTGTATCAAATCAATATCAGTAAATCAGTGCACACCTATATTGTGGACATTTAAACCAGTGTGATCCTTACACACACGTCTTTTAGCTAGCATTGATGAATCACTGTAAACTGATTTAAGCAAAGGATTAAATTAGTTTATGTACATCTAATTAAGACGTTTGCACTGTTTTAAAGAGATCCGTGTTAAACTGAATTCTTGTAAGTGGTGCATTTTTTTATATAATCCAAATTTGTCCTCCTTTCCCTTCAGTTCCCTTGCAAGTCCCAAGCCATGGTCTGCAGGCCATTCACTGATGGGGCCTGAAGAAGTGACAGATCACATGGTGCTACTGACCCCCAGCTCATTTCCAGGCTTTCAGCCTCTTTATTGCTCAGAGGAACTCCAGGTCAGTAAAACCAGCAGGAGAGAAGGAGGAGCAGCCAACCTCAGCTGACCTCTATCTCATGTACTCACCCATCTGGCGAGGCTGCGTGAGCGAGCGCCTCTCCCAGCGTCTTTCAGTGCCCATCATCCCACAGCTCTCAGATCCTCTCCCATGAGAATTCCTCATGAATCTGTTAAATTGTGGGATGGCTCATTTAATGTCAGAACGGCACTGCACTCATTGCCCTGAAAACCTTAGGAGAACCCACTCTGTTCCTCCAGATTCAGTGAGCAAAAGGATCACTGTTGGATGGAAAAAGAAAGGCTTTGAAATTTGTAGACTCTGCTTTCAGTGTTTCCTTATGAATATTAAAATACTTCTCTCTCACACTGGGCTGCAGGTCCACTGAGCACTTTCAAATTTATCTTTTTAATTCTGAGATCAATTCAATTGCAGTTCAATTCAATTTTTGTAGGTTAAAAAAAAAAAAAAAATAAGCCAGTTTTGGGACAGTATCTTCTTATCACACTATCTTAGCTATTATATTTCATTTGTATTATCCTGCATCTAAGGGCTTTGTTAGATCCAGCTGTAACCTTTCAGAGCTTCTGAATGAAGACAAGGAAAGTCAGGAATTAATCTTTATGCTAAAGCTTTTTTAAGCCATTTCAATTGCTTAACCTGTAATTTGGCATAATATTGTGGGGTGCGTCATGCTGTGGAACTAACTGTTCTTAAATTATTCTATTTTAACGAGCAAATTTCTCCATTTTAAGGTTATGTCATGGTGAAAAACAGTCTTAATTTTAATGAAACAAATATTTTTCTCTCTGCGTTTCTATGGTAAATGTATCAGCCTGAAGCCTTGAGGGTGCTGCTCTGTCTTGCAACAGAATGTCTCAGTCATAATTTAATCATTTGGTTGCATAGAGTAAATCTGAAGCCCAAATTACTCTGAAGTGGCTGCCTAGCAGGAGGGACATTTATGTCCATTACTCTTTCTTATCCAAGCAGTGGCACAACTAGGGGATGAGACACAATTTTGTAGGTTTAGCTTTTTAGGAAGGACACTAGACTGAGCGAAGAACACAAAGATGATGAAAAGGTGAATGTTGAATTCCTTTCAAGCTTATCAAAATATGGCTACCACTATTATTTCCAGAAGAAAACCTTCAAGTTACACAAAACTGTGAGATCACAGGCCAAAAATATTTTCTTCTAAACTGTCTTAGTCTTTGCATGCATGACACTTCTAATGCACTTGCCAGCATGTGCTTAATGCAAAGTGATCTGAAGAGCTTTTTAGCCTGTTGCTTTGCATGCAAGAAGAGATTTATGTCTGCAGAACAGGAAATCCTCTATGATGGCAAATGTCTTGTGCCATTAAATGGGCTGTTGAACATTGCTGAACTTACTTGGAAGTAGTTAAAACCCCTTTGTTGCTTACCATGATTCGTTACAATGATTAATTCCATATTCTTTGAACTTTTTTTTTTTTTCTTTTGCCAGGAGAGGGGTTTTAGACCTAAAAGCCAGCAGGTGATGGAACCTAGAAATTGGATAATCGAAGCATAAATTTCATCCTGCTATGAAGAAAATGGTTGTATTTTTGAGCCTGTTCTATCCATGGCAGCAATCTTCAGCTCTATACCCAAGCACAGAATACTCACTGATCCGCATGTACTTGCAATGTGCACTTTTTAAAATTCCCCCATCTGCACGCTAACAAATGTCATCAGATTCAACAGAAGGCAAATCAGGTAGGCAAAACACAGAAACTGTCTTGAAAATCTGCCAAAACAGAATCATCTCAAGATCCAGCTGCCATTTAGCGCACAGACTATTCTGTGTGACAGGGATGCAGACAAAACCAGGCAAAGTGAACAGCTTCATCTGGATACATTTCTAATCAATTCATCTGAATCCTCAATTGTAGTTGAAGCCATGTTTAGCTGAGTCCTCGACAAAGACAAATACAGATCAATAAACATCCTATAAATGGTGACATACATCTTCACAGGGAATCTAGATTTATGCTAAACTGAAAGGGCTCAGCAAGGATGCTTTCATATCCATCACTTCTTTTTTAAGGGTGCATTTGGTAATACCCCTTTATAAAAAGGAAAGCCAAGATCCCTGGTGGGGGCAGAGTCCTTCCCCTGTACTCATCTTACAGAAAGATGTTACCTACCTCTGCTGCACTGCTTCAGAGTTACACAGCATTTAGAAATGTCACTCACAGTTACCAAAACCTGCTGAGATTAAGCCCACTGGTTTGTTTGGAGATTTTTCCTTTGAAAAATGTCTCTATATTGACAGCTATGGCTATATCTTGGCTAGGATAGCATGCCTTCAAAAAATGTATTTAAGTACCATTTTAAACCTCTAGTTTAGGCAGAATAAGCTACTTTTTGATGTGATGAATATGCATCATAGAAGCTATGGCACATAAACAACGCCTCTACACATAAATTAATATAGATATTTATGTATGTATAAACATATGAATTTTGTAAATAAGCAAACACACACACACACACATATATATAGAGAGAGAGAGACATAAAATACTTCTTATTAAAAACAAACAGAAAGCTTTATCAGTTTGGTGCATGACTATGCAGGTACTTTGTGTTCCAAGTGCTGCTCAAAGGTGTAAAACTTTGTCACTGTGATTTATCTGGGAAATAAAACATGCTGTTCGTCTCACCCTGTGTGATTTTTCCCTGCTCTATCCACTCCTCAGTGCTGCCTCTAACCCCCAGTAGTCTAGACACTATTTTACTGTCCCCTAGCCTTCAGATCCTGAGTTTATTACAATAATTTGCCTCCTGGCTCACTGCCATAGTCTCTGTGCAACTCAATAACCCTATTTCACTGATACCTCTGGGAGGTTTTTTTTGCAGACAGGGGCACTGAAAATCCCCCATACAGTAAGTTTTCTTTCAATGCTGGAGCATCTGAAATTTCAGTACTTTATCTCAAACCTAAAATTTTCCAGGACTGAAAGCTATTTGGTTTGTTTGTTTGTTAAATGTGTTGGGGTTTTTTTGAGTGTGTTTTTGGTGTAGTTTTGTTTTGCTTTGTTTTGTTTGGTTTTTTGGGTTTTTGTTTTTTGTTTTTTGTTTTTTGTTTTGGGTTTTCTGGGTTTTTTTTTGTTTTTGTTTTTTGGTTTTTTTTGGTTTTTTTTGTTTTTTGTTTGTTTGTTTGGTGGTGTGCTTTTCATTTTTAATTCTCCTTATGGCTGTTGCTGGATGCTTCAGTGGAAAGGGATAAGAAAACCCCTATTGTCTAATCCAGCCTCTGCGAAGACATCAGCCTGACTTCAGGCTCGTTAGAAAGCAGTTTAAGCCACAGGATCCTAAAGCTTTACATTCCTGCCTGGGAGCATGAGCTTTAAGTATAACCTGTCTTGGTAGTCTTTCACATATAAATATGCAATCCCTATCTGATAGTTGCTGAATTACTGACCTTAGTGATTTCTCAAGTAACCAAATTTTCACTTTCTGTTTATCGGGAAAAACCCTTTTACCGCTTTTGAATTATCACCTTTTCATTTCAATGACTGTTTCAGTAGTTTTATTTTTGCAGATGGGGAAGAGATGTTCTCATTTAACTTTTTCTGTGCTGTTCATTCCTTCACAGAGTTTTCTCTTGAGCCCTCTTTTTAATCTTCTTTCCAAGTGAAACAAACTCAGTCATTTCAATTTCAAGCACGTAATGTTACACTATTTACTCTAAGACCAGCATCTATCTAAGCAGCAGCAGATATAAAACATGAAAAAGAATCCTGATCTTAAACACACAGTCTGCATCATCTGTCATAAATCCTAGAAGTCAATTAAAAAGTTCTTCAGCCAATATCAGCGATATATAATGGGAGCATTTACTTGATTGCTAATGGCTGGGTTTACATGATGTCTCAAAGCATCAGTTGTGAGGGTTGGCAGCAGCACAGCATTAGGACTGTGATCATCACCATAAATTAAGTTTATGCTGATATAATTAGCAGTTGCAAGCTAATGTAATATTTACATTGATCCCAGTAAAATCAATGCTGCACCAGTGAAAACATACTCCAAAAGTTCACGTGGCCTGTGGCATGGGATTCCAGCTGTTTTGCTTGTTTTGAAAAACAGGAAGATGAAGGAACTCAGAAGTTTGGCTGGTGCTCAGGACCTCTGTGGGGGCAAAACCCGCTCCTGAGTCCTTCTAGGTGGGGCGAATGTGGAAATCCCCAGGGGAATTCGGACTTGAGTATGATGAAGAAATGTACGAACAGCAGGGTGTAATGTTTATGAGCATTTGCTTTAGTCCTTCTCTGACATACATTTACAGAGTGGTGACATGTTGATTTTGGTGTACTAAAACTCAGCAAGTTGTTTTCCCAAAGCCTGCCATGCAAAGATTAGGAATAAGGCAGCCTGCAGCAGGCTGAGAGCACACAGACAAGACAAGATGGCTATGCTCCTGTCTCTGGCTTACGCTTAGGTTTAGCTTGCTCATGAGATAGCTACTTCTCCAAACAAATTGTTTGCTATTTGTTTTGCTTAACCTCTCTGTGAAAGCTGTCTCTTTGTTTAACAAGAGTTTAAAACTTTGTGCTTTTTGTTCTCAAAAATGTCTCACAAGATGTCCTTTCACTTTGGTACCTAACCTAGTGCTGGCAGCAGTTTACATTAAACCTCTGCTTAATTGCACTGTATAAATAACATTTACACTGCAAGAATAGCTACAGGCCCCAACTAGGCTGGGACCCTCAGGTGCCAGCCCCTGTACAAGGAGCGAGTTAATAATAGCCCCCAGAGCAAACATCTTTAGTGTCTTAATGCCAGGTACCTGAGGGATGGGGCTTGCCCTGGCAAGTCGCAAATTACATTTCTGCCACTCTTTGAGGGCTGAGAGGAGGGTTTCTGGGGGGCTGCCGTGCCACTAGAAAACCCAGCTGATACCCAGGGTCTCCTGCAAGAACCAGCAGCAGACTCACCCCTGGCTGGTAATGTGGACACCTACCTGGGCAGCAGGTCACGCCGAGATGTGCTCAGCCTGGGCTAAGCCTTCCCTTTGGATGAGACCTCAAGTTTCATAACTCCTGACAAAGCAGGGGATATGTAGCAATACCATCATTTTCTTTTGTTTCTGACTGCTACAAAATGATATGTGAAGAAGAAATTACAAAAAAAACCCACAACAACAACAAAAAGCTCAAACAAAAAAACCCAACCAACCCCAACCAACCCACAACACATAATTATTTTAAATTAAAACAGCTAACTAGCAAAACAACGACAACAATTGGGCCAAGCATGGTCTTCGATTTGGAACAAAAACAGGAAGCTAAACTCTCTGCTGGCTCAACTCCACCAAAGCCAATGTTTTGCTAGCAAAGAATTTGGCTCCAAGTTTCCCAACAGCAATAATAAAGCAGTAGATTTATTGCCTAAGTAAAAGAGCAGACACTGCTCTCTGTATTTCAGTTCCCTTCTTCCAAAGCTTTCCTCCAGGTGAGCCAGCGTGATGATATGCTGCTAGTCCCTATGGAATGTGCTGATGGAGGGTAAGAGAACCAAACCAGTAAAATTAATTGCAGCAAAACAAAAAAAAAAAAAAAAAAATTCTTCAATTAAAATTCCAGGTAAATCCATGGCTGTGACAATGAAAGGAGTTACAGTGTTCCTACCAGTTTTTCCTGTGCATGGCAGAGGGAACAGTGTGATTTGGATGAAGCAGTGTCATCTGTCTCTAACTGACAAAATCAGAAATAATCACCTTTTCCACAGTGTGCCTGCAGGAGTGCAACTCAGGGTTGCACTCACAGAATCACCTCTAACAAGAGCCAGAGTCCATGTCACCAGCTCCCTTGCCCAGCCCACATAATGGGTTTTTTGGCTGTATCTGCTCTTCCACTTGGCCAGTAAATCTGTTGTTTCACTGGATGCTGCTGTTTGGAGACTCTGAACTTCACTCAGGTGTCCCGAGGACCTCACATCACTGTTTGTGCGTGAAATGCCAGAACATGGGGCAAGGGGTGGTCTTTGGTGAAAATACAGCACATGCAATCTTGTTTTCACCTGGAGAGATATCAAGAACTGAGCAGCTGCCATGAGTGCTGGAATGCAAACACTAATTCCCATCTCAAGGAGCTTACTGAACTTCTTGGAGGCAGCAAAGGTGGTGTGATTTGTGGGTGCACGGAATCAGCTCAGGCAGGGACCTGGCACTGCCATGGTCCCTGAGGCTCAGATGGAAGCAGGAACAGCCAAAGTGTCATTTGGCCATTGTACCACCCTGTCAGCTGTACCCCCCTCTGGAGCCGGCATTCTGCTGATCACAGCTCTGCTTTCTCAGAAAAACAACACCGCAGATAATATTGGAAAATTATGATTTCAGCTGCTTCAAGATCCATAGCATTTTATTCTCTCTCTTAAAACACAACCAAGGGAATCAGGGGAGCTATATTCAACCTTGTTAATCAGAAAGAGCCTTTTAAAGTGTTGCACTGTCGGCATATAACTTTTATGAAATTGCATTATAAACGCCAGTTTTAGACAACTAGCATATTTGAATAATGTTTTAAAATGCAATGTTACTTGCACACTTGCTAATGAAAGGCAGATAACTGAGGACAGAACAAGTCATAAACAGATGGGGAGATGTGACCTTCTCCTATGGGGCTGGAGGTACCTCTTCACAGCAACAATGCTGCTCCATAGCCAGAAAGCCTGGTCCTACACTGGCTGCCAGCTTCTGTGTCTCCAACAAGCGCCAGGAGAGGGGTAACAGGCTGCTTAATGGATATATAATCTTTCCATGAGCAAGGGGATTTGCCAGACTTTAAAAGGGACTTTTAGGTGTTATGGCCAATGAAAAGTGTTTTTAGCTTGCTCAGGATCCCTTGCTGCAATCGCTGAGGTATTTCAGAACCTGAGCTAACAAATACATGGCTCAGCAGAGTCTCACACAGACCCTGCCTGGTAGCAGCCTGTATTCAAAGGCTGTCTCCATACACAGCAAATTAAACCTCTCCTTCTGCCAGTAAACCAGCAGCAGCAGCAGAGGGTGGCAAGCACACTCTGCTGCACAAGGCAGCCTGGTGCTCCTGTATCCCTGTGAACCAGCCTTTCTCAGTGCTCTGAGTTGGGAACACTTGGGTTTTGCCTGCAGTGTTCCCTGCAATCCCTATGGCTATCCAAAGTGTAATTCAGAAGTTCCTGTGCTTTGCACAGGGAAATACCGCTGAGTGGAAGCAGTGGGTCTCCACAGTTTGGCATATTATTCCTGCACAAGAGATACACGATAAAAGCTTTATACTGATGTTAAAAAAATGAGGCTAATCAGAAAGCACTTCCTGCTTAGGAAGAAGTTGGAAAGAAGTCTGTAAAGAGAGACCAGTGTGACCCCAGTGTCCTTTAGTCTCCCCACATATCTCAGAGGTGAGACATGATACACTCCAGAGATGGAAAATGAGGAGAATACATAGGCATGAACACGCACACACATGCAATTCATCATGCAGGAAACTTTGCTGGTATATAGTGTTTTCTATGGTTAAAAACTGTGGAGGTCAATGTAGGTAAATTTAGGACTGAAATAAGTTTTGGTTTCAAAATAACATGCACTGATTTCTAAATAAAATGCCCAGCCCCATGCAGAGAACAAGTTCCTGTCTAAATAGGGATGAACAGAAAGAAGCAAACTGCTGAAGGCTTCACGTGGCAGCTGGTTGCTGCAGTCAGGAGGAGGCTCTGTTGCTGTGCAGATTATCTACCCAGAGGATGTTCCTGAGCCTCTCTAAGGATCTGTTTACTCATGGAAGTTGTCATTGCACATCCCTGGATTAAATTTGATTTTGTGTGGGGATAAAAAGCCGTTTCCTTCCAAATCACAAATATCATACTTCTTCCTTCACTTTTTCTTCCCTCAGATGATCTGGCAGCTCCAGCCTTCTCTAGCTAACTGTTGGAAACACATGTATCTCAGCCTGGAGCAAGGCTGGAGTGGGGACACTGCTCCATTTTCTGCAAATGGCTTTGCTCCTGGCAGTCATCCCTCTGCTACTGCACACTGCCCTGGGCTTCCCGGAATGTTTGTCTCCAGGGTTTTGAAGCTGGGGATGATGAGGAAGGGCTGCACAAGGAGGAAGAAATGTACAGCTGGAGGGCTTGTAGCGGGTGCTGGGGGCTTTATCATCAGGAGCAGTGGAGTGTGTTATTTCCACCCCTTGCTCCCCCATCTGCCTTTACACAAGGCCCCTCTTCCCAGGAGGGTGAAAGGGCATTTTATAAATACAATTACAAAACTGTTGGGATCAATACCACGAGGCAGATGGATAGCTCAGCAGAAACAGATAGATTAGATGGCGAGATAAAATAGATTAGTCAAATTGATCCAGGACTGGTGAGATAAGGTCCTTCCCCAGCAGGTGACAATGGTGCATGTGACTATGCCTCTGTGACCCCCACACCCTTCCATTGCTTTCCCATCTCTTCTCCCTCCATCCCCCTTCATGTTACACTGAACCAGAAGAACAAAACCAGAACCAAACACAACAAAAAAACACAGAAAAAAGAAAAAGCAGAGATAAACACCACTAGGTGACTCAAAGCCCTTCCCTCCCCATCCTCCTCCCTTCCCAGCCACCAGCAGGATCTTTCAGCTGGTTGCTTTCCTTCTTTTTTCTACATCTGGATCCCAAAGTTTGCCACTGACAAGAGGAACAATAGAAGGAGCTGGGAGCTGTGGCACTGGATTCAACAAAAATGGGGCCTGCTTCCTAACACTCCCAAGAATGAGTGTGATAGAAGAATACTGGTTTGAATAACGTGGGATGAAACCTGGTCTCACTAGAAGGCTTGGTGGAGAAGTGTGTATCATATACACATATTATAAGCATACTGGCCTTTGGTTTTCATTGCAACATATCTGCCCATACTCATTCCTCTAGCAAGACAGTTGGGAATGACAAATCTACCCTAAACCACACCTGTCCATCAAAATCCAAGGCAATAATAGCAAATGCTACTTGTGTATCACATAACAAATTTACCATAGAAAGAGAAATCTTAACTTTGGAAACACTTTTGAGTGCTAAATTTCACAATATCCAGGGCCGGGGTTTTTTTTTTTTTTTTTTTTTTTTGTTCCCTGAGGAAAAAAAAGAAGAGAAAATGAAAAACCCAGAGACACACTGCTTTTATAAATGCAGTTCCATCAGCAGCACTGGTACTTTCTTTTACCTTTGGCTATTTGGCTCACATGACTAACACGCCACATGTTACAAAAAGCCGCTCTTCAGAGCAGAACAAACATGCCACTTTTTTCAGTCCCAAACTGCCTCTTCCCTACGGCTTGCACCAGAGCCAGGAATAAATGGATGGGCATTCAGTGAGGCTGGGGGGAGAGAGCCCCCCAGCCTTGCTTTATGGCCTGAGGGAGTGAGACCTTCACGTGCAGATTTTGCCAAAAGGTCAGGGCCCAATTTATCTAACAGATTTAATGAAGTGTCCTATTTTATGTTACAGCAGTCCATGGAGTGGCATCCTGCTCTCCACCCTCCATGTTCCTATGTCTGCACACTGCTGGCTCTTCTTTCTTTTGACCTCATGGTGAGCTGGTTTAAGGGGCTTAGACAGGAGGAAAATAACTGCACTGCAAGGAGAGAGGCACTTGGTGCTGGTTCAGCCCACTGAGGTGGCTCACTGCTGGCTCAGACAGAAACAGATGGGAGAGAATGGATAGCCAGGGACAAAAGAGGTAAGGGAGGAGTAACACTGCCACTTTGAGCAGTCATAGGTGATTAGTTCAGCTTAGCTAGAGCCTTAAATGACATTCTGAGCCTTAAAGGGGCCAAACCACGTGTCTGACAAGAGGAATTGATAAACTCGATTCCAAGTCTTGTAGTGGGATTTGTTATTCCCTCATAAAACAGCACCAGTTAGAAAAATGGGAGTCTACTTATGACTAACTTCCTTACAAAGAAAAATTGAATTTGTTGAAGTTTTCCTTTGAAAGACCTGAGGGGGAAAAAAAAAAAAAAAAACCCAAATCAAAATATTTCTATCCAGAAATGTTAAAACCACAAAGTTTCATGGCACTCAGGAGATCCTTGTCCAGAGCCTTGCCCCAAGGCAGGATCAGCTGTGCTCAGTCTTCCCTGATAAACATTTCTCTGGCCTCCAGTGGTGAAACCGTTGCCCTAGGAAGAGGTTAGCCAAAAGTCTCATGCTTCCATTCTCCCCCACGGCTTAGGCTGTTCAGACCACATCTCCCAGAATATATGCAGTTGCTGTGAGTAGAGACAGGAACTGGTTTGATCAGGAAAATTCTGTGAAGAGCATCACACAAAAGCTGGTACCTCTTGAAATTCAAAGCCATACAGCAGCACTTGCACACAGAGAAAATCGCAGTGTGTCAGAGCAGGCGCAGTGAAGTAGTGAAGTACATCTGGAGGATTGGTCTAAATAGTTTTGGATTTTGGCACTCAACTCTGCTTTTCCAGTGTTAACTGTCTCAGCTGTGTCTAACAGGTAGGCACACGTAGGAAGCCCATAGCAGCCACCTTATCTCACCCATATGGATTGCCACAGTCTCGTGCTGGCAGAGAAGTTAGTGGATCAGTAATTTCAGTTACTGGCTGACATGGAGAGCAGAAGGTATGGAAAGCGGCTTTTGCCCCTGGGTACAGCACAAATATGCAATGAGTCTGTGCATGATCAGCGGAGTTGCTTCTTGGCTGCTGTTGACATTGAGAGCAAAAGGAGGGCTAAGGAGGATCTCCATCATTTCTTGGATGCACTAGGAAACATAGTGACAAGGGATAAGAATAAAAGCCAAGGTACTTGATGCCTTCTTTCAGAGTAACACCAGTTGTTTTCCAGGTACCCAATTCCCTGAGTGGGGAGACAGGGACTGGTAGCAGGACAAAGCCTCCATAATCCCAGGGGAAAGGATCAGTGACCTGTTACACCACTCAGACACAGACACACACACAAACACACAAGCAAAGTCAGTAGAGCCAGATCAGATCCGCCCAAGGGGAAGGGGGGAAGTGCTGGTAGAAGTGCTCACGGAGCCACCTCCCATCATTTACCAGCAGTTCTGGCTAACAGGGGAGGTCCCATTGACTGGAGGTTACCAGATGTGACATCCGTCTATGAAAAGTCCTGTAAAGAGGATCTGGGGAGCTACAGGCCTGTCAGCCTGACCTCAGTGCTGGAGAAGGTCATGGAGCTGATCATCCTGAATGCTGTCATGGACACAGGCAGGACAACCTGGTGATCAGGCCCAGGGAGTGGTATTGAAGAGAGTTATGTGCTGGGGGTGGGCAGCCACAAGTGCTGCTCCACAGAGCTCAGCACTGGGGACAGTCCTGTTTAATTTCCTTACCAACAACTTGGATGAGGGGATTGAGTGCATCCTCTGTCAGCTTGCCAACAACACCAAGTTGGGCAGGAGTGCTGATCTGCTGGAGGGCAGGAGGACTCTACAGAGGGATCTGGACAGGCTGGAATGGGGGCTGGGGTCAATTGCATGAGGTTCAACAAGGCAAAATTCCCTACACTTGGGTCACAACAACCCCATGCAACAGCACAGGGCTGGGGAAGAGGGGCTGGGAAGATACCCAGTGGAAAACAACCTGGTGGGGCTACTTAACAGTGCTGAACAAGGGCCAGAGTATGTCCAAGTGGCCAAGAAAACCAGTGGCATCCTGGCAGGTATCAGGAACAGTGTGGCCAGCAGGAGCAGGGCAGTGCTTGTCCCCTGTACTTGGCATTGGTGAAGCCACACCTTGAATGCCGTGTCCAGTTCTGGACCCCTCGCCCCAAGAAAGACATTGAGGGACTGGAGCGTGTCCAGAGAAGGGCAACGGAGTAGATAAAGGGTCTGGAGCACAAGTCCTATGAGGAGTGACTGTGGGAGCTGGGCGTATTTAACCTGGAGAAAAGGAGGCTCAGGGGGGACCTTATTCCTCTCTACAACTGCCTGAAAGGAGGCTGTAGCCAGGTGGGGGTCAGTCTCTTCTCCCAGGTAACAAGTGACAGGACAAGAGGAAATGGCATCGAGTTGCACCAGGGAAGGTCTAGATTGGGTATTAGAAAAAGTTTTTTCACAGGAAGGGTTGTCAAGCATTACAACAGGCTGATCAAGAAAACAGTTGGGTCACAGTCCTTGAAGGTATTCAAAACACACGGGGATGTGGCACTCAGGGATTTGATTTACTGGTGGACTTGGCAGTCCTGGGTTAATGGTTGGACTTGATGATCTTAAAGGTCTTTTCTGACCTAAGAAATGTTATGATTCCATTCCATAATTCTGTGAATGGCAGAGAAGACTTTTGTTCTCAAGAATAAAAAATTGCAGAGAACTTGAGCCATTATATTAACAATATTATTCATATCTGGTTATATAATAAATTGAAAACAAATGTGGCTTCCATCTGATTTGCAGCAGTTAATATACAGAAAAAGTTACATTAAGGGAAAAAAAGAAAGGCTAGTCAGCTGTTCAAAGGTGTGACATCTATGAAAGAAGCCAAGGCAGAGAATTGTAAGTGATTAAAGTGGCCAAGTAAAACAAGATACAATTAAAGCCACTGGTTCCCCACCATCTCTCAAAATTTCCAAATAAGGGTTTATGAATCCTAGGAGACCATGTTAGCCCTAATTGTATCTTGTTTAACTTGGCCAATTAAACAGCAAACTCTTCTCAGAGCTGGCCCTACCTGCAGATATCACACCTTCTTTGCTTCTGACTGCTTTCTTCAGTTTTTGAAACATATATACCATATATTTTTATTAGCTCTTGGGAATGAGTTTCTGAAAATGCCCTTTGGTTCACACTCATTGCAACTATATGAACAGTCTTTTCTACCATATGCCATTTCCATGGAATAGTGGGAACTGTCACCTTGAGCTGTCATACCCTCACTCTTTAGAGAGTGGACATTGAATTTTCAGAAGGATTTGGGAGAAGACCAAAAACACCTCTTGCCTCAAGACCCCATTCACAGCAGGCTGGAACTGAGCTGAATGTGAGGACAGTGAGCTGGCACTGCAGATATTTAGGATGGAGAGAGCTGCTGCTTTTCAGAGGTGACAAAGGCTAACACCCTAAAGGAAGGAGAGGGGACTGCACTTCCTCTGGGATAAGTGAGCGAGCAAGTCTCCTTCTCTATAGATTATCAAAAGATGGAAGGGAAATGGTGGATTTGTTACTGCTTTTCAGTATTTATTCATACTCAAAATTTGGAACTTTATATGCCTCTACCTAAATTAATAAAGCATACAAAATATTTTTGTAGGTCAACTGGTATTCTGCCTGCAACAGGATTCTTTGTTTTGTTTCAATGCAGTTACGTGAACTTCTCAGGCAAGAATCTGAAGTTTCAGAGGGTCACTTAGTGATAAATTTTATTAGTAGCTACTCTGTTTTTGCATGAGGACTGCACATAAGACCATCCTCAAAAGACACCCCAGGCTGGGGGAGCTCCTAATTGTCTATTAAATAAAATGATACACAAATACTTAATTATTACAGAGGAACCAAGCAATCATTATTCTTACTTCTGAGAGGGGAAAATGGGCAAAGTCACCAAAAAACCTGACAAAAGAGGCATGCCAGGCCCCAAAGCAGCATTATCACAAAAGTGCACAACTTGAGGGACAGCATGTCCAGTTCTCAGGCAAAAAAAGAGAAACAGACACACACAGCTCTAACTCCATCTCTGTTCAAGACCCATCGCAAACAAGCATCTCCATTCATTTTTCCATACGTAAAACAGGGACTAGCCTTCTCCAATTCACTGAGGAGTGGTAGCCAATAATGTTTGCTTATCACCTTGAAAGAGTCAGGTGCCATGCAAATGCATATGGGATGCTGACAACACACCTACAGCACTTCGTGGGTACCAAAAAGAGCACATGCCTTTGTCCAGGAGTGCAGCACCAGAACAATCAGGCTTCTGATGAATCATAAGTTTTTAGCAAACACTTTTTTCCTTTGCTTTACCTTCAAATTCTCAAAATCAAATGGATACTGCTAAACTTGATTAGGAGTACATTTGGAAAATGTTTTGATTGCCATTTGTTGAAATTTCCTACACATTAAAATGCTAAAGAGTTTAAAAAAAAATCAGCAAGACAAGCTGCCTGAGGAAGTATGCTAAGTAATGCAGAGCAGTAGTAACAGTGATGAGCGAGCTTCACCCACTTGTATGCGGGAATCACCAGATGGCACTGTAACAACACATAGTTTTCCAAATTCTTTATCTAAGCGGGCAAGAACTGCTGGGTTAATGAAGAAACAATACCTTCTTGTTGTTATTGTGAATAAGTCATTTTGGGGTAGTGGGGAGAGGGGAAGGTATGAGAGATAGTTGCTGCTTCACCTAAAAATTCATGTTGGTCCATGAATTGTAACTCCACACTGCCCAGATGTTACCTGAATAGCTCTGGCTTATGTATACAGTTAAATAAAGAAGGTATGCCAACAAGTCAAGTCTCTAGGTCATCTTCATTTTGTCTTTTATAGCATTTTAAAATATTCTTTTAGCAGGAAATTACTAGATATTTATATAGTTGTGTGTGTATGTGCAGCCATATACATATGCACATCATTTGAATTAATCAAAACACAGAAACTTCCCTAAGGTTATGAAGCAAGGCAGTGGCAGAACAAGAAATGGAAGCCAAGAAAACTCTAATAAACAGCTGTAACAGAAGTACCTTATTCATGTGTGAGTCACTAACACATAATTACTCTGATAACAAATAACACATTCTTGGAGAGTCTCAGTTTTGATTTATGTCACAGTTTTAGTAAATATAGAGGAGCTGCCAAATTTGCCTATATAAATTCCAGTGATCTCATTTATTTTAATCAGAAGTTTTGGAAAAATTAGACAAAAGGAGCTTCCCCCCTTCTCCCCTTTTTTTTTTTAATTTTACCTTATTAATGTGGTGGTCTGGCATGAGGCTCTGTTTTGAACTCAGCTGAAGGAGCGAGCATTTCCAAGGCCTGTTTATGACAAGATATAATTAATACTAGGGAGGGATTAAAGGAGATTTAGACAAAAAATACTGTACACATTTGGAGTTAAATAACAATTTGGCCTCATTAAAACAGGTTTCCACTTGCGACTAATTTTATTCCTGGTTACAAAGGCCATCGTTTGTCTGAGCAAAGATGAAAAAGTAGCTGTTAACATAGTGCAAATAAGAGTGAAATTGGAAGGGACATGTATGTTAATGAGCATCCAAGTGCTCTACAGTGTGCAAAAGGGAGCAAGGAAAAAAAAAAAAACAAAACAAAACAACAGATTGCCCTGATATTGTTGAAAAGATAATGATTATTTGGCACGGCAAGGAATGCCCTGAGCCTGCAACCTGCTTTATGTGAAAATACGGTAGTTTGCAGGATCAGGTGCTACCTCAAAACACTTTCAGGAAAATATTAATTTCTTGACTGGATATTAATTATTCATTTTCAGTTTTGGAAATAATTTCATTTCCTGGCAAGAGAAGATCTGGCAAGAAGTGGCATTAACTGTGCACTTAGAACCTGCCCTGGGTATGTGAGCTCTGGTGTCTGTATGTGGTGATGCACTCAGCTAAATCCCTGGATGTATATGCAAGTTGTTGATTCTCTCCCTCCGTGCAAAATGTATCATTTGGCTTGTGAATAAGCAGACAGAGTGAGCCACGTTTCATGCAGATTTATGCAGGATGCACACTCATCACAGCCAGAATGGCCACGTTTTCCTAAAGCCTGAACAGAATTTGGCCTATCAGACTTGCATTAAAACTATAGTGAATGGTTTTGTGCATGGGATTCCAAAAATCAGTATTGAAACTTCTTATTTAAAGATAATTGAAAGTAGAGACACTTGAGTCCTCTCCCATTAACGGCCCAAGCACATGGACATCAAAGAGAAGAGAAGCTTGGCCTCCTCACAGTGATTTAAACAATAATAGATCTGTCCCTTTTGAATGGAAACCCCATAAGCAGGAGGCCAGTGTTGAGGACAAAGTCCATTTGCTCTGTGAGTGCCCAGAACAGTGCTATGTACCCCTGAGTGCTGCCCGTGGGCACCTCAGCTATTTTGTGTGCAGCCTTGTGGGCGCCCTGTACATGTCCACAAACAGACTGAGCATTTTTGACACTCTCTGCCCATAGTAAAAACCAAACCATCTCCATGGACTTGGAAAATATGATGGAAAGTTTGTCTGGAATTGCTGGGCAAATGTGTTTGCAACAGCCTGTATTTGCAATGGATCTCTTGTCTGGGACGCCTTCTCTCTGCTGCAAGAGCAAGAGAAGTGGCACTCTGAGATTAAAAAAAAAAAAAAAACCAAAAAAAACCAAAAACAAACAAAAAATGGGCAGGATTTAAGCCTGCAAAGGCATTTCTACTTCCTTCCAAGCGGTGCTGCAAGCAGAGAAAGAGCTCTTGGACACATATCCAATGTTAAAAAAGCACTATTATCTCTAAAGCAACCGTTTTGTCTTGCTGCTGAAAATCTAAATGGGGGTCAGTAATGTCTCAATACAAAACATTCTATTGTTTTAAACATCGCTGTGTTTATTTCACCCTTTCCCAATCATCATGCAAAGAAACATTGCGAGATAAACAAGAAGCATGAATAGTTGCATGTAGCCTTCCAGAATTCCCAAATATTTCATATTTTGGGCCCCAGGATGAATTCAGTCTCCAGACCACCTAACTAGAGAACGAGCTAGATGTTGTAAATGTGTTTGGCCAAGATTACAAAAACTTCTGAGTTAAATCATTTTGCACTGCTCTGCTAACAAAATTTCCTCAGTATCCTGCTGTTTTTTTTAGATCACACCTTGCCAGGGTGGTCTTGTGCTTCACACCAGCTATCAGCCCATGGAAATACTGATTCAGTGATGATGTTTGCAGTGTTTTCCAGACATGGAGCCCTCAGAAACCCCTCTGGGTTCTTCTCAAACTTTGCCATAACTTTGCAAAGGGTTTGGAGATAGAGAGCCAAGGTCATAAGGGGTTTAACTAATACTGCTCACAAACAATTGTGCAGTGAAATGGCCCTTCTTTGAGCTTCATAATCTATAACATGCAATTACTGAACACATGAATGTGGTACAGACAGCTGATCCAAGCAACAGAATCCAGGCAAGTCAGCCATTTACTGGAACATGTATTTTAGACATGTAAAGTACAGGATATTTTTCTGGAGGATCATATCCACAAGACATCAGTCTTACAATGTGACATTAGAAGTATTGCCCTGCTGAGACAAATGTGGGTTTTTCCCTTTTCCCTTTTCCCTTTCTCCTCCCCTTTTATCATCACTGCCTCCTCTGTGCAGGTGTAGTGTGCCAGGCTGCTTCATTCCTTCCCTTATGTGAAATTAATTCTTGCCTTCAGCATAGTCCACAGACCTGATCTTCCTTCCTTTTTTTTTTTTTTTTTTTTTTCCCTGGTTTCCTATTTGGTCTTCTTACTACAGCTACTCTCTAACAGACTTATTTTAGATGCTTATTCTCTTTTGTGTTCTTTGGATTTTTTGCACTGGCTGGGAAGAAATACCCCACATATTCTGATTCATAGTGTTGTCTTACATTCTCTCCAGATTACATATTTTTGTATGCCAAAGCAATAGACCATTAAAGCTGCTGTACCTGAAAATGTGGGCTCCTCTTTCCTTCAACTGTCTGCCTGGACATACAGTTCCATAACTCTGCTAAAGGATTCAGAGTGACGATGTCAATCAAACGTGGATGGCACGTCTTCATGGCAATTGTTTTACTGTGATCAAAACTGTTGTACATAGTGCCCATGTTTCAGGCAACATTCACAAAGTACTCTGTTTCTACGATGTGTGTTTGCTCATCCTTCCTGGCTGAAAAATGAGAGGAAAAACTCTGGTTGTGTTCCCATGCTAAGTGCACAAACACAGTTGTTCCAGCGAACTGAGAGGGAGTTTGCGGCTTCATCCTGGAGAAAGTGAAGATACATCCCTCTCTCACACTCACTGCTCTCAGTTCTGATTTTCCAGCTGGCAAAGCGAGGCAAGTTAGGGTGGAAAAGCTCATTAGAGAAATGAACTGGTTTAAGACATACTTTTTTCACTGTGAAAATTCTGATAGTCGCTGATAACTATTCCTGCAGCAGACAGCACCCTCTCACAGCTTGCAGCAACACAGCATCACGCTAGCAGATCTACAAGCGACTTTAAAGGAGCTGGCACAGTGAGCTTACAACCTAAACACCAAACAAAGAGCCAAACAAAAAAGCAAAACCTAGCCTTGAGAGAAAGAGCCAGTGTGGTCATGGGCCACACTTTCAACCATTGCATCTCTCTGAGAAACAGAAGCTGTCTTCACCTGCTTCCCAGCTAAGATATCAGAAATCATATCAGGCATTCCCCTACATACTAATTGTTGTCTTTAACCTTCATTTTTACAGCTGAACAAGAAAAGATACATGACAGTTATTTGCACCTTTACCATCACCACATACACTAGAACTAGAGAGCCCAGGAGGCTTTCCCAGGACAACAGTTTCCACAGGTCTGCACCAAACACTTCTGTGCTAAACCCACCTCTCCACCTTCAGTCTCCCTCCACTCCTGTAGACATATAGCAATGCATGTGCACAGCTGAAGGCCCTGCTCTGATGAGGAAAAAAACACAACCCAGTTTTCACTTCAGCTTGGCATTGCAAGCTTGTCTTTCAATTGTTAGACAGCAGCATGCAAAACATTGCTCTGGTTCAGCAGAAGCTCTTTGCAGCCAGAGCATGAAGCCCTTGCTTGAGCCTCAGAGAGAAGGAGGGGTTCAGCTGTGTTGTTTTATGATAGGACATGTTTCTCTCCTTTCAAACTTTATAGGAAGTTGCCAGGAGAGTATGAAAAAGGAAAGAGAATCGCTAATAACATATTCTCTCTCAAAGGTTCTTTCTCAGCATGTTCTTGTCCTGGATGCTCATTTATTTATTTATCTGACTTAAAAAATTAATACTTTTTCTCAAAGAATTTAGCAGCAGGCAATAACACTGCTTAGCATTTGCAGAAATCAGGCAAGTTTACCTTTATTTCCAGATGACAGGACCGGTCTGGCCAGGGGCCCATGCAAAAGTAATCCAATGTTTTTATTGTTACTGAGTTGTCCTAAAGAAAGTTGGAGGTGGTTTATCTTTTACAGCACTCTTTTCTAATGAATTGGCAACACATCTGACTTGGGTCCTTGTATAGGGCCTCCCCTGAGCCCTCTCACCCCTACTTGTTACTGGCTTCCTGCTGATTTACAACAAAACTTTGACATTTGGTCTGCTCCTTAATAAGGGCCTGTGACATTGGCCAGGTATGAAAAAGGAGAATAAAATTATGTGGGTTAAAAATGATATAGCTCTTTGAAGGTGGAGACAGCAGAACAGGGCTTCAAAGTCCAGAGAGAAAAACGATACCCACAGAAGGCTCTTTGTTCGGAAGGCTCGGCTGGCATAAATCTCCCAGCTGTGGTCCTTTATACCACCTCTAATTATTTGAAACTCATTTATCATTTGAGCGTAAAATAATTAGAACTGGTGTAGAGAAACAGAGAGGAAGAAGAAGGCAGGCAGGCAGGAAAAAAGGGAACGGAAGGAACAGATATCGTAGGCCATTCAATTGGGTGATTTTGAACAGGAAGAGCTTATTGAATTATCTTGATAAGGGGACTTGAATAATTCCTGAATTTCAGGCAAAAGCAAACCAGGCCCCTTGATTGTTTGTGTTAGAGAAGTATCAGAAATCCTTTGACTGCAAAGGAGAATATGAAACTAGAAAAGAAGGTTCAAATTAAACATCAGAGCAGTGATAACTCCCTGAAATGCCCAATCAAAAAAGCAGCACTGTTTAAGAGTGCTGCCTACAATTCAATACAGTGCTACAGCTCTCCAGTGTCAGAGGCCTGAAAAGGAGCGTAGGTGTTCCTGCACACAGTGAATGCCAACCAAATTGAGTTCCTGCTCTGCAGCATGAGCAATGCAATGATCAAGCACTTGGTTCAAAATTTCCTGAGGGACTCAAATCCTGCCCTGACTTACCTTTTTGTGCAGACCCACCAATTCCAGAAGGATTGCATGGGTTAGCAGCAAAACCAGTGTATTTCTTGCTGGGTGGGACTTTATTGGACTGGCCAGAAGCCAGTACAAAAGTAACCTGGTGTCATTCTTGCTATTGAAATGAAGTTTTATTTATGAAGTTCTCATAAAGCAATATTCACTTCCCTTACACTTTACTTCTTTTATTATTTCTCTGCCTTCTGCAAAAGTTTAATACAAAGTAAATTCAGGCAAGGTAGGGCAAAGACAGCACAACTTTGCTAGATAAAATCTATGCCTCTCTAAACTGTGACCTCTAACCTCTTTAATCTATAACCTTTGTATCTAGAAAAGTGATTTTAAAAAATTAATAAAGGCAATGGTATATCTCTCTTTTCATTTATGAAACTTCCCTTACAAACAAAGAATAGGATGAGAGGCAAAAGAGATTAAGGTGAAGGAAAAACAAAAACAAAAACAATTTTAAAAACCACAAAACAAAAACAAACCATAAAGCTGTCTAAGAAACAGAAAACACATAAATGAACTTTCACAGTTAAGCAATAGGATCTGTGTTATCAGGTAGAGGGGTCCACATGCTGTACCTACAGGTGCCAAAGATATCACGCAAAGACTTCTGGTGGCCCCCAGGAGGACGGGGAAGGAGGAGCAGATGTGCATCTGTGAGAGGCAGCTGCTCCCTGCTCCCACCACGCTGAGTCCCGAGGGGAGCTGGGAGCTGAGTGTGCATCTCGCCCGGCCCCATGGGCAGCATTTTCCCTTGCTGAGCAGCGCTGCTCACAGCTCACAGGGCTCCTACCGCTGCTTTTAAACTATAATTTGGGAAAGCTAGCGCTTGGAATGCCACCACAATGCCGCTGTGCAGGTGACTAGGCTAGAACAGTGAGTGACTCGTGGAAAGAGAGAAAAAAGGCTTCAGGGCTGCCTATGAGGAACTGGAGGGAGAATCAGGACAGGAAGCAAGCCAATAGAGGAGCACAGGCCTTTTGGAAGGACACCTGCTGGGGCACGAGCAGCAGCCCAGGCCAGTGGAGATGCTCAGGTACTCAGGACAGCAGGGAACAGAGCAGATACCCTGCAGCAGAGGCCTGGGCTCAGCATCCTTTCCAGTGCTGGTCTGGGACCCCGAGTCCCACAGAGGAGCAGCAGCCGTGCTGGAATCAGGGGCCAGTCCCTGCTGACCCTGCTGTGCCTCCAGCTTGCCTTGCAACCACTCCTTACCCTCTTCCTCCATGCAACGACCCCCTGTGCTAAAAATACCGCCCTGCAGCACTTGGTACAATAGATAAGCCTGGCAAAGCTCTTGAGGGAGACGCCGTGGCTTCACATCTGCTTGTTAAAAATATCACATATTATTTAAAAAAAAAAAAAAGTTTCTTGTGACTAATTTCAACAGCAAACCATATGGTCTTTTTACTTCTCCTGCACTCATAATAATTAAATGGCTAATTTCCCCTCTTAAACTACCTTCGGCCCACAGAAAGAAACAAAGGAAATCACAGCTATTCAGCTACAAAACATCTTGTTAAAGCACAGCAAAGAGTTATGCAATTAACCCCACAAAAGCCGGAATTTCACAGTTGTATCTAACACTCCGCGTTAACAAGGACAGGCTTTAAATTGAGCCTTTTTTTGTTGTTGTTGTTGCTGTTTGCTGGCACAGCAGTCACAGTTAAGGTCAGGTGTCAGACCAGATTTAAACCATAAATGTCTGCTTCCTTGGTTTTTTTGGGGTTTTTTTTGTGAGCCGGAGTCAGCGCCTTATTGTGATTTAAATCAGCCGCTGGGTGCTGTGGAGGAGGCTTCCATTAAAGTGGGGAACAAAGAATATGATTGCTTCCACGGCGCGGCCGCCTGCGGATCTCCCGCTGCATTGTGCCGGGCCGGGAGCCCCCCGCGCCGCTGCGTGCGGCCCATGTGCTCCACAGCTTCATTTTGGGGCTCTGCCGGGGCCATCCCCAAATTTTATTCGCAAAGCAGCTGGGGCGGTGTCAGAGAGGTCATTGCATTGGCTGGGAAGGTGCTTGAGGCACAGAAGCATTCCTACAGGCTGCAGAGCCCAAGTCCCGGTGCTAAGTGCCGCTCCTGGGTGATGCTGTGAGCACCATCTCCCCTGGGCTGTGCGGCTCAGCGGCTGCACCCAAAGCTGGCAACTCTGCCGGAAAGCCAGAAGCACTCGCGTTGTCCTTCAGTCACCTTCCAGTTTGTGTGCTCCTGTCAAACAGCCCCAAGTCTGCGGTGTGGTACGTGCCAGTGGAGCCTGTCCCTGTGAGGACACATCTCCAGCAGCCAGCCAAGCCAAGGGCTCTGCTGGAGGAGCAGCAGTTCCACAGAGCAGGGTGCTGGTGGCGCAGGACGATGAACAGCACCTCAGTCGCATTCAGTGAGACAGAGCAACGCTGCTGGAATTGCAGGTTGTGGGGGTGCCCGTTCACCTGCTGTATTGGAGTGCTCAGATCGGCACTTAGGGGAATAAAATGGGTATTTGGGTGCCTAAATGCCTGCCTGAAAATTAGAGCTTAGAACTGGGTGCCTTCATTTGGACAATTGGGTTTCAAAATTAGAGTGAGAGATTGCATGCCTGAGTATAATTTAGAGAGCAGACTCATTATGGATAGTTTTATTGTTTAAGAAAATCCTTCCTGACTGAAAATGAGGCAATGACCAGACTGTAAAGACTGAAGAAAACTGTGATGGTGCTGGGCAATTTTCTTGATAAGATGAGCCTCTAGATGACACTTTGCATAGTAACATGATGGACTGACTATTTCCACGCTACATTTTAATTTTCTATCTTGGTAAAGCCTATTATGGGCTGGTGCCAGGCAGCCCACAGACCATAAAGCTAACTAGGGCCTTCCTAAAATACCTGCCTTCCTGATAAGGCAGGTGGTCTCTTGCTACATCTCACGCATGAGAGCAGAAGAAAGGAAACTTATGAGAAGAAAGAAGAAACAAGCACAGCAAGGAAGACCACAAAGCAACACAGAGAGAGAGTGAGGGAGCTGGAAACAGGCCAGGGCAAGATGTGGTGAAGAGGAGGCATCATGCATGGAGGAAGGGCTGTAAGGTGGGACACTAAGAAATTAGGAAGGGTGAACAAAGTAGCAGCAGGATCTGAAGAGATAAAAACTGGTGAAAAAATAAGAGTGGAAGCTGGGCAGAAAAGTGTAGTGAAGCTCAGGAAGATGGAGCAGAACAGCAGAGAAAAGAACAGGAGAAGGCCACTTGGGAGGAATTAGAACATAATTATCCACTCATAAATTCATACAATATAAAATAGCAGTATTTCATTCAGGAGGAATGTTCCACATGTTTTCCCAAGCAGCAGCCTTCAAAGCCAAGAGAGAAGAAAGAACTGGGGAGAGCAAACAACACAACTGTGTGTTTCAAGTTGGCTTCTTATATTTCAGAGATTTTATGTGTCTGGCATTAAATATAAAAACACTGAATAACATATTTTGTTTGTGATATGAGGTACAGTTTCCCTGATTAAAGAATTGAATTTAGGAGATACAGCTCTCTGTCCAAACAGAAAATAGCAGATATTGATTTCTTACATTACACTACTTCTCTATCTCCACTTAAGAAAACAAATACACCATCTACTGGAATTTTCTTGACCATTTATCAGCATTTCTCCCTGTGATGTGGATTTAAATGCTGCATTTTTCCTGTGCCTTTTTCCTTTGTGCTCCAGCTGAAGAATGACCAAGAACATAAGAGTTACCATGAACTACTGCAATGTGCAAGTCATTTGCACCAGCATATTTTGGGTTGGTTGGGTTTTTGGGGATTTGGTATTTTTTTTTGGGTTTTTTTTGGTGTTTTGTAGTTTGTTTGGTTTGGTTCTGTTTTAATTAATTTGTTAAATGACTTGGTTTTTAGTGAAAGCAACTAATTCCAGTTAAGCTGAATGTTTTGCACAGAAGTGCATAACAGCCATGCCCAGTGGAACTGCGGGTGTCGAGGGAAGCTTCAATTCATCCTTCCAGCAAGCAGCCTGCCTGCACCTGCTGGAGTTTAACCAGTGCTGAGTGGTGGGTGTTACATCTCCACTGCAGCATCTACACAGCTCAGGTCACTAAAATACCTAGATCCAGCAGATCTTTGATGATTTCACTCCCAGTCTGCATGAGCAGTCCTGAGAGTAACCTCAAAAAATGCATGTCTGCATAGATAGTATTTGCCTTCCTTTTGTAAAGGCAGATAAATAGGGGAGATAGATCCTCTGGGACCAAAAAAAAAAAAAAAAAAAAAAAAAAAAAAAAAAAAAAAAAAAAAAAAAAAAAAAAAAAACCACCAAAAAAAAACCACCACCACCAAAAAAAAAAAAAACCACCAAAAACCAAACAAACAAGGACATTCCTTTGTCCTGGTCTTCAACCCTTTCAGACTGAGGAATCACTAAACCTTAGGAAGAGACTCCAACAGATTTTCAGGAGCAGGTGTACATGGGGAAGTACAAAAGAAGCAGATCAAGTAGTGAGGAACCTTTTTCTTCCTTTGCTTACTACCTCCTGTTGCTGCCTTTGCCTACTGTCAGCAAAGCCTGGTTTAATATTCCAACACAAGACAGTGGTCATAGAGGTGCTGTGTAGGTAATGCTTACTGACGACTTCTGGCTGGCAAAGTCAGCTAGTCTGAGCACAAATAGAATTCTTTGCTGTTTTCTGCTGCTGAGGTGTCCTATGTTTCTGCTGGACTCTTGGGAATATTCTGCTTAGAAATCAGTCACATAATGATGCCAGAAAAAATTTACTTGAGGAGTGTGAAGACTCATAGAATTAGTAAATGTGTAAATCCACGGGATAGTGGAAATGCAGCACACTTTACCGTCACTTACAAACGATAACAGAAATTTACTGGGTGCAAATGGGTCTCTAATTATAGCCCACTCCCCCACAGCTAGCATATTGTCAGCATCATCTTCACAAAACATTTACACTTTCCCTTAGGGATACCTACTTCTGTTTCAGAAAAAGAAATCAAAGTTACTTGGAATCTAGAACACAGCGAAGTCATTACAACAGAACAAACTAATCAAATTTAAAAATGAGACTGGTCATTTTTAAAAGGTGAAAATCAGTTTACAATGTCCATCAGCTCCCATGGAAGTCAAAACATATTTTGATTTTCATATCTGGGTCTGACAATTACAATCCGTAATACAAACAATAATGACATTTCCTATGACAAAAAGGTACCTAGAAATACAAGCAAACATTTATCAGTTTCCTCTCTCACCTCACCAAATGCGGATGTTTAAAGTTGGACACTTCTGCCCCAACCTGCCACAGATGAGCCCTGCAGCATCAAAATGCATTTCCTCTTTAAAATGTGATTTTAGGTTCCCAGTTGCAGGTTCTTGACTTGGAAAACTGGGAACATTTCACTGTCATAACAAGTAGCACATTCAGCTTCTTCTCCAAGGGCTGGTGTCTGATTTCCATTCATAAAGTGAGGCGAGTACCTTCACAGCCTTTCCCTGCAGCCATTCCCAGGAAATGGAGGGGAAAAAGAGCCCTACTTTGCTGCAAAAACAGGTACGGAGCTTTATCCTAGCAATTGCTACTAATCCTTTTCTTCTATCAGCACTCAGATTTGCATACAAACCACAAGACCAAGTGGCAAGGTGAAAGACATAACTCAGGCATATCCTACTCAGCTCCAGCTGTAGAAAGTGCCAGTAGAAAAATCCGGGAACTCCTAAGCTGAATTTTTCTTACCAAATCAAGCTTAACAATTTTATTTTTATATTGATTGCCTCTTTCATTCTGAGCTCCTTGAATGAAGGGCATTTTATAAATGTAAATTTGATGGACTGATGCATGTATATTCATGAGAATGTAGCAGGAACTGAGTAGGTTAGTGTTAGTTTACACACCAATTTTGTCAATAAGAATCAGGAAAAGGAGGGATTAATGGCTCACTCTTATAATCTAATCATATCAATGCCATCCACTAACCTGGACAATGCAAGAACACGTTTGTTATGTCAGCCCTGCATTAGCAATGGTTTTCCAAATCTGCAGTTAACATTTAGAATTGTTGCGTGGGAGCTGGCACTTGTTTCCATCTACGATTTTCTGCAGAAATGTTTATGTATAGCAACATGAAAACAATTCAGTGTTCATATCACAGAGTGAAGAAACTACATACATGAAGTAAAGATGGATAAATTACATAACTGAGCTATGGGTGGACAGCAGGTATTCATGGCTGTAAAGAAACATAAAATGAGAAATGAAATTGTGATGCAACAGTGTTCAAGCATGTTTGCTGAGGCAAGGTTCACAGAAAAGGGCATTTATGCCTCTTGGTAAGCACTGTGGTAAGCATGGTAACTCCCCCAGCAGCAAGATCCATGCTGAGGGCCTTCCACAGTGCACAGCTACTCTGGTGCTCCACCGTCAGCACTCACTGTAGGAGTACTGATGTACACCATACGGTGATGCCTTATCACCCAGGCTGCCTGCCCTTATCTGGAGCAGAGGCACAGATAACAGAGATGGCTGCTGGTGCCCCGATGGTGTTACTGCCCAATGCTTGCGTGGTGGCCCTGCCTCTGATTGCCCCTCTGATTGCTGCTACCACTGGCAGTAGGACAATAGCAGGAGGTGTCTCAAGCAATATTATCCCACTGCTCAACCTCCAGACTGTCTGTTTTCCTCAGTGCAAGTCTGGTTTTTGTTTGGTTGGTTGTTTGGTTTTTTTTAATTGAACTAGCATTTAACACAACTTCCCCTGAAGTTCTCCAGTAGGAGAGAGGTCTTTTGGCTCCAGCCAGAGATAATGCTTTGACCACTGTGGAGAGGAAGCGTGCATCGAGCCTGGCATCTGTCAGAGCCTGTAGCCCTCCAGTTGTCTCTGCCAGGAAACGCAGTCCAATTTCTGCGCTCCTGTGGTCTAACTGACAAGCTGATTTCTCAAGCCCCTTCATAACGCTTGTTGCTGACATCCTTCTTCCTCAGGGACGTTTCTTACGAATCAAAGCGATACTGCAACTCCCAAAGCTGGCGTTGTAAATGTGACAGTGGCTCTTGTTCTGATGTTTTTGGTCCCAATTTTCACAAAGGCATCAGGAAAATGAGTCACAGCAGGCGCTGCTGCTGCTACCGCCACCAGGACATAGACCAGAAAATGGCTGGAGTTAGATGACACCACAACCTCAGGCCTCTGAGAGCCACTGCCAACTGCACAGCTAGATGAGAATTAATGGAACAGTGGGAAATGAATGTCCGTGTGCCTCTAGAATTGTATTATATTACATTAGTGTAAAAATGGCCTGAGTGACCTCATGGAGCACTTGTATGATGAGAACACCCTTGTGAGGCTACAGCTGTTTCAAACTATTAAACGTTCATAAGCCAGACATGATTTTCCTTGCAATGCTTCTGCTAAATGAGTGGCTACGTATTGCATTAGCATTCCCAGATGCCCTCCCTCGGCTCCTGCAGCCTGGGGGTAAAAAGGCAGGAAGGCTCTGGGATGCACTTCTGCGCCTGAGAACTGCAGAGCAAATCACCCTAATTGTTTGTTAGATGAACAATGATCACTAATTAACATTGTTAAAATGTCATCAATGATCACTAATTAACATTGTTAAAAAATTGTTAACAAAGGAAATTTAACAATATCTTAATTAGGAAGGATTTCTAATTTGTGATATGGAGCATGTTAGACAAACAAGGCACAACTCTCCCTTTGTTTTTCAACTCTGCAGCAGGAGAGATTACATGATATGACACAACACACTCTGCATTTGCCGTTTATCATTCTGCATCCTCGGCACAGTTCTGCTATATAATTACGGCCTGGGCTAATTTTACCTGTGTTATTGTTTGCCCTGTAATTTAGAGAGAATGGGCCGTGTTGATGCTATGTGATTTACTCTGGGGCACTCAATTGGCTTTTTGCCACAGGACTACTGCTCACATGTTACTGCAATGAAGCGCATGCATTGCAAAATGAAAAGAACCTTTTCAGTGTTTTAATTTACTTAATAATACAGTGTAAGTGTAGCAGCTTTCTTCAGGTCTTCTTTTTTGAAATGTAATTTATCCACAACCACTAACCTTTCAGTGCTGTATTCTACTTCAAAGCCACTGTACATTGTTGGAAAAAGTCCCCTCCTATTATCTATTACTTAATTATTAAAAAACATCTACTCTGTTTTCATAAATTATCTATGTATCTGGGATGTTGGCTTATGAGGAGGAAAGACACACACACACACATGCATACAGGCTTGGGGAGGTTATGAAGTTAATTATCCCTGATGGAAAATCAGTAATGAAAAAAACCTCCTGATTTTATTTCACACAGTCCTGGAGTCAGAGAATGAAAAGGTTTTGGGAACTTCCAGAGCAAATTATCTTTAAAAGTAGCAGAGATAAATTGGCAAGCTCATCTCAGTTATGCTCTGCCTGGCAGAATATTCCAAATATCTGACATCATTCCTGACAGGAGTGTATTTACTGCATAATGCCAGAAGCTGTCTCTATTAGACTCCTGTTATTGGAGCAGGGGGAACTTTATTTGCCTGCTTGTGCCCATTTTCCTCATATCTGACCCAAACTTCCCCTTTCCTCAAGTCCTGTCACTGGTCACCGCAGAGCAGAGATCAGTACCTGCCCCTCTGCTTCCCCTCACGAGGAAGTTGGAACTGCAATGAGATCTCCCTCCAGTCTTCTCCAGGCTGAACAGCCCAAGTGACCTCAGCTTCTCCTCACACAGCTTCCCCGCAAGGGCCTTCACCATCCTCATGGCCCTCTTTTGGACATTTTCTAACAGTTTAATGTCTTTTTTATATTGTGGCACCAAAAGTGCCCCCAGCACTGGAGGTGAGGCTGCCCCAGCCCAGCCCAGAGCAGGACAATCCCCTCCCTTGCCTGGCTGGCGATGCTGTGCCTGATGCCCCCCAGGACACGGCTGGCCCTCCTGGCTGCCTAGTCTGACAGCTGGAGCACCTTTCTGAAGAATGACAAACTTGGTTTCAAACTTTCCCCAGGTGCAAGAGAAGTCAAACTTCTGACATTCCCTTTTGCTTTCCTTACAAGTGTCAAGTGCTGCGTCTGGGGTTTCACCAAAGGTTTATTGTCCCATGGATTGTTTTCAGAATTTGGTTTAGCAAGTAGAGAGAGAGAAAAAAAAGTTTAAATTCTGTTCAGTGTTATTTTTTGTGTTTTAATTCCTTGCTTGCTTGGGGAATAAAACTATCAAAAATAATTATTCTCAAGGTCTTGTCTTGCCTTCCTGAAGTGCTATTGAAAAATAACACTTTCAATTCAATAACACTTGTTTTCTTAGGAGTGACATTGTTTGGCTCCAGTTACATAGGGACACTTACTTTGTCCCTTCTCTCCGTGCTTATCCCTCCTCATGAAACACCTTGCCTAATGCACAAAGCCATTCTGATATTTGTTCTCAGCTAGGTTTTCTAAAAAAGAGCCTGCCTTTTTTAGTCCATTGTTAAAGTGACAGTCTGATGTGCTTCTTCTGGAAGGCTCAATTTTTCAAGCTTAGTTGGCCATGTAAGTACTAAAACCTATTTAATTTGACCTCTGAAAATTGTTTTAATTTTTTTTTGGTGTAAAAATTGTATATTTTAAAACTCTGATTTTGACTTATCTTGTTTGCCAGCTGTTGAATTTCTTGTTCAGGTGCTACAACTATATTCTGAGATTCTTCTGAAAGCATATTCCAAAATTTTAATTTTACTGTAACTACCAAAAGGGTCCTTCACACACCAGACCACACGCTCATCATTTTTATTCCTATCAGGTTCACCACCCCCTTTATACATCTCAAAATGCTCTACCTGGCTTCCAGAGCTCTCCTGACTCCCTGTGTTAGTCTTTTTCACATGCCCCTCACTGTGTTTTGTAGCTGGGACTGTCACTGCTTTGGCCATATGCATGATGAAGACAGCCAGCTTTGCAGCTAGATGAGCTGCCTTCATTGAAACAGCACCTAAGACACTCCTTTTTATTTATTTATGGTTTTAATTTTTATTTTTCACTAAATCTTCGCATTTTTGCCAAACAGCAGGTGTGTTGGGTCCTAAGCACTCAGGAGAAAGCCTTTCCTTACCCCTCTGCCATAGCCCAGTTTCACTGGCCTGTTTGTATCTATCCTACCCTGGCTATAGATGGCAAAGCCAGCTGCAAAAAAAAAACAGTTTTGAGAAAATATTCACACTTTCCCCTCACCCCTCCATACCTATGCCTTGGGCATAATACAGAAATAAAGGGAAATTTTAGGAAAAAAATTTAAAAACTACTGTGTGAAACACGCTATCACAGTGTAGTCACTGAAGAGGTATTTAGAATATGGTTTGAAATTAGACATTCCTGCTGCATGTTCAGTTATTATTTTTTATGGTTACCACATCAAATTGAGTTACTTTTTTTTCAAAATCCTGTTATATTGTCATTCCAATTCCTGTATGACACAGATGAAATTTAATGCTGATTCTTAATATGATGCTACACTGACTACAATATTAACAAGACACAAAAGTGCACAGAGGCACCTATGAACATCATCCTGATTTTCCAGAATTTGTCTGTAGAAACCTGAGGGTTTACAGTGGCTACATTATTAGCTTTCTATAAAATATCCCTGCCTTTTTTTTACAAATGAACCCTATAATACTTTCTATTTTTAGGATTTTACCTGCCCTTCCCTTATTTCAGTGACCAAAAATACCCCTGAATTACATTAGTGTGCTATTTTATACAGCACTGCTAAATCTACAGAATACAGTACACACTGCTCAGGAAATAAATAAAATATTTTTTTAAAAAAAACCCAAGCAGCTGCTGTAGCTTTCTGTTTTCTCCCCTCACATCCAAATAGGGAAGGAGACGGGAAAAGCACATGAGATCTTTCTTTCTCCCACAGTATCAACATTCCCAGAAATTGAAAATAATTATAGTTTACCAGGAAGAGGTGAGTGAGAGTGCTGGGTAAGGGTGGGTTGTGCTGGGATTGGGATAGAACACTCTCCTCCACCCCCCATGCTGACACACATACGTGTGGATGTGTATGTGTGTTTCCTAAGGGAAATCCGTAATATCAAAACCACCATTTGCAAACGGTTATTTCCACAGGAAGTAAGGGAAATATATTTAAACTCCTTTCACTAATGCATCCCATACACATTTATCACCATAGAAATATATTGAAAGAAAAGATAGTATGAACACAATGGTTAATTATAAGCCGATGAAATGACATAAAAATAAATATAGCGTAGTAATAATGTACCTGAAAGAAATGTAATGTACACACATATTGCAGACAGATGGGAAAGATACCATTAAAACTACTGGGTGCTGATATAGGATGGCAATAAAAGTTCATCTGGGTCACCATCAGACACAGATGGTGTAGGAACAGGGAAGCAAAATAGTTTCAGGTTGAATTTCACTTAAAACAGGAAAGACAACTCCAATGGGTCAGTGGGTTCCTAAAAAAAACCCCATGAAGTTAATTACTTTGTTTGCTTTTTGTATTTATACATTTCTTGATGAATTGCAATAACATTGATAATCTTTACACTCAAGTTTCAGTTTATGTTCAGATCTATTTCTAAAGAGAATTAGCTACAGGTCTTCTATAACAATTTAGAAAGATTTATACTTTTCACTGTCATTCCACATTTGTAATGCTTTCTCTCTCCTTCTTCTGCTCTTCTTCAGCGGGTTCAGCCTCAGGTAACTCTCTTAAATAGCCATCTCTTTTCTTTCACCAAATGCAGTTTTCATCCAAGACTTAGTCTTTGAGCTGCACCATCACCTTCTTCCTCAGACCCTCTAGATCTGTGAGTGTGCTCCTTCTGTGTGACTTTCCAAACACCATTAATTGTCCTGCTGGTTATCCAGTCCCACGCAGCAAGAATGTTTTCCAAGACACATCAGATGTTGAAACTCTTCCAAAAACTTGCTTGACTGGTGTCCTGTTTGCCTTGTCCATCACGCCAAGTAATTGCATCATTGTTTGTCGTAAATAAAACATTTTAGAATTAGTAATCATTCCTTGGGCTGGCGCTTTGCACAACTGGGGTGGTAGCGAAAATGCAACTTGAGTGTGTGGATGCAAATCACCTGGGTGAGATAAATGGATAAGGATCACCAAGGCTTGTAACACTGAAAATGCTGGAAACCACCCTTGCCCTTTTATTTGAGAGCTAGTGAACATGTGGCCCACGTAGGTCACGTAGGCCTGCAATACCCTCAGGTTTTGTGGGTGGGAGCAAGCAGCATCACCCTAAAATACATAAACTGGGCTGTGCTTTGCACTCTTGAGTCCTGGCATTCCTCCCCTGAAGGGATAAGAGTTCTTTGTGGTGTGGGTTTCCAAGAGTGCTCCTTCAGCTCTATTGACCACCCACTGTTGTCTGTAGCAATGCTGTGTAAATTTCCAATTGCCTCTGCCAAATACCACCAGAGTATAGGGGGAGAGAGCTCCGATTTTCACCCTCCATATACAACAAGCATATTTTTTTAATCAATGTCTTCCATCAGTTGTCTTCCTGGATAAACCACTTGAATATTTTTCTGGGTTTTAATGAGTCAGTGTTTCAGTTTATTGATCTAGTTAGACTCATCCTCTGCTACACACAACCAAGAGCTGATGCAGGTTCACCATTTGTCTGCATTCTTTGTATCTCTCCCTTTGTTTCTGCAGATAATAGCTTTTTTGGGATTTTTATTTATACATTTCCTCAGGGTTTAAACACACTTTCTCAATGCCCCTGGGTTTTTGGAGATCACAGAAAGGTAGAATGGTTTGGGTTGGAAGGGATCTTAAAGTACATATTGTTTCAACCCCCCTGCCATGAGCAGGAACACCTTTCAGTGACCTTGAGCACTTCTAGGGATGGGGCACCCACAACCTCTCTGGGCAGCCTGTGCCAGTCTCTCACCACTCTCATAGTGAAGAATTTCTTCTTGATATCTAATCTAAACCCACCCTCTTTCAGTTTGAAGCCATTATCCCTTGTCCTGTCACTACATGCCCTTGTAAAAAGTCTCCCTTAATGTAATGGGAGTCTGGTCTAAAGTATCCCTGTAGCCTTTTCTTCTCCAGGCTGAACAACCTCAACTGTCTCAGCCTGCCTTCATAGAAGGGGTGCTCTGGCCCTCTGATCATTCTTGTGGCTCTCCTCTGGAGACACTCCAGCAGGTCAGTGTCCTTCCTGTGCTAGGGACCCCAGAGATGGATGCAGCACTGCAGGTGGGGTCTCATGAGAGCAGAGATGGGTAGAATCACCTCCCTCACCCTGCTGGCCGCACCTCTTTTGATGCAGCACCAGTTGTGTGCTGGAAAACTGCAACGTAGAGTAAATCTCCCAGACTGCATGAACACATGACTTGAACTCCTGCAGCTCTGTCAAATTCTCAGGTAGCCCACCATCCATCTTACACTGCAGCTGAAGTACATAATGGCACTACCGTGCTATTGCAATTATTTGCAATTTCGATCTTTTCCATTGTTAGGTGTTTTTCCCCCCTAAACCACTCCTAAATCCTACACAATGTTTCTGAGTTTGGTACCAGGGAAGGGAGGGAAAAGAGCTTAAAAATAAATCATGCAGATATGAAATTAGCAATGATGAGACTGTTTTTTGGTAGGATGTCTGTGAGAGCTGTTCAGACAGGAGTGAGGTGCTGGGTTTACTGAGCGCACAGTTCCTGCATGCTCCTCAGGTGGGTTGCCAAATGTGCAGGATGATTCAATGAAAAAAGAGTAGAGAGTGCAAGAAGGAGAGATATACCTCATTTCCTAGGACCTTTGGAAAAAGTCAGGTTGAGACCTGGTAGCAAACTGTCCAGTTGTGCTTCCAGAACAACATTGCTGAGCCAGTGCTGTGTGGGAGAATGAGCTCCCACTGAAATCCTGGAGATGGGTCACAGTAAAAAGGCATGCATTTAATGTTGAAACATAACTATTGAGAGATACCATACTCACCTTGATGAATGCAAAAGCCTTGTGCAATTAAACCCCAAAAGGAGACTTGTGCAATTAAACCCCAAAAGGAGCCTGCTCCCAAGTCTTCTCCCAAAAACAAGAAACAAACCTAAAGGCAAGCCTGTGTGATGGTGTCACCTTCCATATTTAATTTACATCCTTTTAAATAACACTTGATTTCCAACTGAAAGACTGAAGTGGAGCTTGGAGGAGTGTTGCTACAACTGGAAGAGATACCTGAATTTTTAGAAACTTCCCCACACTCTTCCAAAACAACCATTTTCTGATGATGCAGCAACCTGTTCACTGGGGATAATTTATAGGTGTTTTTAAGGAAAAAAACACCCAACTAATGTAGCAGCAGAGAAGTATTACTCACAAAAATAATATATGTCTTCTGCATTTTACATGCTGAAAAGGTAAATTCCACTTCTGACATTCATCCCAGAGCCACTTTAAAGGCAACCCACAGACTCAACAGGGAGAGAGTAAACACTAAATCATAATTAACTCATAAAATGGGAGTCTGTTTCTCTGAATGCCTGCGATGTGGTTTTGCTTCACAAAAAATATCATAAATCTATTGTGTCCTACTCACATTTATTTAAGGCCAATTAGTGCTTGTATTAAAAAGAATAAGAAAGAAAAACAGAAACAACACCTTCCAAACGTTGCTGTCATTCGTCTAGATGTGAAACTCTGATTCTCTGCTCTCATTAAGGAGCTTTTCATTAGGGGACAGCATGTTCCACAAGAGCTGAGGTCTCACATTAACAGTGAACTATGGAAAATCTTTCCCATTTGGCAGCCCACATTAACATTTCTTCTGCAAAGGGATTTCTTTTAATGCAGTCTAGAGCTGTATGTGTTACTGTACAGAAGGAAAAAAAAATTATTTTTCAGCACAATCTTGACTTGGCTTTAATATCCCACAGGGTGACATCTGACACTGTACTGAGAGGATAACACCTCTCTGGGTAATCTTTCCAACAGAGCCTGAAAATGAACAGTCTGTGCCATTAATATGGCAAATGTAATTAGCAGAGCAGTATGACTGATTTTTTTTTTAAATTTTTTTTTAATCAACATTTCCTAAAGCTATTTGTCCAACCAAAGTGACTCTAGTCAGTGGTGCCAGGGAAAGTTAAACTTGAGTGCACCCAAATAAGTTATTGTTTTGAAGCACAGGCAGGGAGATCAAAGGTAATGTAGCTGCCTGTTTTGGACCTGATTTTTTAATAAAGTTAATCATCCAGTTAGTTACCAAGAATTTAAAAAAGAAATCTAGGTGAAATTAGTCATGCCACAATAATGCTTTAAGGCAAACAGACTGGTTTTTTTTGCTTTAAGAAATAAAATGAAAGGAGTTTGAGTTGTGCTTCTTTGAAAGACACAGTAGAGAGCCAAAACTCCAGGGGAAGGGCGCCCATGTTATATGTCAGATCTGCTGGCACTCTGTTTTTGCTACTTTGGATGTAATCACAGAATTATCACCTCTGTTAATTCTGGTCATGTCAGAAGAGCCCATCTCTTTGCAGGTGATCCTGAAGTCAGAGAGACCAGTGGCGCAGACATATCCCATCACACTGTTAGAAATCACCAGAGATGCTGGCCTTCCTAGGCAGGGCTGTGATGGGAAAGGGAGTTGGTGAAGACAGTGATTGCTGTTACGACATGAAAGACTGGATGTGGCCAGTCATAGAATCACAGAATCATTAAGGTTGGAAAAAACTCCAAGATCATGGAGTCCAACCTTTCACTGAACACCACCATGCCAACTTAACCACAGCAGTAAGTTCCACATCCAGTCATTTCTTGGACACTTCCAGGGATGGTGACTCCACCACCTTCCTGGGCAGGCCATGCCAATGCTTAACTGCCCTCCTGGGAGGATAAAGGATTGGCAGCAGCACATCCTGGTTGTTGAAACCACGCTGGTTCTGTGCTAATGAGACAGTCCTGTTTCCTCACAAAACACGAGTGCTGGCAGGGAGGTGAGATGTCCTCCGTTTTAAAATATATCTGAGACCCTGGGGATTGCACTGATATTCCACAAGCAGAGTAGTTGATTCAAGACTCAGACATTTAGAAGTAAGAAGGCATGCATTTAATGTTGAAACATAACTATTGAGAGATACCATACTCATCTGGATGAATGCAAAAGCCTTGGCTGAGGAGCAGATAATCACAATGAAAAGAAAACCTTGTAAATAGCCCGTACATTACTAATAATTGCTCACTCTTTCCACTGGGAGAAGTGATCATAAATTCTACATTGGAAACACATAGAGCACAGAGGCTAAAGGAGCAATATCATTAGGACTGTACTGATCATAACACCTGCATTGTTCTGCAGGAGTACTAATTAAAGACATCTATATTGAATAGCCTTTTTTAAAAGCTGACAAAAAGAAAACAATGGTTGCAAACAGGGGCATACAAGAGGTATTTTAAAATGTAGGATGGATTTGGAACTGACATAATAACAAGCAAGGTTCAGTGTGCCACTGAGAGCGAGCAGATAGCAGTGAGCCAAGCCCTTGGCCCATTGGAGTCAAGGCTGCAGCCTCCTTAGCAGAGTTACAGCAATATCTGGTGAGTCCAGGGTGGGATCTGCAGGAGTGAGGTCTGCAAGTCTGATGGACTACTCTCAGATGCAGAATCAAGGGGAGTGTTTTCACTGAAGTCCCATGGGTGGGTGGATTTGGGTCTAATCTTCCTTATGCTTTGGATTTGGTAGGAAAACCTGTTTAACCACTCTGCCTATAAAATCAGTGTATTTCCTGTCACATACAACTTATAGACAAGCTTTGATGGACTTCCTCGTATGTGAGCAAATTTTTAGTCTCATGAAGACAGACTGCACAGCCTTTAGTTCTCTGATCTTTTGTTATGCAAGCTGTGGTGTCTGCTGATTTCCAGATGAAGGAAAACTGTCTGTCTGCTTTGATCCTTGATTATGGGAATTCTAGATTCCAAAAATAAAGTATAACAATTAGACTGAAATTAATGTCTGTCTCTTTCAAAAATAATTTTTAAAAGTTTGTGTAAAGTTTAATTACCTCAATTCAGCAACAACACAATAAAGCAAGTCACATTTAAGCTGCACTAAATGCCATATTCTTATATTTCTTCCTTTATTGCTTCTTAAAGAGGTGCAGCAGAGAGGAAAAACTCTTATCATTTTTCTCAGGAACAATATGAATCTTTATCTGTTAATGTTTTAATGTTTATCAGTTAATTACAGATCTTTATCCACATAATCTTTATCAATTAAGCATTCCAAATGCAAAATGTATTAGCACATATTCAAATTACCACACATTAATATGTAACCCCACCCAAAAAGATAAATTTTTAACATTTTAATTTTTTAAAGAAATTACCAAACACCATCAATATCATATTTGCTCACATGACGGCATCATGCTGTGATTAAAGTCCTTGATTTGCAACAGCCAAGGGACTACCAGCAGTCTGAGAGCTGCCGTCATGGCACTGAAGGCATGGGGGTGTAGAGAGGGGGGCAGGAAAGAAGGCTGAAGAGGGAAGGAGGTATCCATTTGTGAGGAAACAAAATAGCATCATCAGATAAAACAAAAAAGGCTGTGCAAATACGTACTTAGCACCAGAAGTAAGGAAAAAAGAAATGCTTTGCTGTACTCAGCCTCTGTCAGAGGAGTGACAGAACAGTGAGTAATTACTTAATGAGCTAAAGGAAAATGTACCAAACAGCAAACAAATAATACTTCTAAGAAACATTCCCAATTAATATTGAACTGCCCCGATCATTAAGATGCAGGTGAGAAGAAACTAAGACTGCCTACATCCATATTCATAACACTTCCTTCAGAAGGCCCTGCATGGGAAAAAATGCCATTGAGATAGTTTGTAGGCAGGTGCCTGCCTGCAGATAGTGTTTGTGTGCTCTGCAAAAACACACACCCCAGACAAAGATCACAGGATCATAATTAGGTTGAGGGAATCTACGAGGCCCCTGGGATAACCACTTGCTCAATGATGGCCATCAATGGAATCAGATCAGTTTGCCCAGGGTTTTGTCGAGTCTGGCCCTGAGAACCTCCAAAGATGGAGACTTCATAGCCTCTGTGAGCTCTTCCACTGCTTGGTTGTCCTTGGGGAAAAGGATGCCCCCTTAGGATGCAAGATCTTCAGGCTACTGGTGGTTTTAAAGTGCCTGGCATAACAGGGTCCTTGTGTACACTCAGTATCTACCACATCCACAGTAAACCAAGGCAGAATGCCAGTGATGATGGCAGAAATGTCCACTGATAACATTATTCTGCTGTGGAGCTGAACCCTCATCTTCTTGCAGGGGCAGGAAAAAGCAACTGAGTCTTGTTTGCCTGGAATTTTTGAGTGAGAACAAGGGCCTGGAGCCCCCAGCACAGCTCCAGCACTTTTCCTGCTGTTTGTCTTTTGACACGCTCATCTCATCACACTTGCTGCGCACACCAGCTCCTTGCTCACTCTCTCCCTTCCAGCCATGGCATCATGCTGCGTCCACATCCCTCACACTGAACCTGCTTTTGAAGGACAATCCAGAGGGAAATTTGCTTCTGCCATACCAGTGGATACGAGAGATGGCTTAAGTACGAAGAAGCAAGAGCTCAGTAATCCTCACTTGGTGGCTCATGTTGTGGTAAACCAATGCTTAATGATTAACAACAACTAATTATTTCACTGCTGATCACAGCATAAGGCTCCTGAAAGTCTTTTCCATTGAAAAGTTATTTTCTTAAGAGTTAGAGGATGATGCTACCCCCACTGGTATACAGTTGTTATCTCTGATAGATTTTCCAGAATTGTGCTTACCTCAAATTATTTCAAGCAATTAAGTTCCACAAGTTGTCTTTCAATGGTAAGTTCTTCCAGAATTAAATTGATTTTTCTATCACATGAGTCCCTATGGGTCATAATCAAGAGAGATATCTGTTCCCCTAGGCACCACACAACTTCCAAGAGTTATCCTCTCTGGAGAGCTGTGTGATCCGCTCCTTTGTGTATTTTAACTAACACAAGTAGCCATGCTAGAGACCATGCAAGAAGGGCCAGATACTGAGCAGGATCATCCAGCTCAGTTGCAAGCTCAGTACCGCACTTTCCTTGATCCAGCAGCGTGACTAACACAGAGTGTCTTCATTTACCGAGGGACAACCCATCTGTACCAACACAAGGCAGAAGAATTACAAGCTGTGGAGTACACTGCACCAACGTAATGAGTTCACTTGTGGCTGGCCCCTTGATTTAACTAATTGCTCTCTGTTATACCCCCTGGCCCCAAGCAGTTGCCCCAGAAGGAAACAGCCACTGGGGCAGATCCTGACCTGCTGTGTGCATCCCAGGTGAGTGGCAGCACCATGCCCTCCCACTCCTCTGTGGGGCTGTGGGAGCAAGTGTCCCAGCCTCTGGCCCCCACGTCCCCTCCCAGATGAGCTGATCCAGCAGGCATCCTTCCTCATTCCCATGTGAAGCTGACAGATCGGGCACTCTGCCAGCGTCTGAGACACAATTACGGTCACACATGCTGGAAGCTGGGAGAAAATGTGTAGGATTTATTTTTAAGGGGGAAGACAGGCAGGAGAGGAACTGGAAGGCTTTTAGGCCAAGGGCTCTGACAAAACAGGACTGAAAGCTATGCACCATATTTCATATAATTCATGGCTGGACTGCATGCATGTGTTATTAGTTCTCAAAACCATTGTGTATGGCTATTTCTCCATCCTCAGCAAGCTTTTCTGGCTGGGAGGCCAAAGAAATAGTTGGTACTGAGCCAAAGCAGTTTAGGAATCTTTCCTGAAGGAGGGAGGAAGAAATGTGAAGCAGTAAGCAAGGGCTCTTTAAGGGCAAAAGAGCCTCTGCTAATATTTCCTAAACTTTTTGGTATCGTCCCCCCAAAACTCTCTCTTTTCATAGCGAAACCTCCCCTTCCCCTCCCTCTATTCAGGGACAAATTAACATTGGGACAAAGTGGTCTGTGTCCCAGCGGTGCCTGACTCTCACCTTCTGGGGCAGGCATCACCCAGTGACAGGACCGCAGCAGCCAGGGATGCTTTGACAGATTCCTGGGGTCCTCACGGAGCAGCAGAAATACGCTACCACAGCTTTGACAGATGTCTTACACTCATCTCTTTAGCTTAGAAGAGAGGTGAGGGAGGAGGAAAAACAAGGAGGAGGAGAGCTGAAAGCTTTACAAAGACTATTCAAACAGGGGCTGCTTTTTTTTTAAACAAGGCAAGAAATTAAGTGGGGCAAATACTTTAAATCAAAACGTTTATAAAGGTATAGCTTCACTTCAACCACAGCTTTATCTCTCTGTCTGTCTCACACCATGTTTCCATTATTGTCAGGAGAATGAACCGCATGCATGCCAAATCAGGTCATTCACAAATATAGAACGAACGTCTGTCATTACAGATTTACCACTCCAACAATGGCATATCCCTTCTGCCCATAAAAATCCTGATCCATTAGCAGACCAAGCTCTCTGGATGTCAGCCCTTTAACACTCCGAGCACCTCAACAAAACTGGACATACAGCATTCCTTCAGCATCTCAGCCAAGGCACTTGCTCCAAAACAATGACAGGACATGTGGGTGATGTCCATCAACTTGGCAACAAATCCAAATTCATTCATGCAAAAATTCACACCATGCTGAATTCTGAGTGAGCTCTGCACAGATTCAGGGTAAGACCCAAACCCACGGTGACCATCACCCTCTCACTTCTTTAGAAATGATGTAAAGTTGCTGATGCACAGAGAGAACCATGTCTCCAAGTTCAACATCTACATATCTTTTAAATCCCTCCAGGGATGGCAACTCAACCACTTCCCTGGGCAGCCTGTTTCAATGCTTGACAACCCTTTCAGTGAAGAATTTTTTCCTATTATCCAATTCAAACTTCCCTTGGTGTAACCTGAGGCCATTGTCACCTCAATTCCACTGCAGAGTGAAGGAGAGCCCTGGTCTCCAGATGGCCAGGTCTCTGCTTTAGATTTGGCTGCCTTGTTGCCAAAGGATGTGCAGGATGATTCAATGAACAAAGAGCAGAGAGTGCAAGAGGGAAAGTCAGCCTAATGGTGAGGTGCTTCCCCATACCTATTCAGCTTCAAGACAAACCTGTGCTGTCCAAATATTTTCTCACAAGTGGCTTTGCCATCATGGAAAATTTCAAAATCACCCTAAACCAACAACATCTGGCAATTCTTTAAAATAAAGCATTGCCTCAGTGCAAAGCCTGATTTTCCACTGTGGAACCCTGTCCATTTTATGCTAGGAAAAGGCAACTGTTCATATGGAGAACTTAGACAAGTAGAGATGAAACTGATTTCCAGACTTCTCAGGAACTAATCCTAAGTCTTGCTGAAATGCCAAAAGGCCTATTCATATTCCAATATCAAGATTAATGCCCAGATGAATAAACTGGCCTTGCCCCTCTGGTCACACCAGCTCCTCACAGTGATGCCCCAACTAATTTCTCACAGTGTAGAGTATCTGATTTCCATTTTGGACCAACAAGTGTTCTTCTGACAAGTACCCCAGTTAGATAAAACAAATAAATAAATACTAATAAAAAGAGAAAATGCATTGCTTTTCCAGGAAATTGGTAGTGCATTTGAATCTGTGATAGTGCTGTGCATCGTACAATGCAGCTAGTCTGAAACCCAAATTTGAACTTGAAAATCTCCACAGATTTATTTGCCATCATGGGGAGCAATTAGACTTTCTCTAGTGGACAAAGCATCGCTGTTAGATTGTCACAAAAGCTAGAATCCACATTTCAAAGAGAACAGTGGATAAAGCACCTGTTTAAGGCACTGCAGTTAAACCTTTGTGGATTTGTAGTTTTATTTTAGAACTTCAAGGGATTTTTCATTTTGAAAAGGAAAAGAAGAAAGCAAGAAGCCCAGGTAAAGTATGCATTTACTGACAACAATGAAGTTGACCATGTACAATGCTCCAGCTAAAGCTAAGCCTCTCTACAAATCACTTATAATCTAATAGGCAGGTGTGCAGAATACAGAAGGGGAAGGGGGTGGGCAGAGGACTCAAGAACTTACTCAAGTTTTTTCCATTTCCTGAGGAAATCACAGGAGAATGTGACTCTTTAGTGAGGATTAAAAGGGAACAAACAGTAGCATGGCAACTAAGGAGGAAGGCAAATATTGCACATGGAGACAGCGTCACAGAAAAAGGCAAGGGGGAAGCCAAATAGCCATGGTGTTGTCTGGGTAGCAATACCATGTATGGCCATGTGTGACAGAGCCCTAAGAAAGCCTTTGGGTTTCTTCCACGCCTTTCCTTCTTGTGTGCCAGGAATTAATAATGTGGTTGCTCCCTTGGCTGTCCAGCGGTTCCTCAAGCTTTCCCAGCAGCTGATTCTTACTGAGAGACAGGTTTCAGGACAGGCTGTATTTGGTAGGTCCCCACACACAGACACAGTAACCTCCATGAACACAGACCACAGAGCAAGCTTGGCTCTGGGTTCAATGCTCAGTACTGGAGGGGAGAGGGCAGAAAAGCTGTAGGAATGGGCCCCAGCAGGATGCACTCGTTCAAACACCCTGATGCTTGCCAGAGGAGAAGAGAACCTGAGATATTAATTCTCTGTAGAAATTATATGATACAAAAGAGCTCATATAATAAACGCACCACAGCTGAAAAACTGAAAGGCTGCTCTGAGGGGGAAAATTTCCCCACATTCCTGAGGGGTAAAGTACAAAGCTAAGGGGAGGAGCAAAGGACAGAGCCTTCAGCTGCATCTTCGCAAGACTTGATTTTGTACTTCCATGCCAATGCCACTCTTACGTGAAGGCCTTTGAAAAGCTGCTAGTTTTTAGATTGCTTATCAGTATTTCTGATTAAACAACAAAATACAGTAAACAATAAGCTGTTTAAGCCAGCTGCAGCACTAGGCAGCTTATGAATATAAACAGACAGACCACCAAACCAACCAGAGGAGATCTTCCACTGAGACAAATGAGTGCTGCCTGGAGCTGGTGACAGATGGTTTTAGAGCAGGTCAGGCATGTGGTATCTATGTAGCATCTTGTATCATATGGAAAGCAAATTTTCTTCACACAGTTTACTCCAGATGAAGAAAAAAATTTCTTTTTGATTTTATCACCACACTATCTTCTGATCCCCAAAGGTGACAACGAATTAGCATAATTTCTTTCCGATTCACAGTGATAACCTTCCACAGAAACACAGGAATGGGCGGTGAAAATCTGAAGTCTTTATTGAGAGCAGACATTTTAGTTTACTTGCAAATGGTTCTGCTTATAAGCAACCCTCTCAGACTAGCATAGTCTCCAGCTCTTCATCATCCATTGTAGCCCAAGGTTGTGCAACTTTGATAGTGGTGACAGGTAGAGAGGGGCAATGGTGGAGAAAACATCTGCATATTATGCATATTATGCTCACACCGCCTGGCCACTCTGCCTTGACACCATCACTGAAAGGACACCTCCTAGCTGTGGGTGTCTTTGCAGCACCCTGAGAGAGTGCTCAATAAAGCACAATTTTGTGTTGGGGGAGCCATGAGATATTTGTTTGGTAGGAACTGGAAAGGAGATCCCTAACTCATTTCAGATGCTAATGAAGTTCAGCCAGTATTAGCTCAGGTCAGCAATGAACTCCTGACCTGGAGGGGAAAGACTCTGCTGCTGGTTTGCAATCCCTCGAGCTGCTCAATCCCATGATAATGTCATTTCTGAAACAGTGCCAATGGAGCATAAAAGCAGCAGGCAGGACAGAAGGCATCAAATGCTAATAGCCACTCCTTAACAGAAAAAAGAGTCTAATCCCTGGCTTTGAAAAGCACTCAGCCCCCACACGCTAAAAAGATGAATGTGGGAGAGCTCTACCCCGAGTGTGCCAGAGGACGTGGGACAGCAGATGCACATGTACCTGCGAATATACTTTTTCTGAATGCATGAGGAAACCTTATGTTCCCAGGCTTCCCAAGGCACAATTAAACCAGACCTTTTTTTTAAGGGCACTGCCAAATAACTTGCTTCTTTGAACTTGACTCAATCAGGAATTGAAAACACGGAAAAGAATATAGGAGCAAGCAACCGGATGAGGCTCTGCGAGAGAATTTAAGTCTGACAGATTTATGGAAACCTTGTTTCCATATGGATCGGTACTGCTGCCTCCAGAGCTCCAGCGGCAGCAATCAATGAAAACAATGCTAGTTCTGGCAGATGTCTGCATGGTGAAAAAACCCCACATATATATGTCTTTACATGGAAGCTAAGAAAATAGATGTGCAGAGCTCTGGTGGCTTCCTTGTTCGTTTGCCACAGCTGGCAAACCACGCGGGGGAACGCAGGGCTCTGCTCTGATGTACAGTTGTGCGGGTGGGAGGAATCAAAAGAGTGAGCTGATTTACCAAGTTATGAAACAGTAACACACTCTGCATGGAAATGAAAGGAAATATATCCATGCAGGCAGCGAGAGCAAGGCTATGGGGGTCTGGTGGGAAAGCCAGTGCCATTAGATGTATGGTCGTACAAAGTCAAAAGGATTTACATGGAGGGTGAGAACTCATGTCCTGCTGTTGTATAAATATCAAGCTGTCTGTAACCCAATTACACTTAAACACCTGGCAGTGATTGCACTTGTGAAACACACTTCTGTCTCCATAAATCCCTCTCTGTGAGTGTACACACACACATATGTACCTCTGCTAATTATAGAACTGAACGAAATAATGAGGCTGAAGATGAGTGTGGAACAAATTCTTATGATGTCAGTGGTTCTAATACTGAGAATAAAGCTGGAAAGGACCATGGTGTTCCCCTCCGTCATCCATGCCTTGGGGGGATAAAATGCAGCCAAAAATGGGCATGGCCTGTGTTCTTCCTCCATTTGCCCTTTCCTGAATTGAGCATCTGCAAGCTTCAAAGAGGAAGTTTGTTTCTACTGGTTGGTCTGCTGAGTAAGAGGGAAAATTTGCAACTGAAGCAGAAGATAAAGCAAAAAAAAAAAAAAAAAAAAAAAAAGGGTGGAACAACTTGCTTTCCTAGCAATGTAAGAAATAAAATTTTAGGAAAATGCATCATCTTTGCAGGGGAAAGCACTTCCTTCTTTATCTAGATCTTTAATCATGTCCCTATTCCCCACCCTTGGCATCTGGCTGTCTTATTCTGCATGAAAGGAAGTTCTGCTTCTTCCAAGAAAACTTCCTCCTTCTGATTAATTCAACAGTGCATTCATGACATTCCCTGGAGTTTTTCCACAGGAAAACTAGGCCCAGAGATAACTAGTGCATCTCTGGCTCTATATAAATTGGAAGCTGGACATCCACAGCTAATATAGAAAAGGAGGCAAATCCAACAGTAAACAAAGCACAAGGAATGATGCACATAACTCTAAACAGGCATTAAGAAGGCACCCAAGCATGCATTTATTTTGCATAATGTTTTCAATCTGTTACAAAATGCAAACCAAACCAAACCAAATGGACCAAAAGAATTTATATCCATAGCTCTGTCCAGTGATGGAAATGTCAAAACCTGTGACCCATCCCTCCCCTGCAGAGTCCTGGCAAAATCTGAGTGGAACATACTGAACACAGTGTCTTCCACTAAGAAACGAGCTGGTGTCTAATGACAAGGTTGATGCTCAGAGCTGGCGTTGCAACAGCCAAGCTGGGATCTGCCAATTTCTGCTGCTTAAGTGTTTGACAGGAGATTTCACACACCCTGGCAGAGAGGGTAACAAAGGCCCAGCAGACAACAGAGTTAGTTTGGGTTTTCAGAGAACCAGGATGAACTTCTTGAGACGTGGGGCAACCAGCTCACGTCCCCCAGGGCCCTTTTGGCCCTGAGAAAACTGGGAACAGTTGCAATTCTCTTCCTCAAAAGCATGTTGTGATGATGACAGTATAAATTGGGATACGATTATGGTTATGAGGGCCATCTGATAGGCAAGCATAAGAGTCAGGCACCCAATACATCTCTCTAGCTTATATAAATGGATCCCTGAGGGCACTGGGCATGAATAACTTATGAACTGCCAATGCATCTGCTCCATAAAGAGAAAATACCATGAGTTTGCCTCACTGTAACCTCCAGAGTCAATATTCATGCACACACCACTGGTCCAGTTAGTAATGGGGAAAATAGCTTGTGGGTGCACATATGACAGTGGAAAAACTTGAATAAAGGGGATAAGAAAAGAGGAATCCACAACTGTATTTCAAATGGGAGAAGAGTCTTATATTTCCTGTTTTGAATTGCCTTAAGTCGTGCTGCAAGATGCAGCTTCAGGACTGTTTGTCCTGAAAGTAAATCCAGGTAAACCTGTGACAGCAACATATGCATATAATTGCAGATGCAGACACAGAACTGACTGGAAAGGAGGAAAATCATCCATATTTCTGAATTGTCCCCCTTCCTCTCCTCCACAATTATGTTTTCATATGGTGGTTTTGCATCCATCTAATTCAAACATGTGCAAATGGGGTAGGCCCTAAGGCTCTAAGATAACCCGAGTGGAACAAAAACATATGAATGCACATGCAAATGGTATGGTAAGTAGCATATGCTTTAGATACTGCTGAGATCATATGTTGATATGAAGTAACAGAAACCTCTGCTTTTCATCGCAGGCTGTGCTCACTACTCATAGATAATCTTTGTAAAAATATAGCATGGTTAAATCCATATGAAACACATGTTATTTGCACATGGCAAATATTCAGAGAGGGGAAAGGTTAAAGACAGAACATACATGGAATCACAGAGACAAAATGGTTTTCCCTTTGCAGCAGCCTCTCTTCCTTTTCCCTTGTCTGGTGGAGCACATCAGGTTCTGCTCTGTGTGTAAGGTTACAGTTGCTTTTTTAAAAAGGGTATTAATTTTTTATTAATGACTGGTTGCACTCCCTGAAGTCTGAGAATAGAGAAGTTATGGTCAAGTCACAAAGCAGGGAGTTGTAACCCAGTGCCAGCTAAGGGAGGGAGAAAATACAGATTCAAGGAAGCAGCATCACTTCCACACAGAAGGCTGAATGCTGCTTGTGTGCATTTAGTTCAGCAGAGTCACTGGAACTTGCTTGAGCCTAGCAAGGATGGCTTGATTGCTAAACTTCTACTGAAAGAATTTTTTTTTTTTCTTCTCTGGGTGCTAGAGAATATCAGAAGAATAATCAGAGTTTGATCACAAACAGAATTTAGATTTCAGATCCAAACAGCTGAAGCCTTTGTTAGGTATCTGGCTCTAGCTCCAAATCTCTCCCAGCAGTCTGTGCTACAGTCATAGTGCTATGATGAAATAGAACTGTTCAAAGAAGTTTGTTTGGAGCCCTATTCCACTGAAACTTGCAGATCTGTAAAATTAAAATTATTTACAGAATGAAGTAATATTTTAAAATTGCAGTTAATAAGAAACACAAGAAGATTTGTGACAGTCTCCAAGGAAGCTGCTTAGACATCTTGAAGGAAACTGTTGCCTTCAGAAACCCTGAATTTTCTTTCTGAATGTTTTCTTGCTCTGCAGGACAACACTAAGTCATAAAATCCTTTGTAAAACATCATATGTATCTTCTATCCACTTCTAAGAGAAAAATAAATAAAATACTGCAAAGAACATATTTGTGCCTGCTTATATAATATACAAAACTCTTGGAACTCAGGAAAAGAAAAATTAATGTGACCCTATTGGAAAAGAATGAAAGATCTTTTACTGCTTTGAAGTTATTAAGAGGCTATATGTATATTTTTTTTCTAGCTGAGCTTATGTTACATAAAAGTATATTAAAACATTACATCAAATGCTCTTTTTTTAATTTAGGAGAGATGGGTGTAGGCCTTTTGAAGGAACATTAGGAACAAGAGTTTTCTCAAATATCACACTCCAACGATTGCTGTAGCATTTTAGCTTCTGCTATTCAACCAGGCCAGCTTACAAACAGATAACAGGTATATCTGGCAGTATTTTAGTCTGCTTTCAAAAACCACATAGAACTTTGAGCCTAAGCTGTAGCGTTTGCTTACTCTACCCTGATCATCTCTTCAAAACTAATTTTTTACTCAATGAACAGTCAGAAACAGACCCTTAGCTAGTGCCAAACAGTACTCTTTTCATGATCTTCAGCAATTTTCTTTTTTTGGCACCCCAAAATGGCCTATTGGAGGCAGTCCATGTATTGGCAATTCAAAGCCTATTGACATTAGGGTTTGCTTTTCTTAGTTACCTTTTGCAGATTTTTTCGGAGCAGTTCACAGAGACCTAGGGATTGACAGACCACAGGCTGAAAACCGCATTTCAGTAGAGCTGCACCAATTTACAGCAGCTTAAAACCCCAGGTTTTAAAGCTGGCCAATGGCAATCAAATTAAATAGCTGAACAGGAAGCGCTGCAGGAGGATTGCACAGCCGGTGCACAGTGGGCTTTGCCCGGCACACGTTTATGTTGGAAGGGTGGAACGTTGTTCCATCCCTCTTCTTGCCTGCGGCAATAAAAAAGTTCCTGCAAAACCAGAAGCTCTAATTTAAAATAAATTTGAGGTATAGTCACTCCTGGCCCAGACTCATGCCTATGAGCTCCAACAGAGTTGGAATGGGTGGCCCAATACAGGCAATGGTCTTTAAGTTTATTGCCCTTTGTGCTGTGAAGACACCCTTTGAAGGCAACAGCCAAGTATGCCACGGTGCTGAGGCTGCATGAAAGCAATTAAAAAGACACTGGTGTCCAGAAGCCGCAGAAAAAGCAGCTGCTGCAGTTTACTGATGAGTTAATGGTCAGGGCCATAGGAATGAGATCCACACTTTTCTCTCCTGTCTGTTTTTCCATGCTCAGCCCTCACTGACTGAGGTCTAGTGTACCACATCACTCTCAACTTTTTATTGTTACCAGTTTCAGTGGTTCTCCTCAGGTCCAGTGTAAATCTCATGGCCAGGTTCCACAGGTTCCATGCTAGTTCCATAGCATTAGTCTCTGTTTCTACCCTGATTTTTGTGGTGGCAGTGGGAATAACGAGGCTGATGGTGGGACTGGCTTCCTAACTCTTTGTTCTAACCCTCTTTCTTCCTCTCTTTTGCCTGGCTCTGGCTGCAGCCTGGCATTTGTTCTGCCCTGGTTTGTGGCAGGAAAACTCAACTCTGCTCACACTCAACTGCTCTCGCAGAATACATGACCACTCTTCAAGGAGGACCCGAATTGTCTGAGGGCAATAATGACTCGGGAAGAAGCTAGAGTAGAAAACAATGACCAAGGGAATGCAAATGGGAAAGGTGAAGCATCTTTCACAGAAGGAGATCTGACTTCCAGGATGATATAGGAAAAGCCATTGCTAGAGGGAACAGACCAGTAGCTGCCTCAGGAGTGCTGATGATCTCCCTTATCCAGAGGTGAGAGGTTTGATGTGACGGAAAAAGAGACACCCAGCTAATGAGGAAACAGATAGGCAGGAAGCGTGACATGACAAGGGAGAGAGGGGTCTGTGCATGGGAAGCAGAAGTACTGATTAATGGGAAATGATGGCTAGGGAGGAATGGCACGGTGTTTGTTCCAGAGCAAATGGTACATGGCGGGGGAAAGCAGGAGGCAGCATTGCTGAAGCGATGGAGGCCAAGCTGCCCTGACACAACCATGCTTGTGGGCGAGATCTGCCCCAAGAGGCTCCCAAAAAAAGCACCTGAACTTTCCAGAGCTGTGCAGCATGGAAGGATTTCCTAGTAATAGCACAAATTCAGGAGACAAATACCTCACCATTATTCTAGCATTTTTCACACCCAAGAGGATCTGTAGCTATGGACCAGCAGTGGCACGGACTTTCGCTTCTTGATTAATCTTTCATACCATCTGCTCTCCCTCCACCTATCCATCATCTTGCTGCCTGACTGATGATTACTTCAGAGTGCAAATCACCTAACATCATTCTGGCTGATAAATTATAAATGAAGGACAGGGCATGGTGAGTAAGACTGAACCCAGTGACGTCAGTTTATGTCTGAGGATAAGCATGGATGTTGAGATACCCTAATGCCCGGCACACTTGAAAACAGGAAGATTAGATTAGATGAAGAGGCTCCAGAAGAGTGAGTCCTGGTTTACACAGGTGTGAGTGAGATCAGAATTGGCCTTCATTCTGTGGAAAAATATCACCTGTTTATGAAAGGAAATTTCATGCACACGGAAAAGATCCTATCCTTAATTAATCACATGGAAAAATACTAAATATATGGACTAATCAGCAACAATAGCAGCTTCTCTCTGCACTAGTATCATATTTGATGTATACACCTGTTTGGCAACTACTGGTGTTGGTTAATCACCTTTCAATCTGGGGAAAACAAGTCAACTTCATTTGTTTTGCTATTTTCCAGTAACTGCATAAATTAAAAAAAAACATGTGAAAGAACAGCTTGAGCTGAACTGGAGGCTGGGTGATGGGAATTGCTGACAAGAAGCTCTGAAGATGGGCCCCTTGTGTTGAATGCCACTCCTTCCCAGGTGTCTGCAGAGAGAGCTGAGAGAACCTGTGGCACTGGCTGGAGGTGAGTACCCACAGCACAGACCCCCCAGGTATTGTGGGCTTTCCTCTGCAAGGCAGAGATGCTGACAGAAAATATTCTGCTGTGGATTTATCTGCTTGCCATCACACAAATGCACTGGTAAAGGATGGAACTGGAGAAACGAGGAGTTCTTCCATTGTAAGGGGAATAAGAAACAAGGACTGAAATGGTTCTTACCACTTCTGATGCCTCTGGCTCTGCACCAAGCCCAAGCCACAGGCAACCTTGACAAAGCCTCCCAAGACGTTTGTCTCCTTGATTTGTGACTTCTCCACATTTCAAGGCTAACCTTTCTCTTGTTTTAAATACTTTCCAACATTTTTTTTCTCCTTCGGAAATAATGTACAGGGTGTAAAATAAATTGCAGAGGCTGAAAATGAACATTATAACATCCCCCAGAGACATGAAGTAAAGCATGCTCCCCACTTTTGCCATCTGCAGCTCACCCCTTGGGTGGGTGGAAGTCTCACGAAGGACAGACAACCCACTACACACTATAGGGAACAGCCACAGCATCTTTGCCAACAGTACAAGGCCCCAGCAAGCTTCCATCCCACTGGATGCAGGTGGCTGGGCTGGTTCCTCCACCACGATCTGTGCATGGCTGGCTGAGCCAGTTGGCAATTTGTGAGGTTTTCAGAGTCTATGGTGACTTCATTGTCTTCAGGCAGCCTCTAACAGAGTGAATAACACACCTTTGCTGCCTGATCCACAAACTACATCCATGCTGCTGATCAAGGACCTCCTGACCCACTTGAAACCACATTTTGTTCACCATGTTATGGCACATTTTATTGCCAGCATTGGCTAGGGCAGCAACCAAACCTGCTGGCTGGTCTGTAAAATCACGTGTCATGAAATTTGTAATCAAATCTGTCATCACTCTCAGGGCTCTGTCCCAGGGTGAGAGTCTGACTTGCCTGGAGCAGATATAAGGGAACTGCACCTCTGTAATGTTGCCCTGTCTACCTCCTGGGGGAAGCTGCAGACTGTTCAAGCAACAGACCATTAGGAGAGGCCATCTAACACTGGAAAAATAAACTTCAGTGGGGACTAAGGACCAGCAGCAGATCTATTCCTTTGCCTTCTCAAAAGTGACTCATTACAAATTAGTGTTAGCTAAAGGAAGCAAAAGACATAGAGATAAAACTTTCCTAATCCCCCTTTCCTCTCTATTCCGAGAACAAAGCCCACTTCCATGCACTCAGGTCTCCCACTGGGCAAAGGATGAAAGGAAGAGCAAGTTGTGGCTGTGGCCACAATATTTAATTCATCAGTGGAAGAAGTTTAGATGAACCACAGCTCTGAGAAATACCTAGAAATTCATTCTGGAAGAAGCCAGTATTCACATAGTCTCTGTGCTAAGTACAAGCCACTTTTGTGGGGGAGTGGTGGGAAAGGAAGCTTGAAATTAGGCAAATTATTCAAAATACTATATCCTTCAGAACTCGAGGGAGATACAGAACGACGGGAAGAAAGACCCGCTGGGGCAATAGGGCTTATTTCTGCTCCTCCTGAAAACAAAGAAACATCCCTGGATGCCTGCACTCTGGCTTTACACTTTCCTGAGAAGTAAAAGTGTGCGTTCAGGGATGCTCTGACAACAGTGGGAGTCCATTTTACACTAGTCTGAGAGAACAAGGAAGGCTTTCTATGTCTAATCACATGGGAGGGATCTGTTCCTACATCCTGAAATGCTTCAAATAGTAGTTGTTTCTAATGGTATATACACTGGGTACAATTAATGTCTCTTATTGCAACACTTCAGTGAATCCCACCTCAGAGCTTGACTTGTGCCATTTACAAGAGAATTGTGAATAAGAAATAAAAACAAGTAGGTCTTTTCTTCCAGTTCTCTTCCCCTACCCTAAGTAAAATTGTGAAACTAAAAATATGTGAAAAAATATTGCTATCTGAACATCAGACTCAAATTTTCCTGAATAATTGAAACCAGCATATCTGAAAAATATTCAAAGTAAGTGAAACACATTTCAAATTTTGCAGTAGATTAAATTCTCAATCTATTTTTGTTTTAAACACCATTCAGATGGTTTTATTTTTCCTACTGAAGAAAAAAATACGGACTTCATTATTTAAGCTTCTGGTATCCAAAACTACCATAAAGAGTCATCTGCTTAGGACTTGCATTGCCAGTGGTTTGGGACCTTGGCCAAAATCACAGATTACCAAAACAAATATAGCCCTGCATGGGACAAAATGGAATGGTTCACTTTGAGAAAGCATGTTGGTCTCTCATTCCACTAAATGTTAAAAAAACCATCCCTGATTCACAAACACCTCACAATTAGAAAAGTGTCCCAAACAGACCTTTGGTTTGCTTTCAGAAACTTCAAGGCAGGGTGCCTGGGCATTCTGCTTGGAGGCAGGGGGTGTTAGCAGTTATTGTCACATCAAATATTTGCATCAGACATGGATTGCTAGCCCCATTAGCTTCAGCATTCTTTCCTCTACTTTTTTGTAGCTATGCATAGGGTAGAGTTTCTCAAAGCTTATGGTTTAATAGGAAAAAGGCCCATATCGTATCAAGTTATGGGGCCACCAGAAAGAGAGAATAACTATGGAATTTTTCAGCTTGGTCTTATTTACTGAGAATAACCAATGGCGTCCTAGCTTCTTCCTCGAGAAAATAATGTAAAAACTTCCACCTTTTTCCAGCCCTCTGAAAGCAAAAATCTTGCCTTTGGGACACTTCCTTTTTGAGAACAGCGCTGCTGTTAGGGTGACTGCTGAAGAAGAGAGTTGGAGATGTGTTTTACATTAAGCACTTGATCTGGCATGAGTAGAGATTGTTTCATTGTGCCTGACTTTTAATCCTGTGACCATGGCCTGGCTTGTATAGATGCTGGTCTTCTCCTCCTTTCTGGCACCTTTATTCTCCCAGCAAAGTGAATCTGTCACAGGAGGCCATCGCTAGGGAAGGAGCAGGAGCTCTCAGGTGGCTGGAGTTGGGCAGAACAAGACAGACAAGTGCTGTCTGCTTCCGCCTCACATGGGAGCCTGTCTCAGGAGTACCAGGCACTGAATTAGCATCTTTCAGTTCATGTTGTCTAATGCAAGACCAGTGGGGCATAAAGTTTCTATTATCTATGTTTTAATAATGGATGAACCTCACCTCCTCCTGCTCCAAAAACCTCTATGTATAACCCCACACTAGGCAGATGACACAGCTGGTCCTGCGTCTGCTCGCTCCTTCCAGCCTTCCAGTGCCACCTGAGATGAGAGGGCTCAGGGCACATTTTGTTACTTATATTTGATTTCAGACACTGAAGGCTTCCCATTCTGAGCTCAGTTCTATTTAAGGGTGCTCATTTTGCATTTGTGTTAGCCCTGAGAATGACCAGAGGATAGAAAGTGTGCTACCAAAGCTCTGCATTTTCAACTACAGCACCTAAAATATCACCTACCTGTTGACCAACTGTCAGGGATGCCAAAGAGTATTATTATTCTGACATGGACAAAAGTGCATTCAGACAAGAGGTATCAGGTTTGAACCTCCAAATATGGCCTCAGTTCTAATGACTTCCAAGTTGCATAAGGATGAACATTGAAGCAGGTTCTCTAAGGGGCTGGTCACTTTCTGGGTTTTCTGACTGCTTTTATCAGGACCAGGACATTCTTTCCTATGATACAGTTAATTTGGGGTCCAGGTTATCAGCACAGTGTTAAAAAAAGGCTAGAAATAGTTGAGCATCATTATTTCATATGTGTGTTGCAGTACCAAAGAAAATTATGTGTACATTTTTAACTGAACAAACGCAAAAACAGGCACAGAAGCATAGGGAGTTGGAATAGAAGGGTTAAGGTTGGCCTGTGGAGAATGAGGGGGAATTGTGAGGTGGGAAAGCACCAGAAGGAGCGACAGAAGGTTTTGCTGGTACCCAGCTCTGCAGGTCATCAAATCACAGCACAGCCATGTGCAACTTCTGAAGAGACCCAGGTAGAAAAAACAATGGACTGTTGAAAAAGAGAGACAGAAGTTGAGAGATTGTCATGAAGAAGATGCAGAACAAGGTTGGAGCTTTAAGCACCCAGACACAGAGATGAAAAATTATGAGAAAACCGTAATGACTCTCAGAAGTAGGAAAGGATACAGAGACAAAAGTTCCTTTTCACTGTAAGCTCCTGAAGAGTTCAAAAAGCTTGTGAATATGCAAATAGGGGTGTATGAGCAAGTAAAATCTGCTTATTTTATAATAAAATCACCTTTCTCTTTTGTAAAATTAACTTTGAGCTTTGCTACAATTGTAACTGCTTGCTACAGAAAAACAGTTAATACACTCCCTGCTAAGGCAAAACTCAAGTTAGTGTGGTGGATTGGGTACACTTATAAAATTATTTCTGAATATTTAGAGCTTTTCAAGTATCTGTGCAATAAAACTCTAACCTACATCACCTAAAATTTCTAGGGAAAATACCCCACCATGTATGAATAAGGCAGTCATCAAACGACAAAGAAACCCAAAAGGACTTCATTTGTTCTTGATTATACTTGATGGGACCGAGCCATAAACTTCATTTTGAGGCTCCAAATTCACTTCTTTATCTTGGGCCATGCATCACTTAAACAAAAACACTTTCACTGCTGCCCTAGCAGCTGTGGATTTCTAGTCCTGGGGAAAACACCAGAACATTTTCTACTTAACAGTTCATCCAAAAACACAAATAAAACTCATTTATTTGGTTCAGAAATGTCAATCAAGAAAAGAATTATAGACCTGCCTTGTTTTCAAATACAATCTGTATGACACAGGAATAATCAATAGCCTACCATTCCCAAAGCGCATTGCTGAAATCATGTCCAATTTTCTGGCTCTCAGAGAAAAAATTGTACACAGTCAATTTTAATAGTGAAATGACTATACTTATCTCTTCCAAACAAGATTATATTATCAGAGGAATATAGAGAAGACAGAAATTGAACTCCTCTCAAGAAAAGCAGGACAGAAGGGAAATGGCACGTGGCCAGCAGGAGATGTTACAGCCTTAGTCCATCTGCACTCAAGAAAGTGACCTCCTTCCCTAGGACGTCGGATGTGTTCCACAGAGAATGTCAACAATAAGGTCTAGACAGAAATCCTCCCTCTTTAATTCCCAGAGCTTCAATTTGCAATGAAGCAAAGGTGACAACTATTGGATAAATGTTAAGATGGCTCTAGTACAAAGTACTAGCTCAGGTTGTTTCCCCCCGCCTTCAGCTGGAAAACCCCACACATCTTTTCAGAGGGAATTAAAAACTTCAGCTGTCTGTTACAGCTGAAGGCACAGCGCCCTGTGCTCCTGGCACAGGCTGATACCTACAATCCTTTGTGTGGGAAGAACTCAGACACAGTGTGCATCTCTAGCAGCAGCGCTACCACAAAAACAGTGGAAGTACAGAACATTTTCTTAATGAAACGTAAGAACCAGAAATGTATAGAGTGTTGCACTTCACTCAAAGAAAGCCTATGGTGCATTGGTAAAGAAATGACCATGCTGGTTCTCAAGGCAAATCAACAGCAAATGCATTTAGAGGAAGTAAAAAATATTAAACAAATTATATTCTCTCATTTAGTAGTGCAATTTACAGGGAATTGTACACACATTTCAATTGGTTTTAATTTTTGTGTTTTCACGAGATGGGTCCGTGCTCTACAGCTAGATATCTGTTGCTGGACAAGCTCTCCACCCATTTCTCCAGCCACCCACACTAAACATCTGAACAGGCTCAGATTTCACTTTGACCAGTTAAATGCAGATAGCCGAAAAATTTAACCATGACAAACAGGAGCAGGGTCCCTTCTTGGTTTTATTAACTATTTTTCTTTCAGTAGAAAATTACAGACTTATCTTGTATTTTGTTGATTTTACATAAGTTCAAGGGGAAGATGCGGTTATTATTTAAGAGGCTTATAAGGAAAATTTTTAGAGGTTGTCTCCCTGTGAAGAGGTGCCAAGTTAGAAATTTAATGGAGACATTTTCACAACAGAGACAAAAGTTAGTGGTACAGTCAATCACAAACTCAAATTTACCTATTCTCCTCTAAGTGAATGAACAGGTAGGTTTGATTTTTTTATTTACCGCTACCTGACCAAATTGGTTGAATTTGTCTCTGTCTCACAGTAGAAACATCTTGCTCTAATGTTGCAGAACTAAGTACTTACAAACACGACTTATAAAAATCAGATGCTTGGAATACCTAAATTCTGAGCATTTATACGAGTCGGTAAGTGCCAGAGCCAAATTACTATCTTACATCTGCTGTAGGCTTGTCTTGTTAGTCCAGGTATCCTTACATTGCAAAGCTGTGGGACAACTACCTAGAATTTTTAAGAGGTGCCTGCCCTCTCAGTTAATGGAAATGCTGTTAAGCAGGAAATGTAGTCGGTTCTTTCTTTCCTTAGCAGTCCAGGAAAACAAGGACAACTTCTTGATGTTCAGAGTCTCCTTCAGTACTGTATAACTCTCTAGAAAGTCTGTAGGAGTTATGAATGTGCAATAATTACATGGCTGGGACTTTATGAAGAGAGCAGTAACATTAGTAAAACAGCGAGGCTAATTTGCTATTCAGGGATTTTTTTTCCTAAGTCATATTTAATTACTATCCTTGTTTCTTTGCCCACCACTCTTTCCCCTCTCCCTTCCTGTCTGAAGAGCTGTGGAATTTGAACGCGAAAGGAGAAGCTGATTATGCTGCATGCTGGCACCGAGCTGTCCAGGCTATACACAAAAGATCATGAATAGGCAGGCGTGTACTTGCTCTAAATATAGTTCAGACGCTACTTAGGCATTTAGAATCAAAGATCTGCTACTAGCAACAAGTCCTCCAGAAGCGTGCGATTTGGCATGCCTGGAGCTGTTAAGTGGATGCAGGCAAAAAACTGCTGAAGTTATGGGGAAAGAATATGAAGGGTGCTAATTGCCATCTGCCAATGCCTCAGAAAAAAGGCTTTGCGATAGACTTTCAGCATGGGAAAATGTAATAGCAGCAACAAAGTGTTTACAGGAGAATACATCTAACAAAGCAAGAAGTGCTCAGACTTAAGAGACACCTGGCAGCAGAGGAAAATGCTTCTCTGCTATAAATCAAACATTAATGCTTCTGCTCCAGTGTGCATCTGTTACTTTTTATTCTTGAGGCCCCATAGTTATATGGTCCCCTCTCTGAAATAATAATTGGTGCAACAACAACAAGAGGGTTGTTTTCTACATCTTGTGCCAGCATTTCTTCTGGCAATTGCATTTTTAGTGGATGGTTGGGTCTGAACAGTGACAAACAGCAAGATGCTCTATGTCCATCTTAGACCTCAGCTCTGACAGCCTTGCCACAAACTGGATAGCCTGTACACAAATCACTGCTTTTCCTCAGTGAAATAAGAATATTTTAGGCTGTCTGAAGTATACTTCTGATAGCAGTGATTGGCCTTTAAAATAACTGGTAGGGATATTACCCTTTCCATGCAGGAATTTCTGTGTGCCTCAATTTCCCAGTCACATATGCATGCTGCAGTGTGTAGGAAAGGAAAGAGGAGATCTACTGGGGACATTTGCCAGACATTCTCCTAAAAAGGCTAAAGAGTGTTTTGGCTTTATTACATGACAAAATTACCTCAGAAATACAAGACTGTCATTTCAACTTTTGCCCTTGACTCACAGAAATGTTTGTGTAGCTTTTTAATTTATTACAAATAATGTAGACCTTCAGCCTCAAAAGTACAAGGTATTTCCCAGGTGGAAACACGCTCAAGCTGTAAGTAGCACACGCACAATAATTCACATGATTTTCAGACTGTCAGATTGACATGTTTGTTTAGTGTGCTCCTTTTTTGACTGACATGTTCAGTAGGTGTTTGTCAGAACAGCCAATTGACAGATGGACCACTTCTACCCAGGTGTCACTTCCAGGAAGAAATTCAGAGAACCTTAATATTTCTGGGACTGGTCACTTAAGAAATCATATCCTCATGGCATTAAAGCATTGCATAATCATAACTACATGCACTCAGGCACCTAAGGTACTCATGAGCTCCAGTGCCATCCACCAATAAAGCCAGCAGCTGCCTGCTCTTCACACAAGCCATCCCAGATCCAGCTGAAGCCTTGGAGCAGCTGGCCCAGCTCTCACCCCTGGCACAAGTGAAAAGACCCCAGACTAAGCCGGGATCTGGCACAACACAAGAGGGAAACACAGACACATGCTTGGCCCACGCTAGCAGTTGCTGACAGGGGGGTGCAAGTCCCAGGAGGTCCAGCTGTGAGCTTAGCCGATGACAAATTTGTGACAGGGCAGAGAAGAGAGTGCCATGGCAGCAGTTCTCACAGCCTGCTTGCTGCCTCCATCTCCAGAGGTAGCCAAATCATCTGAGAACTTGCCCAAAGGAGATGGAGGGCGCAAAGACCTGTCCTTTATCCCTGGACACAGTTTGGAAGGTTTTTTCCTCCACTAAGCTGAAGGATGGGCTGATTACATGGAGATTATCAGGCAAAGCCAAATTTTTTTGGCTTTTGGTTTTACCTGATAGCTGTCCCAGGTTTTTCTTGACTGAAGGACTTATGGGGCAAGAAAGACAACAAAGGCTGTTGGGACATTCAAGAACCATGGAATCAGCGTGGCATAGAAGCCAAGATGGATCAGATTAGATAAAACAGGCTGGATCACAGACTGTTGGAGAAAAGAGAGGATCTGAGGCAAGTCTGGGAAAACAGCCTAGATAAAAACCAAGTTCTGGTATAGCTGTGCTCTATCTGAACAGAAACTATTTCACAGAAGAGGAAATTGCCTAGCAATTGTCTTGAATGCAAAAAGAATGGGCAGATCACAGCTGACCCTTTAGAAAATGCTTTAGACATTTTCTGAGCTGAAGACAGACAAATGTAGACAAACCTGAAGTTGGACACCCAAATACTTCTCCCTTTCTCATCAGCAAGCCTTTAATGATGCAAATAGAATGGATGCAAATACTATGACTGCTACATGAAACTCATATTTAAAATACCTTAAATTCCAGTTTCCCTAGGAGGATTTAAACAACTCCTACTATTTAGCTCCCAGACCTTGAATTTGGGAAATATTTTAAACAGGTTCAAACTTTGTAATTTAAGACCACATCTCGCTATAAGGAAAATTCTCTGTTTTCAAATGTTTCCACCACTGGAAATAGAAAGGCCCAACAATTGAATCAACATGAAAAATACTATATTCCTCCATAACAGCAGAAGCCAATTGAATCAACCATTCCACTTTTGGTATTAAGTTAAGAAAATTAGGTTTCTTTTAGGTCAAGAGGGAAACAAAGACGCTAATATTTCAGTGAGGTATAGCTGGCATTTTATTTGACTTTACAGTTGCTTTTCTCCTGTCTTTTTGAGAGGCATAGGAGATTTAGGGATGAAGAAAATCAAGCCTCACTTCCTGTAACAGAAATGCCATAGAGTACCATGCAGTATCTTCTTAAGGAGCAAAATAACCTTTATCTGGGTACAGCATATCTCCCATGAAGATATACAGACCTGAAGATGAACACAAAGAGGGTGCAAAGCAGCTCCTGCCTACTTCATCATTTTGAGGAACTCGTGGTCTTGACATCCCTCTAGCTCAGCGAGGCTGGCAGGAAATACTGGTGGGAGGACAGGAGCAGCTGCATCTTTCATAAGAAAATAGAGCCTGCAGTTGAAGAAAGCAGCTTCTAGGAGATGCTGCAGCAGTCCTGTGTATTTACTCAAGTGAAGATCGTTTTTTGAGATTCTGACACTGGCGTTTTCCTAAAGCTGATTCAAACATTGAAGCCTCAGCTCTGGATATGGTTGTATTTTTACACATGGCTTCACAAACAGGTGTGATCCTTTTTTTATTGGTCTCAGGGCACTTCATCAATGCCTTTGTCACCTGCAGATTAAGCTAACCCAATGCATCGTAAAAGGCTGTTAAATTCAGTCATCCTTCAGAAACATCTTTTAGCACCTGATACTGACATCAGGCCTTGCTTCACACAAAGAGTGTATTGCATAGTCATGATCTACAGCCAGGTTTCTGACAATTCCTAGGGTAAAATAGCATCCAGTACATTGGCATATAAGCTCCTAAATAATTTGGGACATGGCTGCCAAAGAACTTGCCTTCTCTAAATTTCATTTGCTGCCATAGCAGCTGTCACCCCTGCTGGTACATATAAAGAGGCCAGGGACCTGTGTGACATGAACTGGCCCCGTGGGGCTTCTAGACACTTTGTGGAGGCCCTCCAACACTGGGATGGACTCTGTAGTGTGCGTAAGGAGTGGGATTACTTCAAAAATGTTGGCGGTGCTGGGATTGTTATAGCCTCCCAGAGCAGTATTTTCACGGCATGGGTGTGTGCTGCACACATGGCAGAGTGGCATCAAAGCCTCTCAGAACAAAGTTTTAAGATGCAAGGTCCGCTAGGACAGCACTGAAGGATACGTGAGGCAGAGGGAGCCAATCCTGCACAGCCTGACCCACAGAACTTCCACACACATTGGGAATAGTCCTAGAGCCCTGAACTACATCTGGGCAGTAGAGTTCCACTAGATGAGCTTGATCACCAGTTGTTTCAGTGATGTGGGTTTTGGGAATGTTTACATTTGCAGACCTCTTTGTTCAAGGTGGCTTAATCTCATGAGCAAAGCAGAGTCCTTGATCCATTACAGAATGTTCACTTTTACAGGTAACCAGAACTGAACCCAGGATTTGAGATGCCACCTCACCTGTGCTAAGTACAGAGGGACAATCACTGTCCTGCTCCTGCTGGCCACCCTATTGCTGACACAGGCCAGGGTGCCATTGGCCTTTTGGCCATCTGGGCATTTGCTGGATCATGTTCAACTGCTCTCAGGCAGCATCCCCAGGTCCTTTTCTGCTGGGAAAACAAGGGTTTGCTTCCACTGAGACCCACTTGGATTCCTTTATTTCTATTTGGCTTTGCCAGACAGCAAAAGATGACAACAAATCTTACGTGAAAAGCTTGCAAGATAAGAGAAAGATTTAGGGAAAGTGATGCACAAATGAAGATGACGAGTTATTCACACAGTAACCCCTGCAAAACAGCATCTAAATATGATTGAAATGCAGTCACATGTACTCTAGGCATAGAAAATAAAGGCCACATCTCATTTGAATGCTCATATGTGAGTAACATAGCTGGTTAATCAAGATGGGTTCACAGAAAAGCATTGGAAAATAAATCTACTTGAAAGATATATGTGCCTCCATCAATTCTTAGAATAGGCGGAGGGGGCAAGAACAGTCAATATCCAAAGAGAAATTTAGCAGAGAGGCCACAGGCCGGAACAAAGTCTCAAAGGTGTGGCTACACACAGCAGCACTAAAATTAAGATTCAAGCTCCAGAGACAAAATATTATGTCCCTGTATAAATATATCTTACACACAGGATGGACCATTTTGCAAGTTAAAAGAACTAATCAAGGCAAGGCTTACGGTCATCTTAGATTATCACACAAACTCCCATCTGGCTTTATAACCTGGGGATGGCAACACTGGGCAATTGTTGAAGAGTAAATCAGCTGTAGCTGGTTGCTTTATTTTACTGTAGGGAGTCTGACTCACACTTCTGACCACATCCATGCCCAGGGTGCCAGTTACTGCTTTGAAGAGATGCAAAGGAGTGTTGATCCATACTGGGAAGGTGTTAGGGGGTAAAACTGCATCTTCTGTTGCTGTGGTGTGACAAAGTGCCACTGGCCCTGAATCAGGTATTGTGTACGTGTTCTGCAAGAGCTGAGCTTGACTTAAAAAAGATGGGTGGATAGAGAACAGGAGGACAGATGGACATCCTCTCATTGCAGATGGAAAAATGAACTGCAGGGCAAGGCCACAGTCAAAGTTCGTGATGGATGGAGTACACCAGCACAGATTTCTCTCCCTCATGCTTCCACTCATCACCTAATGCAGGTGGATGGACAACCCGCTCTCGTGCCTAGCAAGCAAAGGCCTCCCATGAGCAGAGGTTTGCTCTCCCTCCCCTCTGTAATGCTTCCTCAAAACAACCCTGGGACAAAATCACTGCCCTCACGCAGGAGACTGCAGAGCACAGATGGGCACTGCTCTGCCACTGCACCTCAGTGCTCTAAAAACACTTTCCACTGTGCTTTGGAGGCTGATCTTATTTATTCTGCCTGACTTTGAATCACACACACACACTTGATCTCCTCCCTCCCACAGTGCATGCTTCATTCAAACTCCTTAAAGACGGCTGTTAGCACAAGCAGCATTTTTAGAACTGCACTGTATGGGTGGTGTGTGCTCCTCCAGCACGAGCTGCTTATCAATCACTTAATTGGGATGTCTTGGTCTTCACCCAGATGGTCCCTTTCAGCAGATAGCATTGTGTTTTAAAACTTCGGATAATTATAGCCCTGTAAATGGAGAGTGCAAGATTTGTTGGCTGCAGCCAGCTCATCTTTCTTCTGTAACAGCCTCATTGTCTAGTCATTGCCATATTCACAATGGGATGAGATCCTTGCAAATGGAGACACCCATTTAAAGACTCCTCAGCTGGGTAAACAGTAGCAGGAGCCTGGCTGATAGTAACTCCAGGAAGGATTAAAATCTATTAGTAAGTTTGGCTCTGCTGGTTTTTTTTCCCTCCTTCCCTGGGCACACAAAGTAGAGGGGATGAATCTAGCATCTATGTTGCTCCGTTAGCTGATTCAAAACATATCTAAAACCTGATTAGGCCGGCCAACAACTGTCAGCACTTTGCTTTTTATTCTTTTTAAACAAAACCAATTAAGAAGGGTCCTGAGGGAAATGGGCCCATCATTTCTGCGTGGTGAAAATGCAGCTCCAAGCAGGACTCAGGCAATTTTGCCAGCACATTGCCTTCTCGTCTCCGATCAGCCGGCGGCTCAGCTCCACTCAGGCCCTCCGGGCTGGCTCCCTCCTGGCTCCCCTCATCCAGGGGGGCTGCAGCAGCTCTGCTGTGCCTGGGCAATGCCACTTTCCTCCCCTGTCCCTTGGGCACCAGCAGCGACTCCGTGGAGCCACTGCTGCTTGGCGTCAGCTCACGTCCTCTGCATCGCATCACAGCACAGGGGGCTGCCTGGCTCTGAAGTTTAAAAATTACCTTTGTCAAAGGGGAAGATTAATCTCTAAACAAATGGATGGGAGGCAATAGTAGAGTGCTGACATGGCATATGTCTTTCAAAGACAGAGTTAATGCACACAAGTGAAAACAACTGCTATTCAGATTCTGCGGAGCACTCCAGTCAGGGAGGTCTGGCACCCTGGGCTACCCTGGACACAGGGTGCCTTTGTTTAAGGACACCTCCGTTAAAGGAAAAACTCAAGTAAAACACAACAGTCTAGAAAATAAAACATATTGGTCATTTCATTAAAAAAAAAAAAAAAACAAATCTGAATACTTACTTGTTACAGAGGTTTGATAGGCCAGGAAAAAAATGGATGTGCTGGTTTTCTTTGCTTTTCAAGCCAGATTTTCTGATTTCCTGTATGACTCCATGGATGGCTGGAGAACAAGCTGTACCATGGGAGTCAGAGGGAAAGTAATTTTTCATCAGCCTCCATCTTTGTTTACAATATAATTTGTTTAGGAAAACACCTATCCATAAAAACATCCACACAACAGAATTAGCACTTCATTTGTTTATGAGACAAGAAACCCCAAAGCTCACTTCTGAAACCTTAATGCAAAACCACAGGACATGAGAATCAACGCAGATATTTTTAAAGTTTAAATAAAATGTTTGTTTTGTTTTGGAGCATATGCAAAATTACAGGCCCTGCTTACCACATATGCAGAAGGTTTAAAAAGTACATTTTTCCCTTCCATTCAAGACACTGCTAGAAAAGGTTACTTAATTTTGGCATTGACTTTTTCAAGAACATGTAGCTAAAGATATGAGTTAACCACAGTGTTTAAGTGGCAATGAAGTATACTCAGAAATTATATATTAGGGCTGGGCATGAGAATGTTAACAGCTTTCCATTCAAATTTCTTTCAGCAAAGCCTTCTCAGTAAAGCTGCATGCACAAATTAACAATAGGTGGCTTTTGAGGCAACAGTTTGGAAGGTCACCAGAAAGGTACTGACTTCACAGAGGCTCAAGTATATGAGTAACTCCTCTGAGTCAGCATCTTGTCACACAATGCACCATGCTAAATTTGGGCAGGAACTGGGTTACAGGCTTCAGATTTTTAAAGAGTTTCAGCACGATCTGTTTCTATTCCCACTGTCACAAATGACCACACTGACTGCACCTTCTTGGCGGGTTCATGTGAAACACTGAGAGCAAAACTTGAGGGATTGCTCAGACCCATGGGTTCCTGCATGGCATTTATCTCAGCAGCATCTTGGTGCCTCCCACCAGTGTCTTAAGCAACATGACTAACACCAGTCACATATCTACTCCCATCATCTTTTCCCTGAGGTAGAAGTGCTCACAAGAGACATTTTCATTTTGGACTACGTGTGCACGTGCACGCATTTGCACTCGTGCCTGGACACGGCCAACCAATGCTGCTTGTGTGAGACTGAAATCCAAAAAGTGGGGAGGAGACTGCAACATCAGTTGTGATTTCTCAGCTATATCAAGGACTTAGCTGGAGTTTTTGCACGGAGGAAGCCTGCAGGCCTGTTTATTACTGTTCTGACTTCAGTGGGGCTGGTTGCACACTTAAGTCTTTGTGAAATTGCAACCTTACTTCTGAACCGCATGGCTCATGCCACATTTTTGACGCTGAAAATAATCACTGTTATCCTTTGCACAGTATTGTTTCATAATTATGGTATCTTTATTACATATGTTATTTATTTCCACCAGTTGAGGAAAAAGGAAAGTTAAGGTTTCCCCCCGCTATTGTTCCTGATTAAACTATTTGTTTACATAACATCGGAAAATTGTAACAAAATCCACTAGGAAAAACAAGCTGCTCCAAATGAAAATACAGCTTTTTCCTTAATCTCAGGATTACGTTTAATTTACTTGATTTAAACAGACATGTTTTACTAGGAGCACCACAGTGAAATTTGTTCATGGCACATGCTAAACAAAACAAGCTCCCTGTAGGATAAAGAAAAAATGTTTATCTAAAAACAAAGGATTTTTTATTGTTGCTCAGTCAGTTCAAATAGCAATAGGTTTAAACAAACATAGCATTGACATCGTTTGCTATTCATAAAATGCCGATGTTTGCTCTGATAGCCAATTAAGAGAATAAAACCCCTGTGTTTGCTTGATCACTCAGTGCATTATCAAACATCTTTTTTTCTCAGTGATGAGGTTGCTCCCAAACTAATGGAGTTATTTTATTACATTTTGAATACAATAATGTTAGACTAATAATGTCAGTAATTGAGAGTGGCAGCTGAGGATATTGGATAGTTGCATGCAATTAAATAACTTTTTAATATATCAGAATTTTATCAGCAGTAGCATATATTTAATTTAAACCTGTCCTGATTGGTTTGTATTTCACCTTAAATATGCAAAACAAGCTTTTGGTTACTATCGTTTTAAAGTACTTCTGCAGACTGCAAATTCATGACCATTCACTAAAACACACAGCTCATTTCTCACCCATATTTGGCTTGGATTTTATTCCTTCTAAATTGATACAGCTCTCACACACCGTATCTGTAAGCAATCAGGAAAAATCCCAAGATACCATCACAGGAAACAACCTGGAATAAAAAGAAAACCAGGAGAATTTAGCAAACCCTTGCTATTCTCCAGCACTAATGAGGCAGCATCTTCTCCAAATTAATAAGTAACGGTAGACTGTCTGGAAAAGAAGAGGGAAGAGAAAGGTGAGGGCAGCGGCTGCCTTTCTTAAGCAGGCTGAGACCACTATTTTGCAGAAGTGTGCCAGAACTGACAGCTTTCACCTTGACACCTTTGCATTTGCAGGAGGGTGCTGGTCAGAAGCTCCAGCTCATCCCCTACTCTCTCAATCAGACACATACCCCTCGCCACCATTTTGACTTTCAGTTTTATTAATTAAAAATGCTTCAGGGAATTAAGGGCTTTTTAAAACCTTCTGCAATAACGAGACCTGCTAGATACAGTCAGGCTGACCACTGACTTGGGCAGATCAGAGCTGGGCATTCAGACTGCACGGGGCGACTGCTCTCACATGCAGGACATGCAAAGCTCACCAGAGCTTCCCTGCTCTGCTCCCCCCTCACACCCCTGACCTCAGCTGCCCTTTCCTGACTCACCCTCGCAGGAGGCCCTTGTAAACAGAGATAAGCAAACTTCAAAAAGTCCAGATTCTGTTTGGGTAAGTGCCTGAAAGTTCAGAAACTGGCCTGGAAACACAGTGAGAATTGGCTGTCTTGGGAGGCAGCCAAACATTCTCCAGTGAGGCTGGGCTATAAACACTTCAAGAATAGCCTCTCTCATCATATTTTGGTGGTATTTGTTTCTCATCCTGTCTGGCTGGGAAAGTAAAGTATCACAAAAACAAAAGGGCTCAGGAATAAATCTACAGGCCTTCTTCTCTCTGGTCTTGTGCCCAAGACCCAGGCAATGAGGGAGCAGCGCTTGCTGCCAGCTTTGCTCACATTGTGCACACCACGCAAGGGTAGGTGGCAGTGACATGGTGGGGGTCTCTGTTTTGGAACAGTGAGTACATGTTATGGCTGTGCCAACCGAAGGCTGTCTGCCACCCACGACAGGCCTCATTCTCCTTTACTTTATGCCTGATACCAAAGCTAAGCCAACAGAAAACTAAGACTGTGGAAAATAAAGAGGAAGGTGTCAGATTTTCCCAGGTCAAATTTCCTATGTCAGCTCACTGTGGTGGTGAGACATGTACTGGGGCAGGGGCAGGACTTTGTGAGACTGGGCACAGGAGAAGGAGGGGCACTTATCCTGCTCAGCAGCAGCCAGTGATATATGTGAAACCATGGCCAGAGACCTTGAACGTTGAGTTAAAGCATCTTCGCATTGTATGGAAACAAACACCTCTCTGCTTTTAGGAACTGAGATGAGTCACCGTATTCACTCAGCCTACAGTCAAAATGAGCTCTCCTTTCTGTAGTTCACTCCCAGCTTGGTCTAGGGCATCATCAGCTCGGAGCACTTATTCTGGCGTGGGCAATGATCTGAAGAGTGTAACCGCATCCCTCCACCTTGGGGCAAGTCATACCACGTCCCCTGCCCACGGCACACATTTGCCATGAGTGGCGGCATGCCAGGGAAGATGCAGCTGTCATCATGGAGGAGGCCAAGACAGGACTGCAGAGTGAACAGAGCAGAGAAAACAACAGCCCTGGACAACAAAGAAACACTTGCAGGAAGAGGGGAGTGTATGAAACCTGTCTGGTGTGTCTCACGCATGGCTGGAACCAGAGGTTGAGCAAGACGCCTGCGAAGCACACGCCTGTGATCGGTGTGTGGTTTATCAGCAGTCTGGGGGCTCTGCAACCACCTAGAGTGGTGCAAGCATGTGTGGGGAGGATGTCACTCTTGCACTGTTTCACCCCATAATGGGGCCTCCCCTCCCTTTCTCTCCTTGCTCCTAATGAGACCTAAGTCTCATTTGACCCTTTCATCTGAGCCAGTCTGACTTGGAAATCTGGAAGAAAAAAACAAGTCAAAAAAAGCCTCAGAAACAAGCAGTTTTCTGACAGCTTGAACCTTTGGCTCTCTTCCTGCAGTTAGAGCACACAAATGTGCTCTGACAGCACTTCTGGATGGTCCTCTGTCCCATCTGGAGTGGAGAGGGCCACGTCACCTACTCCAGGGCAGCCAGGTCCCAGAGACAGTGGGAGTGTGGCCTTCCTGGGATGTTTTTCCCAAAATGTGTGCAAGAACAGGAACATGAGGGTCATAGACAGCAGTGCTGCCCTGATTCCATCAGTGGGACGTGGAAGCGAAGCATTGCTGCTGGCAGTTCTCATGATGCTCTTGACATGAGCATCACCTCCTGTGCGACAAGCAAGGTGGTTTTGGGTTTCTGGACCCTGCACATTCTGCCAGGAAGCCAAATGGAGGGCCAGGCACATGGGGGGCCAGCACCCCAGTGATAACACCCACTCATCACTTCTGCCGGAGCACCTGACCCTTCAAAACAAGATCCTAATCTCGCCTGCCTCTTCTGAAGTGAGTGCTTGAGTTTACGGATGAGAAGAGCTTGTGGTGAGGTTATTTATAGCTGCAGCAGCTTCTGCGACAGCGAATAGTAACAGTGCAATGTGAAACCGAGCCAAGCAAAAGTATTTCTCATTGAAAAATAGATGACAGCTTGTTTATACTGTCGTAGGGGAAAGGATTATGAAAACGAGCAGCGGCGGCAGCAGGTTTTCAAAGAGCAATGTCTTGACTTGGGTTGCTGGCCCTCATTTGGGGCACCTGCCAGTACTCCACAGCAGCAGGAGTCCAAACTTTTGTCACTGCTGAGCAGTGAGCCCCGTAGTATGTGTGGTATGGAGAGTGGGGTCTCTCAGTGTGGCTGTGCCACCCCAGAGAGCACTTTCAGGAGGTTGCAGTGCACACAGAGGGTGTCAGCCTTGTCTCTGACCCAACACAGGCACGTCAGCCTCGGCCATGCAGCCCATAAGGCTTTCTGCACAAAGGAACATCCCTGTTTCAGGACAAAGATGTTCCCCAGCTGCATATGCAGGCAGAAGGCTGCTGATCTTGGCCAGCCACCCCTGCATCTCCAGGTAAAATGTTTCTACCATCCCTGTAGGCTTACAGAGATGGCAGAAACACATCTGCCCCTGCCTTTATCAGCTCCTCTCTTAAACAAGGCTATTTACTCTCTCCTGTTTCTGCAGCACTGGGATGCCTCAAGATCTGTGGTTATCAACACTACACAGGGAAGCAGCAAGGGTTATCTCATTACTTTTTCCCCTCCTTGATTTAGCAACCGTCCCTTGATTTGAATTCATAGTCCTTGAAGGTGGCTTACCAGGCCACCTGATGAGGAACAAAACAGTAAGATATTACCATTCCGGCACTGCTCCCCCTTCCCTCCCTCCTGCATGAGAGGCCATGTGAGAGGAAGGAGGGCTGCTCGCACTCCTGCAGCTGAGTCAGGCTTGGACTGCCCCCATGCCTGCGCCCACCCGGCATCACTCACCCACCTGGCACCACCCCATGGAGGTGAGCGCCTTCTGCACCTACAGAAAGGAGAGGGATGCTGAGCACTTCTCCATAAGAGGAAAAATCTATGCACAGATTTCAATCTCCTGTGATATTCAACTGATGCCAAGGGAGGGATCTATTTTCTGTTACCTCGTGGGCTTCTGTGCTCAGTGCAGTGCTGTCAGAGCCCTTCCCAAAGCAGCAAAATGACCTAGCCAGCTTCATGCAATGTGGGAGGAACCAGAGGCCAACTAAGAGACTACTTATTGAACCCGTGCTCCCACCCAAAAGGAATGTAGAGCTGGGGCTGACCCCCTCCCAAACCTTGCAGGGGAAGATCCCACTGAGTCACTGCTGGCCCCAGGGAGAGGCAAGGCTGAGGCCAGGATCAGGCTGCAGATGGGAAATATACCTGAATCCATAGACAGGAGGGGGTTCCTCTTATTTGGTAGCCTGTGAGTGAAGTGATGGCATTTTCCCAGCAGCTATTTAGGGAGATTACAGAAAGGAGATACAAACTGATGAGGAAGCCTTTTTTTTCTTCTCACTGTAGCAGTCATCCTTGTTCCATGAGACACCTTTGAAAATATATTTAGTGTCATACTGCTCTATAAAGTGAGAAAGCATTTATCATCTTCACTTAACAGTCAGGAGCAGGCAGAAGCAAAAGATCAGGTTGTGCTTATATATACATGTATTTTTTGACTGACTGTATTTTGGACATCTCCATTTATGAAGGCTAGGCTTTAGCCAGATGTCCTGTTATAGTTCTTTCCAAAAGGAAAAGGGGAAGGGAAAGGGGAAAGGGGAAAGGGAAAGGGCAAGGGAAAGGGCAAGGGCAGGAGCAAGGGAAAAGGAAAGGGAAAGGGAAAGGGAAAGGGAAAGGGAAAGGGAAAGGGAAAGGGAAAGGGAAAGGGAAAGGATCACACCTGAGGCAGACAGGAGTACTGACACATCTTTCTGTGCTCCTTCATGGTCATTTGCCATCTGCTTCATGAGGATGCTGGACATGGCTAAAAACTCTCCATCATCTCCTAGTCCCTTGGAGTTCTTATGAGGCTGAGATGTGTGTAAGGATTGACCCAGGAGGATTTCATTTCAGCTGGTGTAAGGGAAGGTCATCACGGCTGTGGATCTCACCAGGCACTGCAGCAAATGCTGAGGTCAGTGGGGAAGATATGACAGTGTATTGATGGTGTGGGACAGGCATTCCCAAACTGCAGCTTACAGCCTGACAGAAGTCGACATCAGGGATCCTGCTGGACACTGTAGAGGGCCTGAAGGATTGCACAAGGATCCTGCCTTGCTCCCACATCCAAATTCTCATGAGAGTGGCTGGGAACACAGTTCTCCAAATCCCTTCTTGTGTTCTCACAGCAAGTAACATCTGTGAAAGCCAGAGGGAAGCTGTGTGTTAAAGATTAAGGGTTCTCCTAAGCCAGTGAGTCTCTCAGACCAGCAGGATTTATGGCATGCTCAGTCACATCCCTGCCAGGCTTTTTGACTCCTGGTTCAAATAACCAGACCCCTACAAACAGCCAGATCATCTCCAGATTTTCATCTAAAATCCAAGGTAAGACTTGAACCTCCAGTTTAGACCCTCTGGGTCTTACTTTGAATGCTCTGCCACTGCATTTCATTTCTGGGAGAGGTAGGAAGGTGATGCATGCTCCCTGGAACAAAAAGGGTAAAGGACTGTGAGTCATTCAAAGCCAGTGCAGTGCACAATGTAAAAGAAGCTTGAAAACCTCCTGACCCCCAGAATTTATTGTCCATTAGAGTTTCTCATTCATTCCCACTGGGAAATGCTCCTCTGACATAAAACACTCCTATATTTTGAGTAGACACAAATAAAACAAGAGCTTACTCTGGCCTGAAATTGTTCTTTTTTTTTCCCTGCAATCTCACAAGCCTTTATTTCTAAAGACAGATTTGGCCTCAAAGCAATTGTACTTTCAGTGTTGTCCCTAAAGTAGGTTTCTTTCATTCAATATGATAAAATTGCTAATGCACATGTGCTAATCTGGATCCAGTTCATTATATTATCATTTACATAGACAAATTTCCATGGAAGTGCCTTTTTTACTGTTAGGCTACTCTAAGGTAACTCTAGGCTATACTTTCATTCCATCAACTGTCACCAAGTTATCACTTAACCTTACACTCTATTACAAATTCTTCTTGAATCTATTTGAACAATTAGTTGTCAATTAAAAAGAAATTTATAATATTCTCCTTCCGGAGATTCTTCACTTCTCTATTCCTCTGGCACCCTCTTGTCCTGGTATCAGGACCAACCCTTTGTTGCTGTGAATGTTTTTTGTGAGTTTTTAACTTCGTGTGACAACAAGACCAAGTGAGATGTTGGTTTGAATTATCACCTCACACCTTTAAGAAGCACACAGGATCAGGAAATTCCATGAACTGCGTTCTATTTGCAACTCTGCCAGAAAAAAAGCAGTTCAAGTTTCGTTATATGTGTTCACAGCCTGATAAGTCATTATGGACCAGGGATAACATAAAATAAAACCACAAAGTGATAAACAGTGGAGTAATATAAGTAACTCTCAAGCAAAAGAAATACGATATATCAAGAGTAAGACCAGCCAAATGAAAGATCCCCAATAATGGAAATTACCTGTGAGCTGGCCTATGAGCTCCACACATCTGTGCTCTTCAGAAGTGCAGGAAGGGCCTAGGATCAGCTCCAGTTTCTTGACTCTCAGGTTAACCCGCATCATCTGCACAGACAAACCACAGAGGGAAATGAGCCAGGCAACTCTGCAGTGATCCTTCTGGCTGATATATGAGCTGAAGGAGTAGCCATTGAGCAGAGCTGAGTGACAATCGTTCTGTTGGTCCCGTTGGAATTGCTGTCATATTTAATATTTATCCCACCTCATAAAGGAATGGGAAAAAAACCCAAATCAACAAGCGAAAATTTGAGGACGGGAAAAAGGGAAAGAGATAAGTCAGATCTGCTGAATCAAAATGCTTGGGAGATTTCCAAGTGTTTCCCCTAAAGTATTACAAATGGACAAATTTGTTTTACTGTAAATTAATTTGGAATGTGTAATGGGAAGGCATTTCCAAATTGGAGAAGTAATGTTCAACTTAGCCTTTAAATGAGGCATGTGGTAGTTAAAAAAAAAAAAAAAATTTACAACGTTTTCTTTATCCTGTGTTTTCCCTATGATAAGGAGAATTCAGTCCTTGCAATAAGGGGGAATTCAGCTGCGTATTTGGGCTAGACTTGGTCTTTTCCTGTATCCAGACAAATTTCCAAAGGATTTCCAATGCTGAACACCTTTCAAGAGGTCTTGAAGCCATTGCAATCTGCTGTCCCTTCAGCAGCTGCTGTCCCTTCACTTGCAGCATCCTGCCCTTTCCTCTCTGGCAACATGGGCCAGATGGGAACTTTCCATGGGCCATCTACAGCACTCTAAAAATGAGCCCCTGGCTGGCACTGCAGGATGCTGTCAAACCCACGGAGACTGGCCCCTACAGAGCTGCCTCTCTGACCTGAAAAGTGGCTGTGTTTGCGAAGATTGCTGCAGGGAGCAGCTTTGCTTGGAAGAGGATGCATTGTCCTGAGCCCAGTGTAGGTCTTGGTGCCTGCAGATGACAGATAAAATCTTTCACACGGTTTGGAAATGGAGAAACAAGACATCCAGATGTGAAAAATATCCTACCATTTGCATGTGTGTAGGAGACAAGAAAAGCTGTGGAATCCCTCATTCCTAACAACTCTCACCACAGGAATAGATTGCACTAATCCTGTGGTGAGAGTATAGAGTATATATGTCTCTATGGGAGACACTGACTGTGAAAGCAATCTGAAAAGCACAACACCAGTGGCCCTTCCCCTCTGGACCCTTCACTGGATGTGCCACAGTTGTCCTTGCAGCTTGCACCTTGTCCATGGGGCTGCAGTGCAGCGAGCACCCTGCATGGCTGGCCATTTCCATCCCACAGCACTCCCCCAAGCATGCAACCAGATGCAACAGCAACATGCCCTCCTGCAGCCGGGCATGTGTCACAAGATGTTGAGAAGCCTTTGTGCAGCCCCAGTCTGTCTTCAGCTGTTACAATCCAGAGCAAAATGTGCACAACAGCATTAACATCAAGTTAAAATAAATCAAAATCGGCATCATTTTCATCCTGCCCGGCTCATGTAGCAGCAACAAACTAACAAGTACGAACCCCAGAGCTGTGAACATTTTGTTGTTAGCACCACTGGTGATTTATAAAGAAACAAGCAAGATGTTGCTTTTGCCAGGAAGACTCATTGCAGAAATAGGAGATAAAACACATCAGTGCTTATCCAGTACTGCAGGAAGGGGTTGAGGGGGAAAGAAGATATTTTTGCATTGTGGTCATGTGAAAGGCAAATTTCACATGGATTTTCAGGCAGACTCATAAATCAATCCATGTTCCCTCTAAAAGTTCATGGTCTTTTACAAACCTCTCAGTGAACCAGGGCTGAGCTTAGAGACTGTAAAGAAACCTGAAGCCAAGCAAGTTTCAAGTAAATTTAAATTTTGCTCTGAATATTTTCTCAAGTCTAACTAGTTTGTTTAGGATTTTAGGCAAGTACAACGTGTCTTTCAGGAGTAAAAAGGAAAAAAAAATTCTGAGAAATCAAATACACCACACAAAAAGTAAGTGAAAAAAATCTTTACAAAAATCTAAATTGTTCTCTCCTTTGTGTTCATTGTATTATTTGCAAAGGTTTCAGTTAAGGTATGGATTCAGCTTTCATTTCAACACCTGATTTTTATTTGTTCATGATTTTTCCACCCCAGGAAACTCAGTGTGCTGGTCTTAGCTGTGGCATGGCCTGCTTGCTTTTGCTCAGGAAGGTATAATGATTTCAGACCCAGGTTAATAAAGCAGTGAGAAGAAAATCTTCTCTTTCCTAGCTGCAAAATAAAAATAAAATTATAAACTTACTTCGAGAGAACAATTTAAATATGTTAGATCTTGCAAAAATATTCCCATGCTTTCTATGTTTGCCAGTGCCCACCTCATCCTTCTGGTCTTATAGTTACAGTGGGAGTGCTTTGAAGTAGGAGCTGATTTAAGGGTTTAACTCCATGGTGCTTAAAACACAAAACCAAAAACTGTGGGCACAGTCTGTGCCCACATCTGAACTTCCAGGACGGATTGCCACCAAGCTGAAGTTCCAGCAGCATTTAACTGGGAAGGTCTGTAAGGCCAGCACAGACGTCCCCAGGCGCAGCCCCGCTGCATAGGGGCAGGTTGCTGCCTGCCTCCCTGGTGCAGCTGCAGTGCCTTTGGGGCAAACCTCAAGGCCAGAAATTAATGAAGGGCAGGGAGCCATGTGTGTTTGCAGCTCTGGCATGCCTGGTGCTGTGCTCAGTGCAGTGGGATCACAGGTCCGGCTGCCTGCCTCATCCCTGGCCTCCTTGCTGCCCAGCACTGAGGAAGCTTGTAGATGAAATCTTGAAAGCAGTATCATAATGCTAAAATATTTTCCTCCTTTAGCAAAGCACAGACCTTACCACCAAGATCCCAAACACACAGCCCTGGTCCCCACACCTGCTGCCGAGGTGCACACCAGGTTCCAGCTCTGCAGGATGCTGAGCAGGGCATATCAGGACAGAGAGACAAGGGAAATGGGTGATGCACACCCTGTGCTCCTTCACCTGCTGGGACTCGCCAGGCCAGGCTGTCCTCCCACCCATCCTCCCAGCACCACATCCCTTTGGGCGCCAGATGGGGATGGCGAGGGAGGCGGCCCTCGGCCCTGCTCCCCGGCGTCGCTGCTGAGATGGCGCTTTCGCCTGCTGAGTGCGATGATGGGTGGGTTTCCCCACACCTCCCGCAAAAGTTGTTTTTGCAAAGGCTGCTTTTATTAGCCCAGCCTTTAAAAGCAGAAGTTATCGGGGCATAAATCATCCTGTGACTTGCCGAGAAGGCTGCGAGAGGAGATAAAGGCAAGACAGTTTGACAAACCGTTGGGAGAGGGAGGAGGAGGAGGGGGCAAGGAGGGGAGGGGGAGGCGGAGGAGGGAGCCAGGGCGCCGACCAATTATGTCATAGGTCAGCCGAAAGGATGCAAAAAAAGATCGAGGAGCTGCTTCCAAACTTTCTGAGGCTGGCTCTGACTGCACGTACCCACTACAGAGCTGGGTATAATAAATATCGCACTCACAGAGAGCATTACATCACGTACAGAGAAAAGCCAGCAGATGAACTCACACCATAAACCCTTGACTTGGTATCCAGCCAAGCTCAAGCAGACAACCCCGTTATTATGGAGCTGACAGAGCTCTGCAAGTTGCTGTGGCTTCACCCTTCCACTTCCTGCCACCTCCTCCAGCACAGCCAACACTTCCTCAGTCCCCCTCTGCACTCCTGCAGTCCATCCCGGGCACCCATAGCCAGCCACGCAGTGCAAAACAGCAACAGCAAACCAAATATTTGGCACATTTTAAAAACATGCTCCTCTATTTCCAGCACTTTACTTTCCTCACAGCAGCTCCACTTTGTTTTTTAGATTTCCTAGTGAATTTGTCAACCATTAATGGCTCTAAAAGACAGACCAAAATTTATAGGCAGAGATGGTCTGGTTCTCTTTTAAATTAAAGTTCTCATATCTGTTGGGCAGTATTGACAGTCATAAAGAGGGGCTAAATTTCATTTAGCACACAAAATCCCTTATACAGCAAAAGGAGGGTTGAGCGTTAAGTCCACATCTGGTGTTTCTCCACGGAATTTCCCAATAGCTTATAGGGGCAATGGTGTGGAATACTGTAACAGGGAAAACTGGAGTAGGACTCAGATCTCAGCACCCCCAGTCCCTCTTTTCAGAGGCCTTGGTGAGGAGGAGAGGCACAGCAGCCCTTCCACTACCTGGCCCACCAGCCCAGGAAGGTTGCTGCCAGCAAGCCTCAGCCCCACCCCAGGGCTGCAGGCACTGCAGCTCTCATTCTGGTTCAGCCTCAACATCTTATGGTGCTGTGACATGGCTTTCTTCAGGGGTCTTCTGAAAAAAAAAAGAAAAATGAAATATTGGGCTCAGGATGAGCCAAACTCGCCTGCTGGGGCCTTTTCTGTCTAATGTCTTCATTCTGTCAAAATTATACTTGATCGGGTTTCATTATTGTTGTTTTTAACTTTCACCTCTGCCTCAGCAATTCCATCTGGTAGGTCATATTCCTCTCTCTGATTGCTTTTTGGATAAAAACATGCTCACTGGAGCCTGCTTGGAATTAGTTTTTTCTTTTTATTTCCACTAGCTGCTCAGCTCAACCCCATACTTTCCCTGACTTAACACAGACAGGGTCAACCCACCTTTGCCTTGCTGGCACATGCATTGAAGTACTGATTCCCATGTGTTACAACAACCCCATTCCACTTCTAACAATCTCCAAGGGGGAGTCATTTATAGGGACTTGAACTGAAAAGCACAAGTTTCATATCTTCTTGCATGTGCACTAGTGCAGATATTAAATCAGCTGTGATAGGAGGAAAAAAAATACTGTCTTGGCTATATCCCCAGGACATTCTCAGAAGACTGATGATGTACATCTGCCTTAATGGTCTGGGTTTGAAATAATTAAAGACCACTATTCTTTCCCTTCCATTAATTTCACTGAGTATCTGAAAACACCGTTTTTTTTTTTAATTTAGAATTTTATGCCTGCCTTGTAAGAACACCATCCCAAATAACCTCACTAAGGTGTAACGAGAGGCTGAAACACTACTGGCTACTGCAACGCTGCTATTTACGTTCACTGGCACTGTTATGTTATGCCAGGGTGGAACAAAAGATTTCCCACCTTGAATGCAAAAAAAGTTCTTCTTTAATTTTACATCACTGGCTTTCTCTTCATGTAGTTGCAACATTCAGAAGTCTGGAGCCTTTCCAAAGGGTGTACAGGTGGGGCAGCAATGCAAATTCTCGACCAGTCATAAAGATGATAAACTTGAAGAAAGCAGGACTTGGGCAACAAACCAGTTAAACAACCAGTCAACCAGTGGATGGGTTAACTACAGATGATCAACATAGTAGTTTCTTAGAGGTTTTAAGAAGGTAGAGGAAAACAAAACAAAGCAGGAGCTGTTTTAAAGATGTTTCCACCTAGTTAGCTGGTGTGTGACAGCCACGTGTCACAGTGGCGGACCCCAGGGAGCCAAAACTCTCCCCTGTGTGGGAGAGGGAACAACAGCTAGTGGGACCTGTGCAGCTCTGCATCTCCCTGTGTGATCTGGGGCCAAGCAATGCACTGGCAAAGTTACTGGGTGATAGGACTGGACCCCAGCTGAGGTTAAAAGGTATTCTTGTGGAGATCTTAAAAATACTCTTTTGTGGTGGAGAAACCAGAAAAAAAGAGCAGTTTCCCTCTGATCTCTTCTGCTTCCCACCTTCCATTCCTTTCCTCTTTCCTCAGTCTTCTCTGTTATGGGTATTCCTATAGATACCACAGGGATGAAGGACTAATGCTCACAGTGGTCCCAAAGGCTGGGAAGGAAGACTGACCCTCAAATATAGATGCTGTCTTGGAGAAACAGCAACACACCCCTTCAAACACTTAAAACCTTCTAAGTGAAAAATATTATCTCTTCTAGACAGGATGCTAGGTAAAAATAGATTTTTTTTTTCAAGCAATAACCCGAAAAATAGCGATTCCCAGCCCATTTTTTATTTTGCCTAACTTTTCTTTCCTTGCTTGTACATGTCAATATTTACAAGCTCTACCACTTCTTGGATTATTTATTTTCCCTGGTCTATTTCACTGAGTGAAAAATCTCTCCAGCTCAGGACTTGACAGTTTGTTGCTAATATCCATCTTTATTAACTTCACTGCTGCAAAAACCCAACAACAACCATATATAGTCATAAAAAACCCCCACCTCACCCAGGATGATGCTTAAATCGGGGGGTGGGGTGGAGAAGGCAGGGCAGAATTCTCCAAAAATAGCCAGTGGTTTTCACACATTCATTTTTGTATGGATATCACTGCAAGTCACTTTTCCCTCCACTTCATTAGCAGTCAGTAAACTCATTGACTATCAGCAAGAGAGCTGCTGTTGCCACACCTGGGGGGATGGCAGGGAGGGTGGCTTTTCTCACCTCCCTGCATCCCACCTTTTTCTGCTGAGGGACAGGACCAAAAGGGCTCAGAGCTACCAGGCTCACTCTCATCAACCTCAGTGAGCTCTGAAATGCCAGAGCTGGGCAGACAGTAACCACCTTTCTGGATTGCTTTTAAATTTGGCCTTTGAATGACAATGAGCTGCCTACTTTTAAAATATTACCTGTAATGTGTAACACGGGATGATAGAAAAGGGTTTTCCCTGTTCATTAAATGGCCTGCAGCTCAGGCTCACCTCCATTTCACAGCTCACCCCCAACAAAGGGCACTTCAGGATGATTTGAACTTCCCACAAGGTGTTTTCAGCATTTCCCAGGTGGAAATTGTTGCTCTCTAAGAGGAGCTATTGGAACAACAGGCTCTGCTGGTAGATCTATCCTCTTCAGCTCAACATCCACCATTTTGGCTCAAGCAGAGGATTTGGCAGAGCCTTGCTGCCTTTGCACCAAAATGAATCAGAGCCCACCCCCGTACTACATCTGCCACTCAAAACGTGGGCAGAGCCATCTTTAATCAATCTGGCTAGATTGAGCCCATCCTTTCACATTTTCCCTGTGTTTTCAGAGCCAGAGCACAAGCAAGACAGTCTGGCATGCAGAGACCTCTTTACGCTGGCTCTTTTCATCTCTCTGTCCAGACTTTACAGAGTAATCTAAAAATAAACAAAGCCTCTAGCCCTGATAGTGGCAAAGATAACCTTCCTGCCCTGAGCCAGCCCACAGGGGTGGGTGCAGCTGGGCAGACAGAGAGGTTGGAGGGGAGCTGGTTGCAGTCTGCAGACACCAACTCACAATCTCCTCAAGACCCAGTGGGTCACAGGGCAGGGACCTGCCAAGTCTCTAGTGCCACCATGCACCGCATGCCATGAAAGAGTGGCATCAAACCATTCATCTGCCTTGATATGAACAGGACTCAGAGACCTGCCTAATCCTAACAGGAGAGACCACCAGATGGTCAGCAAGCTGGGAGGCTGTAACACATTCACAGAAACAGCATGGTAGTTTGCTAGCACAGGTCAGCCTTAGCCTTGTGAAAGCAAGCACTCATTTCTCAGTGTGGGCACACCTAAGAGAGGTTTGATTAAACCAGCTGGCATCCCATTAAGTCTTCCCTTGTTGCTGTATATTTTCTCTCTTGCCCACTTTTACTTAAGGTTATTTGAAAGCAGACGCATGCCTGGATAGACAAAACTTTTCTGTGAGTTCCTGTATTATCCTTCCTTAGCAGCACTGTCTGCACTGTCAGGGACAAAAAGCCAAAGGGTCTGGCTTGCGCCCCAGCAGCATGGCTCATGCAGACTGACAGGTCATAGCACAACGTATGTGTTTCCAAGTTTGGCAGACATTCACTCCAAAGGGGTTTCCAAATTTCCTCTCTAGCCTGTGACAGCCTTGGATTAATTTTGTCTGGAACAGAAGATTTATTGCCTTTGAGTCATTGTGGTTCACTTCTCTGCTCTACATCTTGAACCCCAAGTTCAGGTAGCATTTATCTATCACCCTCCTTATTAATTCACGGTGGGAATACCCTCACGAGACCCTACTTCTTTCCCCAGACTGCCCATTGCTTCCTGCCTGACTTTCAGCTGCAGCAATCCTACCAGGGAGCCTTTTCAAAAGAATGACTGAGGCTATATTGGCTGTAGGAGTTTAACAGTATGGGTGGTGAGATTCACAGCATTCCCAGTGCTTCCTCTGAGCATTTCAGGCATGCTAAAGCCAAAATATCAAAACAAAAACTTCCAAGCTTTCAAATAAAATCAGCCTGATACCCAAGGGCCTGACTGTCCCAGTAGCTTTAGCTCTGGTTTACAGCCAAAGTTTAGAAAAATCTGTTTTCCACTTCCCATTGAGATGCAGCTGAAATCCCACCAGCATGGTCCATCCTGGGAGCAGGCTGTGTCTCCACACCCTGGGACCTGGCACCAGCCCAGATGGCAGGAGCACTGTGAGAGAGGTTGTTCTTGTGCAGTTCTCATCACTTTGGGCAGAGGTTAGTTGACAGGATTTGGCATCTTCAGATCCAAGTCCAGGCAATTCAACTCAGACTTAAATCTGTTGCCTTAACCCAATTTGGATCTAATTGTAAATGTCTCTGGACAGCCCTGGAGAGCGTGGGAGATTTTATCCTTTCTCCCTGAGTAAAGTTACTCCAAACATTGCGTTGTCAGGTAGCCCATATGTTTGTTTATTTGCCTGCTCAGTTCTTCAGACCTGTTCTGATTAATTTCGTGATGGATAGTTATGCCTGGCTTCTGACAGATCCTTCCCACCAGCAGCACTGTCTGGGGACATCCATAAGCTGCTCAGCGGGATGCGTGACTGCAGGAGGAGGAGGAAGGCAGCGACCTAAAGCTCATCCTCCTTCGAGGGTGTCGAAAACAGTGTGGGGCTGCGGAGGAATTCTGCGATGAGCTGGGAAGTGTCCTCACGCTCCGGCACGGAGTCATCTCGGCAGCACAGGGGGAGGACGGGCTGTGAGTCAGAGCTGCGCGCAGCGGAGCAGCTGCGTCCCGGACGGGGGACCCTGCCTGGGGACAGCCTCGCTCGCAGCCGCGACACTCACGAAAGCAGGGCACTCGCAGGGGCTGAGGATGCAGCGGGTTGTGGTAACTTGTTATTTTAAATGGAGGGTTTATTTTGGGAGCTCAGTGTTTAATTTCCCATCCTTTATGACTCATTAAGTCAGGTGAGCCACCTCTATTATTTACTTATACCTTTATATTTCAAGGGCAGGTCCTAAATTGATATTTGTGTCAGTTGAGCACCTCCCGAAACCAAGCTCTCTCATTTATCTGTCTGCTTAGCTAGGGATTTATCTTGTGCTCATATGCATACCTCCTCCTAAACAGCAGGTTTCTGGGAATTTGCTTCACAGCCAACATCTAGCTCCTGTGTTCCGTGCTGGTCTCTAACTATTGGTGCACTAACAGAAGAGAAAACTTCCACACATCTTGGTTAGCGTCTTTGTTTAAAAAAAAAAAAAAAAACAGTAGTAAAAAAATTGTGAAGCTTGGGGAGTGGAAATGTTGCCATGTGGCAAAAAAAGAGATATTGCCCGTGCACCGAACAGCTGAGAACAGAGAAAACTACTGAACAAATATTTTTAAAAATCATAAGATGATGACAAAATGATGGCCAAATAAGACCAGCCAACCCTCACTTCAGCTTACACATTTCCTTCCCACAAAACCATTTGAGAAGAAAGAGGGGGCTTCAGAGATGATATCCTCTCCCCCTCCCCTCCCCCAGGCACTTAATCAGAGATTTACAAACCAGTAAATCAAAAGGGACTGTGAAATTCCAGCCAGAGAAACGAACATGAGATTAAGTGGATTAGTCTACTGTACAGGAATCCAAGGAATGCAGCCCGCATGTGCTTTTGTTGTGGATTACTCAGCAGCAACATTATGGTTTTACATCTCCCAGAAACATATGGGCATGTGCACTTGTGCAAACCAACAAGAAATAGCAGTCCCCAACATGCTGCTTTGCTGTACCAGCTGTGCTGATTTCAGCAGATACAGCATTTTCCAGGGAAAGGAGGAGAGTGTTCAAACACCTTTTTTGTTGTATTGGTTGAAAATGAAACAGCAAACAAGATACATCTGCCAGAAACAGGCAGATACATCCATTTAGTTCACTGGCAAAGAATAGATATCTCCCTCTAACTATTGACCATCCACCTGTTAATGGTCCAGTGAAATCCTGCAGTTCAGACATTGCAAAACTTTCAGGAAAGTCGGGTTCTGATCAAAACTTAGCATCTCAGACTGATAATAGTTTTGGTGTTGTATTAATTGGGTCCAAAAATACACATGCATTCATAGACTGAGCAGACTGCTGAAAGGGGATAGGCAGAAACACAGGGAAGAAGCAGCAAGTGATGGATAAATGGACAAACTATTACTAGCCAGAGTTAACAGTTTGTGTTAGCAGTCAGTAATAAATAATTAATATGGCCCTAGGAGATATAAAGCCATGGTATGTCGTGCTTGGCTCTAAATGGAACTCGAGATAACTTACTTTGAACAGTAATGTGTTCACAGTATGTGGGAATTAACTGCTCAATGTAATAAGTATTATTGAATTTCCCATCTCTGTACAGATAAAGGGCAACTGCCACCAAAAAACACAGTAATAACAGTAACCAAATGATAAAAAAGCAAACAAACCTGCTTTTCATTACATCCTTAAAATGTTATAGGTTGAAATAATCTTAAAAGGGCTTAAAAAACAGCAATTAGATATTTCCATTTCTGTTTTCCAAGACTGCAGCTGAGAAAACGAAAGAGGCCTAAGTGCCATACTGTGCTAGCCTTGCTAATAACTCTCTGTGAAAAATCTCATTAATTCAGTCTGGCTCTTCAGATCAGCCGCTAAGACCTTGTATTGTCAGTCATCCTCTGGCCTTTTCAGGATTTCCACAGCCTAACTAGCAGAGTCTCCATGGAAACCATGCAGTCATGCTTTGCACATCCCCAGAACTTTTTGTTCCTGACAAAGCTTGAAAAATCACATGCAGCATGGAGAGTTTAACACAGTGAACTAAACCCTGACCCACACTTATAAATGATAAACCCCAGCATACTAGCTTTATTATAAATGATTTCTTTACAAGATACTTAGCCAAGCTGGCAAAATGCTAAACCAGACGACATAGGAGGAACGCAGTTCCAGAAGAGAGGAAACAAACAAACCAAAGCAAAACACAGAGTTTTGGGCTAGTTCTTCCTCCTTTGAAAGTGCTGGAAGCACGCAGGTGTGGAAACATGCAGAGAGCAGGAGTGCGACTTTGAAGTTGCCTTTTCTCAAACCCAGCATCCTCATAGCCCTCCCAGGAGGAGTCAGCTCTCTCATGACTGTGCATCACAGTGGCGCTGATTCACTTCTCTGGTTGTGCATCCTGGCCAGCAGAGGCAGCAGGATCTGGGTCTCAGCCCTGTGGCTGCCTGGTGCCCCTGACACCCTGCCTGCACCTGGCATAGCCCAGGCACTGCTCGCGCCTCCAACCCTGGAACAGGTATTTGGATTGACATGGCAAAATTGATACCAAAGGCAGTATTTGGCTTGCAAGTGGGAACCAGCAGGCTCAGAGTACATGCACATGTCTGATGGAGGGTACAAAGTTGACAACCCACTCACCAGCCAACCTGTCTTCCCCCCAGACCTTGGTGCTCCCCACTGGGCTCTGCCAGGATGATCAGGCACAGTGGTCACTGGTTTCGCTGACCCTACTCATCTCCACTGATGCATGGAAGGAGCACTCACACCAACAAGATCAGTGCCCAACATAAAGTATTGATTACAGCCAGCAGGGCTGGGGCAAACTGCCAGGCATTGTCTCCAGAAATGAATCCATGGAAAGCCCCACTGCATGGTCAGCACCTGGCTGTCACTTTTTCCTTGGCACTGCAAGAGCCCCACGGGATTTTCCCTCTCTCCTCCCAAGCACTGCTGCTAGTATATGCTTGGGGAAGCAGTTGCACAAAGATGCTCTACATAGGAGGACCAACAAAAGTCAGAAAGGTCACATGCAGAGAAGGAATCACAGCAGGCCAAACTAACTTTGCCGCAGTAAATTCTCAGCATTGGTGCAGATGAGCAACTGCCTGCTCTGTACAGCATCTGGGTTTGTGAGAAAAGAGGTGACTCATAGCTGAGGGTCATGCTGTAGTCTGGGAGGACTGCCAGGAGAGGGAGAGACACACTCAGCCTGATCCGTGGTGAGCTCACTCCTTTTGTGGGGCAGAAGACGCAATCCACCTCAAGAGGATCAGAGAGTCCTGAGTGGGCTGAATCAGTCATCTGGGAGCTGGCAGCCACACGCTTCCACCCCTGAGTTGCAAATAATGAGTTCAGGATTAGGAAGTCAGCCTCACGTGGGATGGCTCAGGAGGCGTTTGGCACATGCAGTCCTTCCCCAGTGGGATTCAAGAGGTCAGAGAAGTCTTTGTTTCCATGGGGTTCTCCTGGTGTGTCACCACAATGGATGGAAAACATTTCCCCACCTTCTCCTCCCCCAGCAAGGAGTGGTACACAATCCACAGGAAGCCTTTCAGAGGATAACCACAGGCATCAGAGCCAGTGTGGTGTGGGGCATGCAGGCCTGATAGATGTTGGCTGAGCTGGCCAGGGTCCTCTGGAGCTGGCCCGGTACGAGACAGCAGAACTTGCCCTGCCACTGCTGCTCCTGGGTGAGCAGCACTTGCTGATGCTCTCTCAGAGCCATTCACCATCAATGCTAACCATCTGTGTCACTCACCACCCAAGCAGCTGCTGCTTTGCCACAGAACATATGAGCAGCTTGGGTACCTGAACAGTGGAAACTACAGGTCCTCACCCTCAGGTGAACATCCAGCCCACCTTTCCTGGTGAAGACCTTGCTGTGTCCTGCAGGCTATTTGCAAGGCTGGAGGAAGCAGATGGTGTTGGGCTGGAGCAGGTTGAGCTTGGAACAGATCAAGTCAAATTACAGCCATCACTTGTGACAGCTTCAGTTTATTTGTTTGACCATAAGGACTGAGAAGATCAGAGATTAAGAGACATCCTTGGATGATGATTTTATGCAAAAGCATTGATTTCACTTGCCGTGCTGTGAAATTGTACATGAGCTCCCTTAAAAGCAATAAAACATCTTGCTTGAATCTCTGCTCTGATCTTTTATTTTCTTTGGCTTTGTCTGTCTTGTGGTCAGAGACCTTTTGGCAGCCCAGGAGCCACGGCAGCTTTAAGCACTGCCTTGAAGGCCCTAGGAATTATGGCTGTTTATCTACTGAACACAGTGTAAAACACAGTTGTGACTTAAAGGGCCATATTATTAAAATACAACAAGGCAACTACATGTGTCCCTTCAAAACTCTGAAAGGTGTGTGGAGATGTGTAGAGAGCAGGATTTGTTGCCATAATTGTTGAGTTGGAGCAGGTCCCAGTGAGGAAGTGTTGGTGTCTTACCAGTCTCACTTGGCTCCAGTCCCTCCTCTAGCTCTGAGTGTTGCTGTGTCAAGGAAGGCGACACCTGAGCTCAGTAGATACTTCCTGGTCTCATTCTGTGGTGGCTGCAGATGATCCCCAAGCCAGGATGGTCAAACTCACATAGCCACCTTCTCTCTGCTGTAGTTGCTGTAGTCCACCTCAAAATGGAAGGCAATCCTCCTTCAACAAGAATATCCAAAATGGGTTATCGTTTTCCCTTTCAGTCCAACAAACAACTTCTCTTTGCCATGTTGGTGGCCCCCCTCCCCTTGTGTGGTACAGAACAGTGATGGTTTGACATACAGGCTTCTGGGAGAGAGTGTTCCCCAGAGGAATAGCTTTTTCTTTGTCATTAGCTCAAGGCAGAGTGGAGAAAAGTTGGTTATAGGCAATGCCAGCCTGTCCTGGCGTAGTCCCGAAAGACGCAACAAGGGGCAGATCAGCCAAGGCTGACAATCCTGCTGCCTGCTGCTCTGGCTCTTCCGTGTGACACCTGTGGCACACCAGGTGCTACAAAAGCACCTCCAAGTGCAAATTAGGGCATCCAAACCGATATGCCCTGGTCCCACTACTGCACAATGTATTTGGACAAACTGAGGTTCTGAACAAGAGCAACAAACTATGGCCAGCAGAGATTCCCACCATCCCTTTCCATATCTAGGGATGACAATTCATCATACTCAGCTGCAGCCCGCTAATTAAGGGCTATTCAAGGTTCAACTGATGAGTACTAAAAGGACAGGGCAAAGCCTGGGAGCTTGAAGTAAGTTACTGCATTAAAATTAGAATAACCAACAGCTACTCTTTTACTTTGCTACTGTAACTGCATTTATTTTCTTGAAACTGCATCCTGAGCCTGAAATGGGTACACCAGCTGGGACAGGGCTGTAGAGCAGGAGTCCTTTGCCTTGGTCAGAGCTAATGACACTGAGCACTGCAGGGAGATTTCAGTACCCAAGAAGGGCTAGTGTGGGATGCTTCCTAATCAGTGACACTAGATCTACTTTTTGAGGAAGTGACTGGATCTTGACAGCATACCACAGGAAAAAAAAAAAAAAAGAAAAAAAAAAAAACACTAGAAAGGAGACTGAGAAAACATTTACTCTATCCAGGAGCTTGTTGCTCATCTAGTTTCAGCTTGCCCTTGCCCACTGCTTTCAGTTTTTCAGGGGACACCTTGTAAAAAGCCATTACTTGCCAGCCTCAGACCACTCATCTGTGCTGGAAGTGGCAAAGAATGTTCATGCAAAGGGAATGTTTGCCTTTAGGTTCATCTTTTGGAAGGTACCAGCCTGCTGTCCTAGTGTAGAGGGAAGCTTCTGTCAGAGAGAAGCAGTCCCAGAGTCATCACCACTGTTCTCTACTTCCTTCTGTGTTCAGGCCATGAACAGCCACAAACCTCACTGGTCTCTGCACAAAAATAATGTGATCAATCACATTACTTCAGGCACTTACAATTCAAACTTTCTAAATAAAACCCTTTGTCTATGAGGTCTTTTATTTTCACACAGGTCCAGTATGGATTGTGATAGACCAGGCAAAGGGACACCAGTCACTTCTCAGATGCTTTCTGACTTGGAGCTTCTAGCTCTGCACTAACACCTGTTAAAACTCCTAAATACAACAGAGATTACACAAAGTCCAGATGAAAATTACCTCCTTAGAATCTTTTCAGTAAATTTAAGCCAGGATCAAGCACAAACCCCAGTTCATCAATTTTTGCCATAGAGCTCCTGTGGTTTTGATTTAGCAGTAGATACTCTACAATATTGCAGAAGCACAGCCTGACCCTCCCTGTAGATCTGATTTACAGGCTATTTACCATTTCTTTGACTTCACTTTCTCCATATTGACAATGTTAATAGCAGATACTTTATCAAGCCTTTCATAAAAGATATTTATTGGTAACTCTCGTGAAGAGCAATGTATAATGGCCATCTTCCTTAATTTCTGCCTAGAAGCAATAGGAATTGTCGATTTTCAAGTTAAAGTTTCATCAATGTTGAGATTCTGTGAGAGTTAAATATTATTCTAAATTGAACAGCAGCTAAGCAAACAGATGATAAGCTTTTCGTGAACTCAGGAGTAGTACAGGAAAAAACCCTCCCATGAACTTTGGCTACAGGTGTGCAATGTTTATTCTCTTCCATTAAGTTGTAACTGAACTTTGCAGTTGGCTCTGCAGCGTTTCAGTTGCCAAAAGATTTTGTTGGGGTGCAGTTTGTCTCCTATTTTGCAACACAAGGGCCAAACAGATCAATGGAAAACCCACCTCTAGCTGTTTAGCTTTTCACTAGTTCTGTTAGCAGTCAAAATCTAGATCATACTTAATTTTACAAAGTCCAGTGGCAGCCATGCCTGGGCCACCTCTGTTATGAACAAAGTCTGAATAACTTCTACCATTAAAAGAAAAATTCTTTACCTTCTATGTCTTAGATACTTCACAGATATTATCATTAGAGAGGAATGAAGAAAGAAGAAAAACTCTTCACGCTAGCCCCAAGGAGAGCCTTGGGGTTTTATATAACACTTTGAGGCTCGAGATAATTTCCAAGTGCCTTCTGAAAAACAAAGAATTGAAAGTAAGTCACAAGGTGACAGTGGGACGACAGATCTCATCCATCCCTCTCAGATACTGCCCTTCACCTGCCCTCAGCCTCACTAATGCGCATGTATGAAGGAAGTCACACCCAGGAGACACAGACACTGCTGGGATGTTGTTTAAGGTATAGAGGAATCATATTTCCACACTGAAAAGAGAATTGCTTGTTTCTAAATATGACATGTTTCCAAATATATTATGGAGTGAAAATTCAGAAGCCAAGAATTAGTTTGCAGTCATCTAAAAATGCCACTAAAAAACCTCTCTTCTGAGTCTCAGAAATCTATTTGTCTTGTCTCTGAGGAAGGGCTGTAGGCTAGACAAAAAAAAAAAAAAAAGCTTTCTGTTAAGTTCCTCTGTAACCACAAAATCCATGTTCCTCCTTCTTCCAGTTGCATGCTCCCTTCTCAGTATCAAGCTAGCATTCAGCTGGAAGATGTTGGCATGAATTTGCCAAAGAGAAGCATGAATCCAAGGTGGAAATTGATGCCAAATATGCTCTGAGAAGTCTATGCAGTTTACATCCTGTAGCTGGCATGTTGGACTGATGGGTGAAAATTTGGCCTCAGCATTCAGGCTCTCACCTCCTAAGCAAAAGTAACACTCAGAAACTTTGAAGAGATTTCTGGTCTCCAGCCAGAAAGGGCCGTCATTGTAAAGAGGTGGGAGAAGTAAGGAAAAACAAACAAAAGGGAGGGAATCTTGAAAAATCACATATTCTTTTTTTCATTTCACACAGAGCAGGTTTCTTGTGGATTTCAACACCCAGCTGCTTCCAGGAACAGAACAGACATGCACGTGCCTGCAAAGCAAAACACAGCTGGGGAGCTAATTTTAGGCCTACCAGTCTTGGCAACGTCCCTTTAACAAATGAAGAATAAATTATTTTCATGCATATGTACACACACCAAATTCTTACAGTTAATTTAGATGGTGGTTGGTGCAGTTTGGTCCAGGTACCATCAGGTGTGCCTGTCTCCCTAAAGTATTTTAGTTTTACCTCACTGGTAAGATTACCTCCTTCTATTCACAATGCACCTCTTGTGTCTGAAAAACCCAGTAAAGAATCCTCCAGACAGCAGCTATGCCTCAGCAGGATGGAAGAGCTGGGTTTCACAAGTACTTTCAGGTTAAATTACACTGACATTCATCCACTGTAGGGCTGCTGAGTGATTAAACTTTTTCCTTTAATTAAAGGAAAAGCAGTCTTCCTCTTTCCTTCAAAGAAGCAAATGCCAACACATTTGAGGAAAGGACTGGATTTCAGAAAGAACAAGACCAACAATTTACAGCCAAATTTTAGAAAGGCATGATCATGCTAGTAAAAACTTCTGCCTCAGGTTCTGTTTGTAGTATAGATATCAAGACTTATTTGGTCTCAACTTAAAACTCAAGAGTTCTCTGGATTTTAAACCATTCACCTGATCCAACACATCGTGGAGATGCTTCAGAAGTTTTATGTTTTCCTTTCTAATTGTAAAACTAACTTTTCTTCAGAACTGGCCAAATGTTCCAGTACCTGGAATCATGAGGTTAGTACCAGGGCTCAGAAGAAGAGGAAAACTTCCCATTTAATACCCATTTATGCCTCTCTCCAATTTGTTGGTAGTTCCTGACCCTGTCAATGCTCCCGTTCATTTCTCAGGAGGAGCACTAACTTCGGTTTTCACAATAACCCCTTCTGAACTGGTGGTAATGGGACATGGGCTCAGGAACCAAAGGGCAAATTCAGAGCATTCTGGCTGCAACCTCCCTGCATGACCCTCTACTGAAGAACGACATCAAAAACGTCGTGCAAACCCTCCTTCTGACATCACTGAGGTCCTCTCAAAGAGAGACCTCCCCAGCCCCTCACCCATGTCTGCCATCAAAACAAAAATGCAGACTTTATTTTCTCTATTGCCACTTGCCAATTCATCTAATGTGGGCGGCACCCTCTGTTCACAGTGGTGTGGGCAAAGGCAGAAGATTCATCAGCTTGTACCCGAAACATGAAGCAAGTCCAATAATACACCGAGCTGTGATCAAGGGCACTAAAAGTTACTCAGAAAGAACAATATGGTGCCTTTTGTTGGTCAACACAAAATAAGCTAAGAAAGTTATTATGAAAGGATGGATTTCTGTCCTGAGTGATTCATCTGCATTTTGAGAAAATGGGTAAAATCAAAAGCTGGATGTGCAGCTTCACTGTTTCCCCTGCTAGCTCCAGTTCAGGCTTGTTCTAAACGTATTTATCAGACACTTCTGCAAACTCTTCTCAGACTGCTAGGTAATAACTTGCATGACACTAAAGGTAATCTCAAATATATCTTTCCTTCCCTTTTTATCTTCCTTAACACCAGAGGCATCCATCCCATCATTTATACGAGAAACAGTCTGGATAATTTATGGAAACAAAAATAGTCTACTGAATTGAAATAAAATGCTTCAATATGTGGCAATAATAATGAATGAAATAAATCCTGTCATCACACAGACCCTGAGTTTTGCAAAAAAAATGTGCCCACACCCTGAGCAAATGAAAATATTAATTCCATACAAAACTGTCTCCTCAACGAATGAGATAAGAGCAGATCATTTTGACAGTCCATGTGTTAAAAGATTTCAGGATTAAGCAATGCCTTCATCCTTGTAAAAAGCTATTACCTAACTAATTTCTAATAGATAGGAGCATTCACATAATAGCATGTCTTCATCAGGTAAAGCAATGCTTGAAATAGGTGCATGCAGAGCAGTCGCATTTCAGCTCTGTTTTCTGCTAAAGTTAACCCACAAAAAGTGAAATTATTTCATGCTCATTTTCTGCACTTGTGGTCATTAATTTTGCAGTTTCCTAGATGCAGGGAATATTGAAAGTGACTCTTATTATTACCATTATTACCTGAGGTGCAATCTCCCAAACTTGATCCAGCTTGCAATAGACACATTTCCTCTGAAAGGGAGTGCTAACAGGTATGCATACAAAACTTTCCTGCGAATCAGCTAGTCATAAGCTATTCATCAAATCAGGCAGATTTCAAAATTTCATTAATAAATCTTATTAGCAAATATTTACAGTTTTTTCATATAAAATTTCAAATCAGATCAACATGATGTGGCATTCTGGAGTCAGTGTGAACAGCTGGCAGCAGAATAAAAACTGCACCAAAACTACCTATACCAGTTTAAAACAGAGGTCCAAAAATCAGATAAAAAAATTTAAATATGCCAGCTTCTTGGGTGTTTTTTCTTGATAGTTTGATCTAGGGAGAGAATTTATAAAACTAGTTGTGATGCATACTAGGATCTCACACCTATTTTGCCCAATGGGATGCAGAGAAGTGTACTGGCAGAGCTCGGAAAAGAACATATTTTTAAACTCAAGCAGGATGCTGAAAATGCAATGAAGAGATAGCTCGGGCTGAACTTTTTGTTAATGAAGAGGTTTTCTATTCATTTGACTGCAGTCATATCACTCAAACCTAAACAAATTCTGCTACATTCTTTGTCTTATTTTTTTTTAAGTGCTTATTTTACAATAAAAATGGTGACTTCAAGAAGAAAAAAATAAACACTTAATTTCTAAATATATAATAAAGGTATGCGTAGGAAACAGTTCCATTTAAAACTGTAAAAATCAACATTTTGAAGTTATTACTAGGAGTCGTGAGACTTCTTTTGCCTTCCCTTCCCTGTTCTATCAGTAATGCAGCATGTCAGTCCCTTCTGACAGGCAGACTCACAGTAGACAGACAGCCAAGAGCACTGCTCTGACTTCAGACATGTTTGCTCCAAATAATCACTCTGTTAGAGGCATTTCAAGGTACAGCTCGGTGCCAAATGGTGCTGTCATTGCTAATTGTGTCCTTCCCCAAAAGCAGTAACTTTAACCGAGTAACTTTACGCAAATACAAACAAAACATGCCCAGCAGGATTCTGACCAAATAACTTCCAGATTTTGCTAATGTTATTGTTTTGATGCCTGAGCCCAGCAGTTTTGACCTGTGCTTGCAAGAGCACAAGGCTCCACAAAGAGGAGGAGAGAGATCGGGCAAACTGAACCCTTCCAAAGCCAGACCCATGCTCCTTACAGGGGATGCATCCTCACGCCCTAATGTATATCCTACCACATTCTTCTTACCCAGGAGTTTTCTTTGGATCCCAACCAAGCAGATGAAGCACCCTTGGGCTCCTCAGGTTTTATGAGATGAAATTAAAGGACTCCATATATCCTAAGCAGGGCTCCAAGTGTGAGCTGAGCACAGGCCTGCACTATGGATGGATCCACAGTGTCAGAGGTAAGCATCACCCATGTATTTGCACAGATGGGTTATTAACTTCAAGAACCTAATTATGTCAATTTAAATGTCAACATTGTTAATGATGTCACTGCCTGCTATTTTAAGAGAAGCACCCAGCTTCTATGACTTGGGAATTTGGGGTGGCATGTCTCTCATTTTCATCTTTGGTCCTAGAAGACAGATGAGACGCCTGTAGCTGCCAAAATTTCTAACTTCCACTTCTGACTTTGGCATAGCTCCACAATGAATTTTAATTTATTTCTGTATCTATTTGCCAGCCCACTGGAAATCATCAGTTTAGAGGCAACATAAAATTAGTGTCAAATTAATCAACAAGGAAAGCTATACCATTTGTTTGGCTCCCTTCTCTGCTCATTTAGTAAAGGAAGCCATACAGCTTATTATCTGCTGTCTAAGAGGATAACTTATCTCTGGACCTCACTGCAGAAAGCACTTTGTCACCAGGTAAAAGGGAAAATATTGTTCTAACTCACAGAAATTCCTAGTGAATTCTGGTCACGCCACTAGGGATTTCTTTCCCAAATCTGTATTTTTTAATGTGCATAATTTTTCCTTTTCCTGTGTTGTGGCTCAACCCTTCTGTTTTTATAACCTGCAGGAAGCATATTTCAAACATATTTATTAGCTTATTAAATCAAATTACCCTTGCTCCTGCTGGACCAAATTTTATAGAGTGCCCACAAAAATCAAAGAGCCTGTGCTATACTGACAATTTGTAGTCATGGCAGAGACAACTACTCCTTAATATTTTTAATTAACAACTACAAATGCTTCAATTTACTAAACCAGAAACTATTGGCAATAATTACTCTGCCAAGCTCTGTGGCTCAAAATGGGAAAAGTAAGCAGTTTTGGGGAAGATGGGCCAAAATGAATAAGCATATTTATTGAAAGCTCCTAGTAATATGATGAGCAATGAAACAGTTGAAGATATTGACCTGTAACTATGCTTCAAATTTTAAAAGCCATTGAGTAAATTAGACAAAATAACATTTCTCTTTCTGCTGCTTCACGTCTGCCTGTGGACTCAAAGAGTTTGGATAAGGAGAAATTTATCTCTTGAGATGCCTGCCACAGTGTACAACAGGGATCAGCTTCTTGTATGATCAGCTGCCTCCAACCCCAGCTACCTTCACAAGGCAGCTTAGCTATCACCCTGTGGTTTTATTTCACCACTATCGAATGCTTGTGTCATAATAGCCACCTCAACCTTTAAGCATTTTTTCTTTTTAAAGTTCAGATTAGTCCAGACTGCAACAGCAGATATATGTGTAATGTAAATTGATTTTAAAATTAAAATTTATATGCTGGAAAAGATAGAAAAAATATGCAGTAAATCTGGAAAGGGACCTTAAATCTTCAAGGCGCCGTTCAATATTTTATATATATTATTTGTGCCTATATTTGTATATATATTTATATACATGAATATGAAGTCAAAGGATTTTCAGGAGTCCAATACAACAGCAATAGGAAAAGCAAACTTGCTAACAGTGCAAATTTTGCACTCAGGTTCAGAATGGCAAAATGTCTAGGAGAATGGTTCCTGAATGCTGAACTTTTGTTAAGCTGATTACAAGCAGGCTCATCAGTCGCAAGATTAGAATTGATTTAAAAAATGCTTAACCTACACAAAGTTAGAATTTGGAAGAAATGGGATACAAACATACAAGTTGTATTTATCTCCAGCACTAGATCAAGATGACTTGAAGGGTTTCCTCCGGCTTTTTGCATTTCCCCATGATTTAAGTTTTACATTATACATTCAAGTGTTGCATGTCTTCCCTGCAGGCATCCCTTGGTGCTCAATAAATAAAAATGGTTAAATAAAGTGTTTTGTGAACTTCTGAAAACTGAAAATTTGGGGCTTCAAAGAAACACTTCTTTTCACTTTCGTCACCCTTTCTGTAATTGTATTTCAGTATTTAGCTCCTTTATAACCCAATCTTAGATTACGTCGATTTCAAAATGCAACGAGTTCGTAAAGAGCAGAAACAAAGCCTCTCTTTAGGCCTCGCATGTAAAACAAGGATTTTAATTTCATCCCTGCCTTTACTCAGCATTGCAGCTATAGAGGAATTCAAGATATTCCATCCCACACCTGAGTTACAGTAATTTAACATAAGTAATTTAACGTAAGTAATTTAACATAAGCAGTTTGCCATAAGGCTTGTGGCTGCGTGAGGGGGAGCTGCTGATCCCGCAGGGAGGACCAAAACAAGGCGTCTGTGTGTGGAGGGCAGCCTGCCTCGCCCTGCTGTCCCCTGGCCAGGCCGCCCAAGGCCACCCGCCAGCACGCGCTGCCATGCTGCCAGCACAGCCAACCCTGCAAACCGGGGTAAAGCTGAAACTTGCTTGCCCCACCAAAAAAAAAAATCACAGCATTCCCACGGGTATAAAATCTGTGCTGAATAAAACAGCGGAGGAGAGAGGGCTAAGGCCGCAGGTGGCCGATGCCCAGGCGGCTCGCTGCCCTGCGCCAGGCCGGGGCCCTGGAGCAAGAGCGGACATGAAGGCAAAAGCACCCGTGGGCAGGCCTGGGTAAAGCCAAAGGGAGGGAGACAACTGCGTGTGTTCCGTGGCTCTTCTCGACGCTTTCCTGCCTGCCCTTCCCTGCCTACAAGATGTTTGCGACGGGTGCCTGGCAGCAGGGAAGGATTCCTCCGGCTCCAAGCGCTGGAAGTCGGGTGCAGGCGGCACAGGAAGCGAAATTAGAGCTGACACCAGGCAGTCTGGTGTTACAGCCGTCTGCATTCCTATTGATCTGGAGGCTTAGTCTGCATTCTTGGCTTTATCAGCCGGTGGCATCACTACTGCCATCTCCTCTCTCTCATCCTTCTAACCTGGAAAACACTTCTGAGGGTGCTGAGAGACACTTATCAAAGACCCACTGCCTGAGAAAAGAACAACATGCCTCAGAAGAAACAGCTGCCTGGCACCTTTGAAGAAAGTTTCATGACACTTTTTCTATTTAATTAAAAAAAAAATCCCCAATATATACATGATGTTTCGCCTTGCAGATCATTTCAGAACAGCTTCTGACAGTGGTGGATAATAATGAACCTCTTATCAAGACATTGCCAGCTCGAGACAGACAATGTGTGTATGTATACGCATAGATCTCAGTCTTGTTAACATCAGAGAGTGAAAGGGATGGTGTGCAGGAAGATTTATTGCAGGGAATTATCCACATACACAAAACAAAGCAAAACAAGAATGAATTGTTCTCATGGAGTTTTTTGCTCCTAATCAGTTCCTAAGCTGGGAATGTTGACCCAAGGAGCAGAGTTGATGAAAGGGTGATCTGCAGAGATTTTGCTCCATTTGATTTAATTATTCCTCTCCCATAACTGCCACCTCAAGGAAAATTAATAAAAAAAATAAAAATAAATAAAATAAAATAAAATAAAATAAAATAACTGCTGAAAGAACAATGGAATAAAAATCCAATAACCATGTCAAAGTGGACCGAGAGATTTCATTTTTTCACATTGTATTTCAGGAAGCATAAATACACCTTCATATGGGGAGTGAAGGTTTAAATAACAGTATCATATTCAAGCAAGAATAAAAACTATCCTGTACATTTTCATATGGCACATTGAGGCAAAAAGATACCCTGTCGAAGCTATCTAAACTACCTCACACACTGCTACGAGGTAAAACAGGAGCAGGCTCTTAAAATTGTGCTCTCACCCACAGCTTTTTACCAGGGGCTCAAAGTGAACCTGTAATTAAGCTCAAAATACTAGAGCTGCTCTGATATTGAATATTTAACATTTAAATCCAGGACCAGAGAGCTTGACTCTGATGCTATCAAGGCTGGCATTTCATGGCAGAAGACATGGGACCACAGCTGTCATGCTGCAGTTATTCCTAATATTAATTCTTATTGAGGAGAATTGCTTATAAAAAAAAAAGTAAACCCCAGATATTTTCTGTGAATCTCAGAGCTGGTAGGTGGGTTCAGATAACACCAAAAAAACAGCAGTCTATGGATCAGTGAGGTTTTACCTAGCCAAATGTAAGCTACTTAGTTCAACTCTAATATTTATGATAGGCTTAATCCAGTAAACAGATAAATTTGTAAAAGCGCAAAAAGACCACACAACAGCATGTAGGCAATGAAGACCACACACGTACCTTTTTTCAGACTTAGGGCATTAAGAAAATAAGGATGTGCCAACAAAAATTTAGACTGTATGACTGAACAAATAAATTGTGGTCATTAGAGTTGAATAATGGACCACAAATCCAAACAAATAGTCAAACTTACCAGGCAAAAACTCCCACAGTTTATTTTAGCATTACTTTAACATCATTTTCGTGCTAACATAATGGGTAAAATTGTAAGTACTTTCCAATCTATAGAAGGTTTTGTCATCGATTTCTCTGGGGCAAGAATTTGACCCTATGATTTATAGGATACAAGATCTACAGCAGCTCTTCATAAACTTATGTGACACTACTCCAGAGGTGAATAAATACAACCCAAACAGAAGAAGCAGAACTGAAAAAAAAAGTCCATATTAAATATACAAACTCCAAGAAAAAAGGTCTAGCTTTAAGCAAAATTTGAATAATTGTGAGAGACCCATGCACACATTGGAAAGACTGGATTCTTCTTTCAAAACCTTTCTGTTAGAAATATGGGGTTAAATCTTGCTGACATGAAAGGTACTCACTCATTTTAATAGCAGAAGTTTACTTTGGAAATCAAGAAAAAGTATGTTTCTGAATTTCATGTTGAAGTAAAACAGTTTTAAACCTCCGTGAATTCTGTGGGGTTAGTGAGAAATAAATGAGAAAAGCAAATCAATTATAAGAGAGCTTAAAATCTCCTGTTCCTGTGTCCATACAGAGACCTTCTCCAAAGGTAAGTAAATGAGGAGGAAAAGAAGTTGCAAGAGTACTATGGCTTATTACTCAGGCAGCCATGTTAGATAATTCCAATGGTAATTTCTGGCCTCATCATTTACAGATAGCACAGGCAGTGATATACTAGAACATATAAAATCCTACTGTTATTGCACTATTCCACATCTCTAATTAAACCTTATCTGCCTAAAGTGCTCCTACATTACTAGATATATGTAAGTGAGCAACGTGGTATTTGCATAGAGCTTTGTAAATTCAAAAAGCTTTGCAAGCAGTAACGAAGTAAGCCTCACAAATACCATATGCAGGAAGAAGGGAAGTCAGACATCCCACTTTACAGGTAAGGAAAGTGGAGCAAACACATGCTTATGGCTGTGCAAATATTCATAAAGGACGACAGGAGTGGCAAATTCACAGTGCGGTACAATCCACACCAAATGCGCATCCCTCCTCTTAGCATAAAACTGTCGCACCACAGCACAACACGACGTATTTTACTCAAATATGCAAAGGGGAAGAGGAGGGGCTAAAACCCTCTGCAGCTGAGATGACCACATACAACAGCACTAATTATTTTTTAGTGTAGCACCTGGCCCAGTTGTATTATGCCAAATCAAAGTCTATATTTTTTCAATTAACTAGCATTTCTAATACTTCACCTTTGGCTTCAGCTAAGCCAAACCTGCTACCAAGCCATGTCTTCAGCGCTGGTTCTCAGCTCTTTCTCACAGGAACTCAAATCCCTTGAATTCTCAGGAAGGGTATTCAAAAGCAGATGCATAAGAACTTGCTTGAAGCATAACTTTTCCAATAAAAAACACACTTAAAAACTGTCTTTAAATTACCAGCTGATCATCAGATAAACTTTATGAAATCAAAAGGAGAATGTTTACTTTCCTAATGAAATAACATTAACTTTCTCTATTCAAGTATCAGTCATTTTCTCTTAGGTAATCTCTTCCACAGCATTACCAGCTCACATGATGCAATTATATGCTGCAAGGTATTTGTGTCTTTGCTTTAGTTTTTATGTATCCTTGCTATTTTTACCCTACCATGAGAACGGAAAATGCTCATTTTCCAGAATGGTTGCCACCTCCTGAAAGGGCCAATGGGCAGAAAACATAAGCTGGCCTCGCTGCCTAAACTGCTTTGCCCTCTCAACTGTTGTAAAGGGAAGCGACTGTCCTTTGGAAAGAGCATTTATAATTCATGCTGCAATAAGTGCCTGGAGGGGCCCTTAGCAGAATAGGGCTCAGGTTATAGCTGGCCCTCCACATCCATGTAATCAAGACATAGATCTCTGCTTAGCAAGTAAGCATGTGGTTAAATACAATAGAGGAACAAAATAGGTGGTAATGACACAAGCTTTTGGCTCCTCAGGGTGCTCCCTCACACCAACCACCTAAGCCCGATTACTTTGCCGGGTTTAAGGTGTTCTGAGAAGAGGCAAGAGAGCTTCAGCGTGTATGACTGACATAAAGAAAGACCAGGACACTCTGCAGGTTATTATTTGGGGTTCCTTCTGGCCTAAAACCCAAGATGGGGCCTTCACCAAAGGCCTTTGTTGAGGAGGAAAGTTAAGTGAAAATGTGATACCATCCAGCCTGCCGGACCGAGCAGCTTGCTCTTGGGCTGCAATGGGAGCAGGAAAAACACCCTAAAGGCATGCAGGGAGGGTGGGTCTCTGTTGCTTAAAGATGGAGGATGTCAAGAGCAGAAAGGAGCAGCTCTTTGAGCACAGCAGAACAGAAGAGGCGATGATGAGAAAACAGAGGCTGTTCTGTGTGTGGATATGCACACCTGAGAGTACTTAACATGAATTATTGGCACCCTACACAGAAAAACTGATCCCGAAAGCAACAATCAACGTTGCATGTTTCAGTTCAGGGATATCTCAAAGCAACCACCTCACATAATTAACCACCTTTGATTAAGAATTTTGGTGCCATGACAAAGTCAAAGAGACCATTTGCCCCATCTGACTCCTACAGGACAATTGCTCTGGAGCCTCTTTCCAGAATGGTTGGGAAGCCTTTGTGAAATTCCATCTGTGTCTGGTTAATATCCATTTATCTTCATAGCAGCACTGCCCATTAACTCTTAGTCCTGCTGCTGCACCCTGTATCTTTAGATACAGATAACGCTACAAAAAGTAGCATTAAATTATATTTTCCTAGATTGAATAAGCGTAACTCTTTTACCCTCCTCCTGGGACATAAACTTTCTATTTTCCCAATTGCCCTGTCTCTGCTATAGTCTGAGTTCAGCTTTTACCAGTGCAGATGGTCAGAACTAGTCAAAGCCTTCTTAAGTGGGAGCCCAGTGGAATAATATTCCCCTATTCCCCCTTTTTGCTGAACATCATCTGTCAGATACACCTTTGCACTTTCTGCCTGTTCTTTCTTTTTCCTGGCCACATCACTTCAGAGGTTCACAGACATTCTGTGATTGACTAATAGGCCAGTCTTGTCCTTCTCCTTCTCTGTCATTTACAATTGATGGATTCCCATTTAACCATAAATTCTTATTAGCCCCTAAGTGATTGCCCATGCCATTACATTCTATCACTCAGTTTCTCAAGATCTCATCTCACGTAGCTGAAGGATATTCCATTAATTCCTTGCATTAGGAATGCATCCCAAATTTATCATTGGTAAAGGAAGAATACTTCTTTAAGTTATGAGCTAATTATAAACACAGGTGCATGGCTTAAAAAAAAAAAAAGCATAGAGGAGGTCACAAGAAAGGTGACACAGGTCATTCAACTACTCATTTTAAACCTTGTGGGCTGCCTGTATCTGCTCTTATTTTTTAGAGTGTTTGGTGACTTTGTTTCCCTCCCAAGTGCCTAAATCCCTTTACTATGCTCAGCAAATGATTCTTGTGTCAGTTCATCCTTTTTGGTCTTGCCTTCCATCTGCCTTCTTTATCTGTGGAGAAAAGAGAGAAGAGAGCTACTAAATGTTTTGGCCAAGGCTTCCAGGCAAGGGTTTCCTCCAGGCAAATGATGCTAATATATGAAGACCCATCTTCCTCTGGAGAGATCCTTATTCCAGACCTGCTCCACTGAAAACTGACTGCTCCCCCCACTCTCTTCACCCAACCCCTACTCAGTTTTAGCTCTCAATTAATCATGAAAGATACCTAGGCTTTAAAGAGTCAACAAGAAACAAATCCAAGTGTCCTTCAGCCTGATATGGGAGGAGGGCGTGAATATTGTGGCAGATTCAAAGGAACAGCTTGAAAGCAGCTGGAAAGCTGTGCAAAAAGACCCCATACACAGCACACATACAGAGCAGCTGCATAGAGGGTGCCATGCACAATATTAACGATAAGCATGTTATGGAAGACAACACTAAACATTTCCAGTGCAAAGCATTCAGCATAGAAGCAGCCAGTGACACTATTTCACACTCCCTAGTGCACCTCCACTAGGACTTGATTTAACATTATAAGGTTCCAAGTCTGTCAAGCTGCGACAATTTGTATGAGTGAGATTTTGGGTGTCTCACTGAAATACGCATTGCAAAAAAAACCCCCAACCCCTTCATCACAAGCCTGCCTGATTTCAAAGACTGCCTTGAAAGATGAATAATAAATAGTAAGGGAGTGTCCCTAAAACAAATCAAACTTGGCAGAGCTAACTTTTCTTGTAAAATTAATTTTTAGCATCTTCTCTCCAGCGGCCCTGCCTCAGCTGTCTCCCCCTGTGCACAGTTAATGATCTTGTTGAGCAGATAACCAATCTCTGGTTGATTTACAAGGTCTTTTATTGTCTGAACTGTCTATAATTTTTTTTAATAGAGCTTCAGTTGATATTGCAGTAAAACAAGGTTCGTTTTACATATTTAATGAAAAAATGAAAACAAGCCAATAAAGACACCAAAGGACCAATTTGCCAAACTGTTGTACACAGTCTGAAATATCTTGCATGCCAAGTATCTGTAAAGAAAATGCACAGGCTCTCAATACTAAATCTTAAGCTTAAAAAAAGAGAAAACCTAATAGCATACTTAACACCTATTTCATGTCAGGAATTGTTGATATGTTTTCCCACTTATTATCCCTAGCTACATTAGAAGGATTTGTTCCATTTTTGTTTCTCAGCAAATGGCAATATATATATGTGTATATATTAGCAGGGTAGCGTGAAGATTTTAATTGTGCTCTGCTCCAAGAGCCCTACCTGATGGGAGCACAAAGTGTCGATATTCAAACGAATCCTCCTGAAGTGATGTAACTCAGCACAATATACACCACGCCAGGGAAGCAAGCACTGGGAGCTAGGTATTTTAAAGTGATTGATTACACACTGTGCAAGAACAAATGAAGTCAGTGCATAGGGAGTGCATGTATTCTCAGGCACGGTTAAGTCAGGTTTTCTGCTAGCACAAAGTAAAACGCACAGGAGCTCAAGGAACCACTTGGTTATTTGTTACAAACACCAGCATCATGCACCTGAGAAGGTGTTATTAAGAAAATATAAAGGCATGGCGGTTCCTGATTCTTCATCAGCCTCCCCTTGGACAGAAGTGGCCCCAGAGGTGGGAGGCAACACAAGGTCCCCACCAGCCTGCCGGACCAGAGCTGGGGCTCACCTTCCATGGCAGCCACGTGCCACATATGGCTCACCCACGCATGTTGTCCCGATCCCTCCCAGGTGTTGTGTTGCACTAGTTTATTTAGTTGTTGCTTTGCACTGGGTGACTGGGAATTTGCACAGAGTAGTCTTTATATTGCACTGAATAGCTTATGTTATGACACATGGTTTGTTATCCCTTTCCCCCATCACATGGGTTTTTCCCTCACCCACCCCGGTACCCCCGGGTGGTCTCTTCCTGGGTGAAGAGACCCTCCCCTCGCCACTCCTCACTGGTATCCCATTGGCTGTGGACCTCTCCCTCTGTCCCCATTCCCCAGAGTCTAAAAGTCCCCTGCCACCTGGGAATGCCATCTTTCTCCCATGTGTTTGTCCACCTGCTGTGTCTCTTGGAATAAAGAGGCTCTCTATCATGCTCCGTAGGAGTAATACACAAGACACCACACCCCAAACGTATCGGATCCTGGCCAAGCATCTAGGACAAATTTCTGATCTTAAGAGCACAGCTGGGGCAGGGTGCTGCTAGCAAGCTGGTAAGACTTTTCAGACAGGTCCTTGGAGCCAGCTTTTTCTCCCTGTCACCTCTGTGTTTTTAAGCTGCTGCACACTGTTGTTGCCTTATGGTGATTATTTTCACTGCCAGCACAGTCTTTTGCATATTAGTGGCCTTTAATCCATTGCATCAGCCAATTTAATAGGGCTAGGACGTTCCGATTTCCAACCTCTCTCCTCTGCTCCTTCCCCCTTCTCCCACCTCACAATATTTAAGGGATGTACAAAATCTATAGTGTTTCTAATCTGAATGGAGCATATAAAGGGTATTTGGTCAGATCTGGTTAATTGGGGGGACTTGTGGTTTAGTGGTTAGGAATGGGTCTAATCAGGGATAGAGGAGGAAGGAGAGGAGGAAGGAGGGGAGGGAGAGAGGGGGGCTTCTTTTTTTATGAAAATGTGGACCTCCCTACAGTAATTCCCCTTCAGCTGCTGCCTCACAGATGGACCTTTTAATTGAATTTTCTTACAGGCCTGAGGGAGGGAGTTCATTTCAGGTCAGGTGAGGCAATTGAAGTGAATCTAATAGCTCTAGTTTCTTTTCATTGGGAGCAGAGGGAAGTGTGTTGCTTTGTTTTTTCCCCTTTCCCTCCCACCACCCCCACCTTTCAGCTCAGCTAAAAAGTTTCAATTAAAAATTGAAACACACACATGGTGATTTCCAAGGATTTGTTGTCTTCATTTTGGCACAAGTGGCAGCAAGGTCAGCAGTGGGAGAAATCTGAAGCAGTTTGCATCCTGTTCTGGTTTTGTTCCCCACACGAGGAGGAATGCAGCATGTACAATATCCACAAAAACGGCACGAAAGCATCCTCTTAACTTGTGCTGGCAAACATAAGAATCATCTTCCAGATCTAGAAACAGGTTGTGGATGAGTTACCAAATTACACATCCCTTTGCTTTTTTTTTAATATTGTGACACTTTTTCAGGCCTCAATGGGTTTGGTTTTAAACTAGAGAAAATTAAGAGGGAGCCATCGTACAGGAAGCTCTCTTGAGCACAACTTGCTATGTCTGTATTGGATAAGAAAGGCTGGGCTTAAAATTCAAGTTTTTTGAATGTAGTTTATAGCATCAAAAAGTCCTTCCCATGTTGATTTTCCATCTTCCAGAGCTTTCCAGAGCCAAATTAGCCATGCTAGCAGAAGAGCATTTATTCTGGCATAATATGTCTATATTTGGGTATATTTTTTTACAGAGCAAAGCTGTAAAATTTTCTGGTGTGCGTCATGCCTTTAGCACATCAGACCATCAAGGGTATAGTATCTTCTAGCCCAGGGTAGGTACAACTCCATGTGGAGCCACAGGCAGAGGAAGACCAGCAGGTACACCCTACAAGTTGACCTTGTCCTGTGGGAAAATTGCTGCCAGAAGCAGAAGAGCCAGGAGGGCTTCCAGGAACCTTGCCAGCAAAGGAGGCAGAATTTTCTCGAAAGGCCATCTGGTCACCTATGGCTGGGGCAGACAGAGAGCAGGATGCCACTCCAGGTCATTTGCAGGGAATGACGGGGGATCTGCAGTAGAAGGGTACTGAGATTCCTTGCAGCTGCCAGGACAGAGCCTAGGGAGTCCTAAGTGGCTTTCAGGGAAGAGAAAATGGGTGTATTGTGGTCAGAGGTCTGGTCAAGGAGCAGTGCTTTCCCTTGTCTTTTCCTTGGCTGAAAGCCTCTTTTGGCACACCACCAGCCCCAGCCTCATATATGTTTCATTAGCCAATGTACAAGGCTTTCAGATCTCCCTTCCTCCTCAGTCTCTGTGGCATCAGATGGGGGCTGGGAGGGCTGCTGGCCTTTCAAGGTGAAAAGCAGCTTCCCATTGCTGCTCAGACAAATGAAACTTGAGCCAAGCGCAAAGCATAGAAGTGAACAGGTCTCCTGGACTCGGCACCAGCCCAAAGAGCAAGCACAGCTGTTCCTAAAACGGGGCTGGGTTACCTGCAGCTGTATTGCTGCTGGGACCAATTCTCCCTCCTTCACTTCAACTTCAGACCTCTGCGGAGTGATAAACCACCTGAAAAGCTTTGGGGCTACACATGGAGCCTCTGAACAAACTCACTCCCATCAGCCCAAAATTCTCTGTTCAACACTTTGCACCTTCACTGGAAAACTGAGGGATTCAGCACACTCAGAATGTTTGAAAAATACCTCTTCAGGGATCATTTGATGAAAAGATGGCATCCATGTGTTGTTTTGTTGCTTTGAACATAATATAAATGAGGAAATCCAGAGGTGCTAGTGGGTTTTATGTATAAGAGAGTGAACCTAGGCAAGTATCAACCCACAGAGGAAGGGACCCATTACCTTACATATAGGAGGTGAATAGCATAGTGATAGGACAAGGGTAAAAATTGAGAGAGGGGAAATATAGGTTAGAGATTAGGAAGAATATTTTACTGTGAAGGTGGTGAGACCCCAGAACAGGTTGCCAAGGGAGGTTGTAGATACCCCAAACCAGGCAGTGTTCAAAGACAGATTGGATAAGGCTTTGAGCATCTTGATTTAGTGAGAGATGTCCCTTCCCATGGCATGGGATTTGGGACTAGATGATCCTTAAGTTCCATTCTAAACCCTTGACATTCTATGATTCTATGAAATGCAGAGCACTAAGGCTACAGCCAAGCTAACAGAAAGACTGTCTGTGTTACTTCATGGCTTAATCTCACTTCTCCTGAATTGCTTTGACCACAATTTATAACTAAAAATAAATAAGATCCTGTGTCAACATTCATTTGTTTCAGTATTTCAAATAGTGCAATGATACTTCATTGCTAAATGCAGCTTGATTTAATTTTAAATTTCCAAATGCTAAAGCTGCAATGAAATTATTTTGAAACTTTTTTGAGGAGGAAGAGGAAAGGGAAGATCTTACTTGGCATAGATCTACTTGCAATATCAAATAGCAAATGTCTGTATCTGTGTAATGCAAATAGCAAATGTGTGTATCTGTGTAAAGGAAATAGCAAATGTCTGTATCCATGTAAATTTAAGCTAAACTACAGTTTAAAGAAGTTCCTTTTGCCGTTGAATTTTTCATCTTAAACCATTCTGGGTGTTGTAAGACAAGTGCACCTAGCATTTGGCTTCCCTGCTGTCTTTTCCAGCACCATCTCATTCACATGCTCCTGTATTTTAATTTTTTTTTAAGACCTAGCAATGTACATAAAAGCAGCTTGGCCAGTGGGGCCTGGACACAGATTAAATTTGAGGAGAGGGTCCAACAGAAGCCTTGGTTCTTCCTTATTATTATTCCCTTTATAGAGCCCCATTTAGAGGCCCCAAGTGGAAACAAAGGTAGCAAGCCATCCCAATCCTGCTGCCAGGAAAAAGGAGGGGTGGTTTAATCAACCATCCGTGTAGTGCCGTAGCAGAAGGGGCAAAAAAGCGCACATTTAGGACCAGATGCTTCTCCTTTAGATGAAAGGATGATTAAAGCACTTGTGCTGAGAACTGCAGCAATCCCTGCGTTATAAATACAGCAGTGCATGGCTGACCCTGCCCTTTCAAAGGCAGATTCTGTGTCTGTGGTAAGAGTATACAGAGGTGAGAGGGGAAAAAACAGCAGTGGGTAACATTCAACTAAAAAGCTCAGCTCGCATAGGAAGATACAAGTGCTTCGTTTGCTTCTCTAAGGAAACTGGCTATAGTTTCAGAGCATACCATGGTGCCCTAAAACTTTTCTAACCAGAAAGAAAGGGCACTGATTAAATCCCTGTATGGGATTGACTATGGGCAACGTATTTGTATTTGTCTTGAGACATCCACAGTTCCATGCATAACCAGAAAGATTTCTTTCAAATGCAAGGAAGAGTTCTGAAAAAACCACTGCTTATTACAAACAATCAGCTGAATATTACAGGACAGCTGCTTCTGCACTGTAAAACATGTGCAGGACATGATGCTGAGGAACTATCACAGTTCTTGCTACAAGAGATGGGTTTTGTCTACAGCACCCCTTCAGTACCTCTAGCAGTGGTAGAAAAGCTTTAACATACTGCATTAGAGGTGCCTGCTGGACAAACATTGCACATATCCATTCTCTAATAAAACATTATTTTGAGGCATTATAATGTCAACTTTATATATTAAAAGGTTTTTTACTGCCTGGGAAGCTATGGGGGGGAAAAAAAAAAAAAAAGAGGACAGATTGACAATAAAAGATGGCATTTCAGTCTTAAAAGGAAACAAAACACAAGCTTGGTTTTCCTTATTGTTCCCCTTATTGTGAAGCATCCACGCCCATAAAACTGCCTGCTGCTGATAGAAAGGATTAAGTCGTTATGCACGAGATATTTCACATCTTGCTGGATCCTGAAACAGCTATGATATCCAAATCATTTCAAGCAAAGGACAGTAGCAGCAGTTTCTCAAAAACAGAAAGAGTTCATAGAAGCAAAACAGAAGGCAAAGCTGTTTCCGGGCACGGCAATCCAGGCATAAATGAGAGTACACGATGTGACATGCACTTCACTGTTCAGAGACTAACATACCAGTCTGCTCGGTCCAGAAACTCTAAATGCTCCTGTCAAGTGAATTTCCCGTATAATAATCTTGTAGAGATGCAAAGAACTAATTATAGCAAACATCTAACATAAGCTTTAAAATTGTTAGTAGATAAAAGGCAGGGAGCTACTAGACAAAATCTTTTGCATTGGGCATTTCTTTCTTTTGAAATTTCAGTGTGCAGGGATGAGAAAAATGGGTACAGTTTCCCTTTACATGACAGGAACAATAATTGAGTAGGATTATATGTCATCCATGAAAATACTATATTTATGCCTCATTGTAATCCATTCATTGGTTTATGGATCCAAAGTCCCACGGGTAGTGTCACAAATCCACATAATGTCCCTGAGTAGTGGATTTTGCATTTGGATCTGAGATGTAGCTGGCGGACACAGCAAATGACATGTAGCCAGACAGCTCCCAGGAGAGCACACAGATGGGAATGCCAAACGTGACGGTCGCTCCCCAGCTCAGGTGGGAAACACAACCTTTGGCTCCCCAGCCTGCCAGCTTCAGAGAGGTGCTCTAACATACAGACCATTTTCTCCCCGGTCATCAGAGATTTTACACATCTACCGCTTACAAGTGTCAAAAGTAACTATGCTATATCTCCTATGTCACATGGAGCCATTTCTTCTCTTGCCAAAAGATGGCAGAAGCCCGACCCTAATTATATCTCTTGGACTACCTAGAGATGTTTCTGCAGTCAAATTTTGTAAATGTGAGACCCATCATTATTTCTTTCTTCTTACATTAGGAGCAATCCTGAAGTAGCACAGTAATATGTGATAAACCTCCCTGTACAAGATTTCCTGTGTGGCTTTGTACCAGATCTATACTCCAGCTTCCCCCTGGAAATTTAAGGGTTTTCTTTTTCCTGTCAGTACTTTCCTTAGTAAGTCTTTTGGGTTGTCCATTTCCTGAGACAGATACCATTTTTTATTTCATGCCTGCGCCAGACTGAGCCAGGCTCCAGTCTCAGATGAAGCTTTAAGGCAATATTGTAACAGCAATTAAAAAAAGTACTTGACAAGACTTTATAGACACTGTTTCTGTAGATTACATGTGTCTGCTGGTAGAGGGAGGTGCACTTTGGTAAAAAGCTTTCCTCACAGTTCATTAATTATGTATTTACAAATGTCTCAGCTGCCAAACTCTTGAAGCTTCTCAGTCTTTAATGAAGAGGGAAGGAGCAGTTAAAGAAGTTGTCACATTTCTTTAGATGTGCATCTCAGACAATGATATGTGTGTTCGTCCATTATTGAAAGTCACAGTATAGTAACTTTCAAGTAAAGTGCTGTATCTTTCTGGGGGGTTTATGCCCAAAGGGTATCTTCCCACCAAAACCTCACCCCCAGAGACAGATATACAGCAATACTCCTGTCACAAGCAGCATTATTTCTGCAAACCCCACTGCCAGGACAGAAGCAGCAAGGATCTACCTACCAGATCACTGCAGCCAAACTGGCAAGGTGCAGCTGAATGGTTTCTGTGAGGGAACACTTGAATCTCAGACTTTAACTCAAAAACCAAATGGGTCATTTCATACCAGAAGTCTTGGATGTAACATGACTTCAAAGCACATTAAAACTTGAGCAAAAATTATTCCACCTGCTTGGTGTCACTAGCATGAAGACCCTAGGACTGATCCAGAGTGTGAGATCTGTAGTAGCACAGTGTCAGTAGTAACACAGATAACCTTCTCCTGGCGATCTTTCATATAAGATCATTGCACACCACATCTGACACTTGAGGCCTTCAGTTCTTTTTCTGGTTATGAGAATCTCAAGAATAAAGCAGACAGATTGCTGTTCTGAAAGAAGAGTCCACAGGGAAAATGATTCCCCAATTATGAGTGGAAAGACTCATGACCCAGAAGTTAAACAACATCTCAACTTTCAACATCCCTTTGCTTTACCTTCTTCCAAAATAACATATTTTGCAAGATTTTACTATATAAGTGGATTTACAATCCTGGAACTTGCATTCCTAGTACACATACGGCTCCTATTATACCCTTCCATTTCATTTGGGTCACATGATAGTTAACACATTATCAATTTCAGCCACCACAAAACTTGAAGAATCTAACCCTTCAAAAGGAGCTTTTTTTACCTCAGCAACAGCTAGCACTGCACACGTTCTGCAGCAGTATGAGTGAGGCAATGGTGCAGGTTCTGGTCTCAGAACAGTACTTAGGAAGATCACATTCCAAGACGCCTGCTTGCATCTGGTGTGCCTCATGCACAGGGTATTCCTTAAAGGACCGAGGACAATGTGAAGCAAGCCCATCTGAGGAGGAGGACCTTTTGGGAAGACATAGAAGTTTATTACTAGAATTGCATTGCATGTTTTCTCACAGTTACATCAGTGCTGGAGCTGCTAAGGAGGTTAATAAAGGAGAGCAGCCTCTCAGGTACCAGCCTGCCTCTTGTAATTATTAAATCTACCTAGGAAGCAAGTGAAAGAAATGCTGAAAATCTTACTCAAGAAAAATACGTATATCAGCTGGAGCTAGGGAAATTTTCTGTGTTACCTTGACCTTGCTGGCCCTCTTTGTTTAAAAAAACAAAAATAAAAACAAACCCCAATGAAATTTCATAAAGATTTTATGAAAAGCCGTAAACATAAGCACCTGTGTACCATGCAAACTGAAAAATAAGTGGTACCTCTGGCCTTGCAGGATTTTGAGAATATATTTAGACTTATGTATGATGGTATTTTTCTCAACTGATTTCTACAGGGCTATCCTGAACTCTAGAAACACAAGTGTGAATGGCTGAGTTGTGGACGTGTCCAAAGAAGGTACATCCTCACCCCCCCAGTCCAATCACAGGTTCAGTATCTCCACCCTGGACACCAAACCTTGTGTGTCCTCCCCACAAAGGCCTGGGGGGAGGGCTTCTTTCCCTGCTTAGGTGGATGCAGCCAGCAAGGAGCCAGCACTGCAAGGGTTAAAAAGTGGACTTTTCCACCCAGAAGGCTGAACGGACTCCTTTGAAGCCATTAGTCTATTGTATAAATCCCTCCTAGTTTTGAGGATTACAGAATAAATACATTGTAATGGCTCCATAGGAACCCGGCCCGTGGGGTCACCCTGACTTTAGTTTGTGCATTATGTCCCAAGTGACAAAAATCGAAGCACATTAAATGCTTCATGAATGTGAAATGTCCAGAGTTTTAATCTCGGGAGCTCTGTAGCCTTACAGTTTGTCTTGGATGCACCTAAATCCACGCTGCAGACTGATTAGAGAGGAGCTGGCTTCAGGTGACACATTCACGCCAGGCAAATTCAGACAGTTTCAGATTTAGAGCAATAATTGCTCCGTGTGTGTTGGGGTGGGACTTATCTAGTTTTATGCATTATAGCAGAGTGCATCCAATAAAGACATATACAATTTATGCAGAAAAAATTCTCTTCTATTAAAAGATACTCTTTTAAAAAGTAGGTTGGCCTAATAAGATACTTACAGACCCTTCATAGCTGAATGACACCAAATAACTACACAATTTCACTTCACTTGCCTCCAGGTGAGAAAGATATTAATGGAATTTACAAGCAAGGAGAATAACTTATAAACTTATCCGACTCCCTTCAAGACTGTCACCTGACAAATCATCTTAAAGCAAGTCTCCATTGTTGGATAAAAAAAAAAAAAAAAGAAAAAAAAAAGGAGAATTACTTTCCATCCATTAATGGCAGTGGAAGTACAATTTCTGCAGCCTCTCTTACCCTCAGCTCTGCTTCATTCTATTTCTATTTTTCTGGGGTTTTTGTAAGGTAGCACAGTTTTGTATCAACTTGAAACTGCCTTTGATAGGTAAATTCTGGCTGATTTATCTACTGCTCAGCATATTCTGTCTTATTGTACTTTTCACTAAATATTTTGGTCAAGTTGTTTTTGATTCTTTTTGTTTGTTTTTTTTCTATCAAGAGAATTTCCATTCCTGGCCGAGCCAGACACCCCAGTAGCACTTACTGAAGTATGAGGAAGAAAAGGAATATAGGAGAATTGAAATGCTGACATTTAGTATTTGAAATAGTTAATAGCAACTGAAAAATACTGACGCTTTCACAGAGACACAAACATATGCTACAGTATTTGGATGTTTGCTTTAGGGGTTGTGTTGCATTTGCTAATCTTTTTAATAGAAGTATTCATGAAATTATTGTGATTTTTAAAAATTATTTTTCTTTTGTTTTACTTATCCTCTAGAGAATTATCTGCTGTACTCTGTCATAAATGTAAGCCTCTGACATTTTTGAAGAAACAAGCATATATTCTGTGAAATTGAATTTGAAGAAAAAAAAAAAACACTGTAAAAGTTGAATTTTGCTTTTCATTGCAGTACCAGGGGTCTTCCTTACTCCTCCTGAATTCTCTTTTACTTTAGAGAGTTTATGGTTTTAAAGGCATTTTCTGAATTTATTCTCTATGGATTTCCTGAAGAAAAACAAGTGTTGCTTCCCAAGCCAAAGCTTTGCAAAATCATATGGCAATGGATATTATCAGCCAGTCTGACATCTTATTACAAGAGCATCATAACATAACCTTATCCCAGTGGGGATGGGAATGTGCTGACACCTCTCTCATCACCAGGATTCCCCTGCCTTGCCCTGATGAGTTTCAGTCCTTCTAATCTCTTTCACTCAAAGATCCCATGAAATAGCAACCTTGCTTGAAAAGAGGAGAAAATGATGTGTGTGCTCCCATTTCTTGCACATCCAGTGGCACTGACACGATGCCCGTGGGGCTGGGGCTGTACAAACAGGTAATGGCAGACCCTCTTGCCAGGCAGCTGCTGCCCAGGGGCTGGGGAGAGGCTTTGCAGGCTGTTACCAGATCTCAGGGTGTATCTCCCCTTGTGAAACAACGGAGAAAAGACCAAGCAAGAGCCCGGGACTGGAAGCAGTGCAGCCACATTAGTGAGTAGCCCACCTGAGCACTTGGGCTTGGCTGTGCTGCTTTCTGGACCTCTGCTATCACCTTCACGTGGCACCGCCCTGAGCTGTGTGCCATGTATTGCCACAGCTGCTGGGCGACTCAGCTCTGCTTTGTAACCTACAGCGATTCTCTTCAGCCATTCCTAAGGCTGGGGTAAGGACCTGGGCTCCCAGAGGTGCTGTGAGCTTTCTGTAAGTGTGGCTAGGTGCTGAGGACTGCTCCTGTGCTGAACAACAAGTACCCACCACAGAGCTCTCCGAGCTCCTACCACTGTGGGAATAAGGAGTCAAGCAGAGAGCAGGATCACAAGCCTCTCACTCTGCAGTGATTTAATTTCAATCCGGTGTTTCTCCTCTCCTTGCTATGGACAAGTCCATGTTTATTAAGGGACTCCATTAGGCTTCCCTTGTGTCTCCACCTTGCTGCAAAACGTTGGGTTTTTTTTTTTTCCCTCCAGGGCTATAGCAGCAGCTGGCACACTATTTCCTTCTGAGGTGTAGCCAAATAAGGGCCTTTTGGAGGGGGATCTGTTTCATCTCTCTTCTCCATATGTTCCTTTCAATTGAGGGGCTTAATACACTCATTTTCACAGTAGCTATGTAAGTGTTTTTCCTTTTTTGTGTCTATTACTGGAATGAATAAATGTGCACAAGGCAATGAGGCACACGAGTCAGGTCAATATACTGCAGCTTTCTTTCGGGAGTAATTTTCCAGGAGACCTGGAGAGAGGGGGGCCTCTCCAGGGTTGGCCAGAAGTTGATCCCCTTGTCTGGGGCACAGGGTCATTAGTCATGTTTATATGAGACAAGACAACACTCTTCCTCCCACAATATATGAGTGCTTTTCCAAATGGATGCAGCATCCCTGGTCAAGAGTACAGCATTTGTTACAGTAAAACTGCTTCTTTTGGGCTATGATTTTTTACCAAGATGGGCCTACAGCAAAACAGATGCAGATAACTTGGCTAATAACTAAATATGCAAACAGATAAATAACTGGATAATGCTGGAAATTTCAGGGCAGGAACAAACAATGATAAGTGAAGCCTGCAAATGGGTACAGCTGTGCTGCCAAAGCCCTCCTGTTGTAGCCTGGCCTAGGAGACCTATTACAGCTGAACCTGTTTCAGTATAACTGGATCCACACTAAGGGACATAATCTGTTTAAAATATACATCATTGCATTCAAATTGCTATGTATTTGTACAGAAAGCCCAAAAACAAAGGAGCAAGTTGGGGAAGTAAGAAATCTGAAAGAAGAGGTGGAGAAGCTGGCAGAGGATAGCAGAATGCACACCCCTCAACTTCCAGCAGTATAGCACCCCAATAACAGTGAACAGTTTGGGGCAACATGGAGCAACTCAACCCAGGAATTGGGTTCTACTAAGGAATGTGACAGAATGGCACGTTGAGTCTCTATGCCTGGGAATTTGGGAAGGCAAGATGCAGGTGGCCAGGAAGCATCAGACCTCAGAAAAAGAAAAATGTGACGACCAAGCACCAGAACTAAGGAAGCCTGCGGTGCAAGAGCTGTCATATGAGAGATTCCCTGGTGCACAACTCATTCTCTTTTTCTTCTGTAACATCAGTAACACAGTCTCTCTCCTTCAGTTGGACATCTATTTCCACAATACCCATAGAAGCACCTGGTCTTGGAGACACCCACTGTTGTGTCAGTTTCACTGAAAACATTAAGTGGCTTCAAAATTTAGACAGATGTATGGCAGTGACATTATTTTCTAAGAAATTAAGACAGATAATCCCAATGAATCAAGAAAGGGCAGTGAAATAAAGAACAAGTAGCAAGGACACTTGAATTTGATGTGAAATACGTAAATCATGGAAGGAGCTTGACATGGGAACAGGAGCAGTTTTCAGAAGGTAAATCTTTGCAGTGATACAGTGATATTTTACCTGGAGGGAATGTGAAAGTTGAGGGGGTCAAAGAGAAGAATGAACGTATCAATATGAAGAATTGCAGGACTCAGGCTGCCACTGCCCCCAGTGATGTGATCAAAATTAGCAGAGTTAGGTTTTACTTTGGGGAAGGAGGAAGGAAGTGCTCACTAATCTGGCCAAAACTTCTGCAGCCCATTCTGGCAAGACATTAAGGTGCTCACTGCCAAATGCCAGGTGTCCTGCTTTTCCTCTGCAGAACTGAGAATCACTGGATCTTTATTTATGGGCAGTACAAACAGATCAGTCAAAACAGCCCAAACACGGAAAAAGCCCCAATTCATGTCCTGTAGAATTTATAGCCTAAAGAGGGTACACATGAACGCACTTGAAAATATCTGAGGCATGCCAAGATGCATTTCTTACGCCATTCACAACTGACTTCACTGCTCAATTTGCACTCCCTGCAGCATGGCTTGTGAAGAGAAAACAAATGGCATACCAGACCACACAGAGAAGCAATATGGTTACCAGCAAAACATTTATTAGCTTAGGGAAAGAAACACAAAGGCTTCTTTTCAGAATTTCACCCTCTCCTTGCTATCCTCTCCTCTCATACATCATTTTCCTTGCCTGGACTGTAATTTTACAGCTATCTGCTGCATAAAGTTGCAGTTTATCTTAAGCAACATTTTGTAGTTAAATCCCACTCCCATTGTTTAAAAGTAACCATCCTAACTCTCAAAGGCAGGACAACAACTGCACCTCCAGAACAGGCTCTAACAACACCACAGGTTTTGAATTTATCTTCATCAGCAGAGGTCACCTCATCACTCAGAAGAACTGCATCCCAGCAAAGACAAGGGGATGGTAAATAGAGCCAGCCACATCAAGGAACAATAAATTCAGCTTTCTTTGCAGTGCTATTACATATTTACCCCTCATAGTTCATACCTTTCATTTATATTCCTGCTGGCTGGACTTTTAATATTTCTCACTCTCAAGGTTCTCCAGACTTTCTTTTTGCTTTCCATCCAAACCTACCTGTTCCTTCTGTACCTGGTGCTCTCTCATTTCATCCTGTCCACCTGAGTCTCCCTCTCTCTCTCTCCCCCCACTCCAGCATCAGCGGTTTTTTCTGTTCTTCTGGCACAACATCACAGGGTGGAAGCTGAATAATAAACATGCATAACACACTAAACCACTACTTAATCAGCATACATGCTGTCAGTACACTCACTGACTACCCAGCTATTTCCAGAGATCCCTAAAGAGCTAAGGAGGTTTGTGCTATTAATATCTCTAGAAAGAGGGAAAATTCCCACCAGAGGCCTTAAACAGCTCCACAGTTCTGCAGCCGACCATCAGCCCCTTCCAGCTTCCACAGCAGGGCAGGGTTTGCATAGTTTTGCAGCTTGTCCAGGTATTACATTGAAGAGGAAGTTCTCAACCCCCACTCTTTTTGCATGAGAGCAGTCTGGAAGGAGCCTTCACAAACAGCAAGCGTAATGCCAAGGAGAGAGAAGAATAACCAAGGAGACAACGCGCTGCATTGGCTCCTCTGTTTCTCTGGCAGGACTCCCTGGCTTTGCTCAGAATATGACTGACTTTGTTGCTTTCAACATTTTCTTCCATTTCGAAATATTTTACTCATTAGCAATCCTCCTTATGCTCAGAACAGGAGATACCAATCAAGTTCTCTTCTTCCTAGCTGCTAAATGCCTCAGTGCCGGCTCTTGAAAAGCTGCCCTTTCCACCATGTTTATCTTCCCAGGATTTTTGCTCATCTTGTTTCATCCTCCCTGTTTGGTGAATCTTACCTGCCCTCAGATGTTTGCATGCCGTTTCCCAGGCTGATGATTCATACATATAGTCTTTTGCTGCTTTTGTACTTCCCCATCCTCAGCCCTGCCTCTATATCACACATCTTCCCATCAGTTTTTACTTGCCTTCTTCATTCAACCCTTCCTGCTGCAGCTTTCTCCAAATTAACCTTTGACTCACTCTGCTCTTTTTCTCCACAAAATCTGCCCCTATCCCAAAGCCTGATGCTTCTTCAGTCTCAACATCATCTAAAAGCCATCCTTTGGGTTTCATACTCATAAATGTGTCTCTTATGTGAACTTTCATTTTTCCTAACTTGCTCCTGAAGTATGATTTTGGCTCTTTCACTGGTACCACCATATTTCAATCCTGACTAGAGACAGCTGCCAGAACTGTTTCATTTGATCCTTGTTAAAATTCCCTTCACTGAACCTCACTGCTCACTCCTATAACAAGCATAACATAACCATCTAATTTTGAAATCCAAAGCCTTCTGGTTCAGATTCTCCTTGGTCATACCTCCTGGCACCCCTTCTCCACCAGCTACTTGAAAAGCAATCATTGCAGTGCACTGTGCTCTGTAAGGTCTCTTAAAGTCAGAAGTCTCTGTGCTTAAGTTTTTCCTGACACCCTGCCTCTGTCATGGTCCAGTACAGCAATTGATTTGCTCCATGTAAACTGTCCCTATTAAGCCCTTCCTTTGCTCCCTCCTGGCATCTTCCATCTCATTTTCTTGATCCAGCATGTGGCTGCATCTAGTGTTGCAATGATCATGAGCACATTAACGCCATCAGCCCCTCCAGACAGACATTGCAATAATGATGCACTGCCTACCAAAATGAAGCCTACAGAAGCCAGGGGCACCTTCCAAAGCCTACCACAAGCCAAACAGAAAAGTAATTTCTTACCACTTTGAAGACCTCCAAGACCACAGTGAAGCCTCCAAGAAAAACTACTCTATAGACATGACTAAAGACAGGAGAATCCCTTTAGATGAGGACTAACTGCCAGCCCAAGGCAGACAGTCACTCTGCAGCAAGAACATCACACTGTGTCAGCTGTCATGCTAAAAAGCCAACCTTTCTTTTCCTCTTCTAGGCAGTTTGCTGGAAGACACAAAAAAGATGTGGAAGAGGTGCACCTTAGAGTATTTGTGATGTTGACTGGATGTAACTGTGGCAACTGAACTGCATGGCAATCCAAGGACACGCAACAAAAAGTCAGGATTTGCCAGTCATTTATTGAGTTTTCCAGTAGAAAAAGGCAAAGGACCCCCCCCCCCCACTTCATCCCTGCACCACAATCTCATGTGAGTGCTCTTGTAAAACAAATCACACAGAAAAACAGGATTTATAGGATCAGGCTGGCTTGTTTCCAAAACACATACTCAGTGCAGAAAGCTGCAAAAAAAAAAGAATAGGTACTGAGAGGAATGTGATAGATTACTGCCCTGAAAAATCAACAACAGCACTATTTAATGGGGAAAAACCCTTGCTGAGCTACTTAGGGTAATTTATTCATATTATTTTTATAGTGATAATAAATAAATAAATTTATCCTATAATAACTTAAATAAAACCAGGAACTCCAACCCAAGTGAAGCTATCAACAGAAAAACAATGCATCACAGTATCTCACATACCAACATCTCATTTCAAATATCAGAAAAATCCTACATTAGTGACTAATCATTTCTGAAATGCAGTTTCAAAAAAGAAAAAAGCATTTTTGCTCTACTGGAATACAAAATAAATCTCCTTGAACTTGTCTTTTGACATATTTTTACACATAGGTAACAAAAAATTAAGGGACCTTCACGTTTTATTAAAGAAAACATTCAGGCTGAGGGTTTGCTTTTTTGCTTTTTAACAGACAGGTTTCAATGGAGAAGTAGTTTTTATAGACAATATCAAACCCTCTATAAACACAGTGCTATCAAAGGAAGCAATAATAGATGTTGTCTTACAGTTATGTGAACACTGTCATTTTGGGGGTGGCACTGAAGTCCTGAGACCCAGACAAAGACCCAGACAAAAAGCATTTTAATCAGTGAACTGCTGATGGATAAACCCCCTCTTCTCTCTTGGCATAGTAATCAACACATTGCCTCTCTCATCTCCCTTCTGAGTTTGACTCTTCATATGGGAGCAGGATGACATCCAAGCTCTCTCCCTCAGCAACACTGTACCTCCAGGACTTGCCTGCCCACTAGCTCAGTGTCTTTACCCATCTCCATGGCCTGGCTTTTTTCCAGTGCCCCACAGAGCCATCCCACTCCACACTGCCATTCTCATGGCTCTCACGGACATGCGAGTGAGTCGGTTGTTTAATGCTCACCCTCTCTCTCACAAGGAGGGCAATTAGATTAGTTTACTGCAGGCAAAATCAATAGCAAGCATCTGGGGGGCACACTAGCCATTGCTAATTAGGGCTTTTAGACATTATTTGAATAAAATGTATGAGGTTGATCAACCAAGGTGGAAAAAATCCATAATGTCCCAAGTCTGCCCTTGGTTTGTCAACTCCATTCACTTTGGAATTAGAAATGGAATGAAATTCCTGAAGTAAAGGTAAGCTTTTCTAGACTAGGATAGACGCAGGGAGGGGTGGTGCTATTTATTTGCAGGGAAATGGACTTTTCTCTGTGAGATCAGAGGTACAACACTGACTTCCAGATATTTAACTCAATTTGCAAAATATTCAGATGCTTTTTTGCATGAATCTGATAAAAACCAGAGCTATGTATTTTGAGTCTACTTACTCTTAATGAATTATTTTAGTTACAGATATCTATTTTTAAAAGACATATTTAAAAATTGTAGAATTATATATGCAATGAACCTGCCATAACTCCATGAAAACATTTTGCCAAATTAGCCGTTTATTTATATTCATTTAAATAGTTGGGGGTTTTTTGAAATCTGTTACTACATTTAGCATGTAAATGCCTGTTATGATGTCTACTTCATGCAGTAATTTTCAGGCCATGTAATGAATTACTTTCATATCTTCAGATTAGGTTGCAATTGGATAATGTGTTCAAATGTGAACAATACATTTTCAGGGTAGCTTTCTTTCAGTACTCATCCACAGAACATTTTGCTTGATAGGAGTTTCCTCTGTAGACTATAGGAATTCTCATTTCAGGAACGGATTATTTCTCCATGCAACGGAATATGTTTTTCTCAATATAGTGTTCCTAAGTAGTGACTTAAAGCACAGTAGGAAGATGAGAATAACATCTTAAATATGAACAGGAGATGAGCATGTCATCTAATACACTTGAAAAATGTCTTCCTGAATCTCAGAATAATTAGAAACTTATAAAGACAGAAGTTTTGTCTTATTTTAGATGTCTAAATAAATAAATGTTAAAAATAAATGTAATTATACCTTCTAAGTAGAATTATAGAAAGCGCAAGCATGTGAACACAACATAAAAAGAGGTTTTTTACTACAGAGGTAGAAGAAGGATTTATGTATTTATTTAATTTTGGTGGGGGCAAATATAAAACAACAAAACAACAACCTTTTTTGGACCCACCTGTTCAATATTCAATTCAGAGTTTGTGCAGTTCAACACAATCAGTCTAAATTAGCCAAAACACCTCAAATTTTTTTTTCTTAAACTATCTGGATCCAAACACATTCTTACAATATTTGAACTACAGTGTAGTTAATTTTTAAGTACAATTTAAGATTCTTAAGTTAATCATGCTTTGATGAGGAAAGAGTAGAAGAAGAGAGAGACTGGAGTCCCACTGGAGTCTCTATGCCCAGTGGATTGAGATCCAAGCCCAGGGACTGTTCTCTTCCGTTCAGATTAGGATTCAACAGCAACACATTTATGAAAGTTCCTTAAATTTTGCTGTAAAACAGCAGAGACCAAACCCTGTCATATTGCCACCCTCGTGAATACTGGAAAATAAAGGCATTTAAGTGGTATGAAGGAGCCTTAAAGGACCCCAAGCGAACACTGCTATGTATAGCTTAAGCGCGAAAAAGCAACCAGGCAGGCAACAAATTCCCTAATTCACTACAATTCTTTGCAGTTTTGAGCAGGCAGAAGTGAATGCCTGCCAGTGTGTGGGATGCCTGTCACTGATAGCTTAAAAAATATACTGAAAACAGGTTTTGTTTAAACTGAAGGTGGTTTTTCAGATCAGCCTCTGAGATCATATTGAGGCAGGTACCACATTGTGCTGCCGGGGGAATGCTGCACCTCTGCACAAACAACTGCATCCCAGAGGTTGCTGGAGATTAGGGAAAAAACACAGTGCTCCTGTCACATGCCATTCCTCATCTGCTGGGCCATCCTCTGTATCTAGATACATGCAATTTTTTCACTAGGATTTAACGTCTGAACTATTTTTCCAATTCCTTTACCTCGCATAGCATCTTTTAGACTGTGGCACCTTTTCAGCTATTTGCAACAGCACTTTTTAGCAACACCTTCTTTCCTTAACAAAGCAGCAAATGCTTTTGAACCACAAATGTAAATACCAATTTCAAGATGGTTGAGCCCTTTTTGGCACCTCACATACATCACATCTTATAGGGATTTGGTACCAACTACAGGAAATCTCATGCCAGAGAAGAGTAAGGCCATTTCCATTACAAATGCCATCAGAAACAATTTTATTTTAAAAAACACATTTCCATAAGAAAGCAATATCTCCAGTAATGTGCTGTCTGCATATTCTGTTTTAGTTTCATATTAGCTCCCTGAAATGGTACCATACAGTAGTATGATTATTACTATATTTGTGCCCTTTTCTTTGGCTGCATTATACCTAACAGCAGAGCTCTTGGAGAAATGTATTTCCAAAAACTGAAGTACTCAACTGTGTGCCAGTGAAAAGGGTGGAGAGACCTGAATGTTAAAAACCAGAAAACATAACATGTCTATAATAGTCATACAGGGTTTACTCCCTACTGCAGCATTTTCAGCATTTACCACTATATACATAATAAAAACCACTTTATTAGAGGACCTTCCTCGTCTATTGGTAGCTGGACATACACAATTAAGAGCAAAGGTTCTGGATCCTAACAACCAAGCGAAGCTTTCCATCTTCTAACTAAACCATTTACTTGTAGGAAGCCACAGCAAAGCACAGGAGCTTTTACATAATGCTGGGAACTTGCTTGAAATTTGGAAACTGTGAACTTGAGGGAGCTAAGTCTTTTACCTTCAATTCAGTGAAACTCTCTTCATGAAATTCAGTCATCTCTCAAAACACTGGGACAGCAATACACAGAAAAACTCACTCATCTTGTAACTACTGACAATTCAACAGATTTTAAATAAAACTACATAGAATTTCACTAATTCAGTACAGGTATTAAATGCATTTATTTGACAACATTAGCATATATATGATAATGTAAATCAAAACCCAGAGAAATTCCAAATAACTTCTTGCTTTCTTTAAGTCATAGCAAGTATTTTAAAAGATACCAAACAAAAAAACAAGCAAACAAAAAAAATCAAACAAAAAAACCACCAACCCTCTTGAGGGTTTCACTTTGGTGGAAAACATCCAGAAACAGTTTCCCCATCCTGTAAGATTTTTCACATTGTCAGAACATTTTCTCTGATAGGACATTCTGAATTCTGTTTGGTTCAGACAAGAATGTAAATTTGCCTTATTGGGAAGGGTTGCAGTAGTAGCTGTTACACAACTCACTTGCAATTCAATTGCAAAACTACAGTGATACCAGTTCAAAAATTATAACCACACTGTTCTTCCTTAAAAAACCCAAACCACTCTATTATCTCCAAAACATTTCAACTGACAAAGAGGCACTTTCTGATGAAAATCAATATGCTAAATATTTTTAGTTATTTTCTCCACAGGTTTACTATTCATCTTTCCTGAGAGTTTGCAGAGATAGAGCACTATCTCTGAAATGAGACTACTGAAAAATCCAACCTGGACACATTTACCATCCTCTTTTGTCTTTCCTCCTTGTTCTGGTGACCTTAGCTGCTTCTTTTAGACAGAGACATTCCATGAAACCCTGTGTAAGCTGGGCCAGGGAGCAGTCTGAAGGGGATTCCCTAAAGATGACCCACATTTGTCTACAGCAGGTGACGGCTCTCAGGACATAATGTGCACTAGATGAAGTGTAACATTTCAAATGAGCACCCTGCGATGGGGCTTAAATGTGTACCAAATATTAACAAGAGCAGACTCAATAGAAATACTGAATTTTATAAGGTTATAATTTTTCTCTTGCCACTAACCTCTGCCACAGGCAATAAATTACTTCTTCCCTCTGGTTTTCCCTTAGGAAACAGGCACCTTACCACTGCTTTCTTTACTGGCATCCCCTCTGCTCCACAGGTGTCAACCACATTTTCTCTCAGACATTTTAGCTGATTAACATTTCCAGTTAATCTCAAAGCGACTGCTCTCAACCTGGATTTCTGTTTGATATCTGCTGCTTCTCTGGTTTAGACCTGATTAAGAACTTCCATGTGCCAGAGAGCTGCTGCTTTCTCCTGAGAGAATCAAGCTGCCCTGAGGAAAGGTCCCAGCTCTCTAACAAACCCTGCCTTGCTCCCGTGCTAAACATCCACCCTCAACCCAAGATGGGGCTCAGGTGCAAAGGATGAATATGCCCCCTGAACCCAGCCATGTGAATGGCACAGAGGCTTTACTGCAGCTTAATTGCTTGCTGGCTAACTACAAGGGGCTCGATGGCCGGCCACCGCACCGCAGCTGAACTGAGCTGAAAGAGCGCGCTTCTCGGCGTGACTTAGATCCTGTAGTTCAGTCAGTTCCCATCATCCCTTTGTCCCTCATATGTCTGACATGTGCATGAAGCCTTCCCTATTGTGCCTTCTCTTTTCTGGGAGAACAAAGGGGAGCTGACAATGAAGTGGCTGCCAGCCCATTGCCACAGTCCATATATCCATGCAGCTGTCATTACATAGTCAAAGCAGACGTGCTAGCAGGAGAGAACAAGCAGCCTATGTGAGACACAAGTGGGTTTGGCTAAAAAAGATATATTATCATCTACAATGCACATACTGCTATTAATATGCTATTAAAGAGAAGCAAAAAAAATCCCGACACATAACCCCGTGACCTCAGAAAGTTTGGTAGCAAAGTGCACTTAAAGAGCACGCTTGGAGTGATTCTCCTTCATGTCCTCTGTCTCCAACTATCCTGAGAAGGCACCTAGCCCCTGCTCTAAAAATAAGCAAAAGCAACTGTGTCATTACTTAGGTATGCCTAACACCAGTTTTCCATTGAGGAATGCATCACTTTGCTAAGGTAGCCAGGACTCCTCCTGTTGAGCGCTGACATGTCACATCAGTGGATTTCTTGTTTACAGAAGTGGCAGATTGTTAATGTGAAGGCAATTTCCTGCATTACAGCAAAATCCCATGATATATTTCAGTTGTTGAAAACCTGGAATGAAGCAACAGCTCTGTGATATGGAAATGCCACTGAGAGCTAAGTGGTAACTGGAACTAAATTTTATGAAGTAACTAAGCAAAAAAAGAAGGGGAAAAAAAAAAAGGCAGCTCTCTGCATGAAATAAGGTCCCCTCTTGAACTACTCCTCACTTCCATCCCAGATGGTGAAGAGTACACAAGCCACAGGTTTGCTGTTCCTGGTTAAAGTAAAGAATGGAAATTCACGGGACAGCTATTCAGGGCCTACCATGTTAGGGTGAAACCTCTTGGAAAATGGCCTATATGACCTTTCAATGCATATAGTTTGTACTGTATATATGAATGCAAAAAAATAGGGAGGAATGTAAATTGTAAGTGGTACAGAGGTCACCTGGGACTTCTGATGGTGCTGTACAGCCACTTCCCCACCTTGGGGAAGTCATCTCAGCACTGAGTGCCATCTTCCATTTGTAAGATGAGAATAATGATATTTCTCTTTGGATTGGATATCATCTCTTTGGATTGCCTTAACATTGACACAGAGGCTCTAACACCCTGGGCCCCCAGGGATCTGCCTGGAGCCTGGCCAAAACTAACCCAATCACTCTCCAGCCACACAGATGTCGAACTGGAGGCCAGGGGGTGGCTGGAATTGTGCATGCTGGACTGCCTAGTCAGTCTTCTAGTCTTCTGTGACCCACACAGCCACCCTGCAACCCTGGTTGGTTCAAGCAAGCCAAGCTGCCTGGCAACACCAGGTCCCCATCCCTCCAGGTGCTTCCCAAATTCTTCACTGCCAGAAACAACAAAAGTTGCTGTGTAAGCTCAGAAGGGAAACAAAAACGTTTCATTAAAATAATGCTCGGGCTGATCCTGAAAATTTCTGTATCTGGATGGGCCTTGGCACTGACACAGAAAGAAGGAGAGCAGGATATTGAGACCATTCCAGAGTTCATGCTGCCTGGTATGAACCAGAGTCTGATTTTGCATCATGCTCCCAGTAGAGAACTATATCAAATGATGAAAAAAGATAAAAATGCACATGAACTGGACACCCAGCTTGTCCAGCCCTTTGCTCTGGTCACACCCCCTCCTTTCCCCTACAAATCTCACTGTGCTCTCTGCGTCTGAGTGGCTTCACAGAGATGGCTCAGAGTCTCTTCCCAGCAGTGCCTCATGGCATCTTAGTTTCTTCCTCTCCATCTGTGCTGTCCTATCTGTAAAAAAGCTAAGGGTCTGGGTTTATCACAGCACAGGGCCATTCATCTGTAACAGTTTCTGATCATCAGCTTCCCTGTGTATACTTCCTTGTTCAAGCATGTGTTCAGGGCAGTGATAACAATGCCAGGCAAATCCACTGTCCCACTGCTGATCTCAGGAGTCTTCAATTGCCATCACCTTCCCTGCCATTTCAGTCAATGTCCCATGATCTCTTTGAGATTGCTTCATCCCCGCTCCCTGTGTCATTGAGTATGAGCCTACCGTTACACCCTCACCTACTCAGGGTGAAAGAACTTGCTGCTTAAATCTTCCACATTTCAGGCAGCTCTTCTGCAACAGAGCTGCCTTATTTCTGCTTCTGCCATAGCAAAAAAAAAAAAAAAAAAAAAAAGTTTTCCTGCTTGTTTCTAGCACTTCTTGATATGATTTTATTCTATTTCATTTTTCCCTAATTATTCTTTACTGATAGAAGTTCATCTGAACATTGTTAAGTCAATGTACAACGTGGGAAAGAATATCATCTTACACTAATCAAGCTATTTCTTTGACAATGGAAAGCCCCCTTTAGGTGTTTTCTAGAAAGGATTTTCCCAAGTTCTCAAAGCAGGTATGAAGTCACTCCCACATCTCTAAAAGGAGGATTTAAAATTGTCCTGAGGAGATTAGCATCTCAGCTCATGTTTCAGACTTCTTATCAGGTTAAGTCCATCTTCAAATATGAGCTTCATTTTCCACACTAAACCCCTTTCTTCCCCCTTCCTCCCCCAGGCTCCTGCCACCCCATTTTTTTGTCCAGTATGATCCCCAATGATATAATATCTTTGTGGTTTCTGTAAACCCAAGAAAAGGCTTTATTTTCTTATGCCAATCTACTTAAGATACACTGAAATAGAAAATGCTTTGTGCAAGAATGTCACACTGCCCTCCTCCAACCTCAGCAAAACACAACAACACTGAGGTGATTTTCTTACCCATTCTCATCTCTTTCTGCAGAGATTTGCTAGCAAAACAAAGGCTGCTTCAGCAGCCTGGAATGGGGACTTCATAGGGTTTTTTTGAAGCATGAAAACGAGTGTGATATTTTTTTCCCCCGCTAACAGTTGCTCAGTAATGTGAATTGAGGGTACAAGTACCTATTTGAGGATGAAGCATGGTAAGGGTGAGTCATTTAGCAGCTTGGACTTCCAACTGGGGTCAGTACGACCAAGACAAAACCCTGAAACACAGACCAGTTTTCAAGCACATTTCATAGTCTACTAAAAAAATGACACAGTGCTGGAGCCATGCCAATCTATACCAGCATCAGGAATGCTTCTGAGAAGTCTCTCTGGGAGACAGAACCATTACTGGTGCTGGCAATAATGTAACACAATACCCATCTTTGTTTCCGCATGCAGCTGAGCCAGGCTAGGGATTTACCACCACCAGGAGAGAGATCCCACTCCTCTCTGCTCCCCTCATCAGCTTTAGTCCCCACCAGAGACCCCTGTGTGTGGAGCTCGCTGGCCCCACTGAGGACCACCTGGTTCTGGTAGACCATCTCACAGAGATGCCTCAGCTGGTGCAAGGTCAGAGAGGGGCCGTGCTGCCAGGACATGGGAGTGGAGGGGTGCTGGTGTGTATCTATCCACAGCATCCTGTCTCTGGGCATTACAGCTGGGGGCTTCACCCTCTCTCTTACACTGGAGGAGAGGCAAATTTTCAGCCATGTGCTGTGGGAGACAGGACTTGACTTTACCTGTAGTTTTTCCCAAAATTGGAGCAAAGGGAAAAGAGAAGGAGGGATGTATTAATGAAGAAGAAAGCTTTTCAAAGATCCTTACAATTTCTGGGAAGAGGATTTGCCTCCACCTAGGTTTATTGGTTTTGAATTTGGGGTTGTTGCTGCTGTCATGTTTGGTTTTTATTTGCTAGAGCAACGCTTTAAAAGCCCAGAGTCATACAGATTCAGCAGAGGTCAAACAAATTGTTTGCATTTTTGCTATAAAAGGGGCGTGAGGGAGAGTGAGACAGATGGTAAATTGGCTGCTAGGAAGCAAAGCTTGAACTTTTTCAATCATGTCTCCCTCTTAACTCACAGCTGGCAAAACTCTCAGTTCTGTGGCAGGTCTTTCACTGGGCAGATCAAATCCAGCAGCACAGAAAACAAAACTCACCAGGAGCCACACAGGGCGAGAAATTATTTCCTAATAAAACTACAAAGCCCAGAACAATAACTGGGCAACACTGACATGTATTGTTGGCCTTTATCACAATCCCTTTATAAGCCTGGGTTAAGAACAGAGATGCAGTTGTCCTTTGATGTCCTCGTTCAAAGGACTTTACACCCGCTTCCACCAGTGATAAGCTGGGGAAGGGGGAGAGGAGAGGCTGAAACAGAACAGAAAAGGCTTGGCAAATAAATAATTTGTCATACTTCTGTATTTCTGGAGACACTGCTGTAAAAGATACAGTCACAGAAATCGCAAGTCGGATGCCACTCAAGCAGAGCTGCTTATGCCTGCAGTAGCTGCTTCAGAGCCAAGAGCTTCTTGGAAACTCACTTGCAGTTCAACAAGGGAAATGGAGAGGTAAACATAGCTGTGTTTGTGGGCATCAGGGTTAGCTCCACTTAGAGCCTCCATAGAACTGAATTTTTCCTTGTGTTACACCAGCACCCTTCTGGGGCTTCCCAAATCCTCTCTGGTGGTTCCTTGGCTCCTGATGCCCAGCCTTTTCACAGTGGGCTGTGGGAGAACTCGCCTGTCCACAAACACAGCACTAGCACTCTCATTAAACACTTGCCAGACATGGAGCGGAAGCAGCTTAGTGACACACTTGAGCAAATCCCTAGTTTTTCTCCACAGTGACCCCAAACTTCTGTGGGCTGTGTGAACAGGAAGAGCATGGAACTGTCCCCACCAGGTTCCCAGTGTGACACTGCTTATCGCTATGCTTTCTTCTTGCTCCGCACCCCTGCTATGAGGCAGCAACTTTTGGCAGAGGTGCTAGAGGAGATAATGTTCTAAACAGTTAAATCTACCACAGATCCTCTGTCAGAGCCCTAAATTCCATTTTCAGAAGCAATGTAAACACTTAGCAGCCAAGAACCAGATGCTCTTGAAAATTCTGTTTCACATCATGCACTGCAAAAACCTAGCAATTGCAAGATGACAGACCAAAAGTGACCCCTGATTTGGAGTTTGCTGCTGCTGCTGCAGAATTAAGAGAAATTCCATCTTGGCTCCTGTGCTTGTTCACACCACACTAACTCCATACAATAGGGCATTCATCTGCATTTAGATCATGGGGACTTTTTTAGGTAACAAATTAGCTGCCACAATCTGAAGAGTCAAATAATCAGTCTGATCCCAGGTATTACCACTGTCATTTTATTCCAGACACCAAGAGAGCATACAACTTAGCAAAGGTCAGATGTGAAGTATGTGCCAGACCTAAAAATTGAACCCATATGTTCCAAGCTCTAACCCTTCAGAGCGAGCCCACCTCTCCTCAGGGAGTATGTTGGCCACAAAGATGTGGTCACAGCGTGTGAAGATGCTTCACATTTATTATCACGTCATGGTTGAAACCTGGTTTTGAAAACTGTTCGTAAATAAGGTCAAGTTTCCCAACAACATAGGCCAAACAAACAGATGTCAGTTGCTTAAGTGTTTTCAGCATGTCTAGACACCACGTGGTGATTAACACCAGTGGACCATGCTTCCATATGTGCTAGGAAGAGCAGAGCCCAAGATGTGATAGATGTACAGTGGAAGAATTCTGGAAAATGCACACGAATTTAGAGAGAGAACCAAGGGCTTTCTCACATCTTGCAAATAACTGTCTGAGCCTCAGCAGCACCCAATTAAGAAAACAATTAAGACTGAGATAGTCACTAGCCACAACTCCTTTGTCAGAGTCATTGTGAGGTGCTGCCAAAACATTAGCCTCCCTTGATTTCAAGCACAGCCTGGCAAATGGCACAAAGATGATTCCCAAGAGTAGCCACAGCAAGCGCTCCAGCGTCTACAGGCTTTGGAGCACAATAGTTTGGAAATTGCATTAAAGCCAAGAATGAGGGTTGTGAGCTAAAGCAGTAAAATGTTATACTTCCTAAACAACAGGCAGGAAGGGGAAACTGTGGATCCTGGAGGAGCTGTCAGAGGCAAAAAATGCGCTATCTAGTACTTCTGCTGCAGCAAGCCCTGCTGAGACCCTGCTGGGAACAGCGTGGTTCCCCCTGAAAGCTGGGTACTTCATGCCAGCACTGACAGATATGGCATCAGTTCTGCTTATCCCACGCTCTCCTGCTCCAAGCAGCATCTTGCTCTTGGAAGTCAGTCTCCCTCTTCAGTCAGCCATGAGTCTCACATGGTCAGACATGCACTGCAGATAGTGTTAGCTTTATGATTAGAGCTGTCTGCTGCGAGACACATTTTAAAATTCATGACCTTTCCCATCAGGGTTCAAAACCGAACTGGCCAGAAGATGAAAGACTGGCTTAGACTCCTGCTGTAAGCTGCTTCCCTTCTTTCCTCCCCCCAGTATTTCTCCTTCAGCATTTACTTCCAATTATTTTACAGACAGTCTTCCACTAACTGTGGGTTTAAAAATTGCTAATGAATCAAGATAAATTAAAGTTCATCAGTATCTGAACCAAGCATGTGTTTCAACTTTACAGTCATGCCTGACTGTCAAAGGTATCTTCTTTTGTCAGGTAGAAGATGCTCTAGGAAGGCTGCAGCTGGCCAAAAGAGATACAGCCGAGTTTTGAAGGAAGAAAAACAAGAAGGAGAATGCTTATGCTGCCTGTGTAAGAGGTATTTGCAGGGATTGGCCATAATACCAGTAAGATGACAGAGGGGGTGGAGGAGGGGAGGAAGAGAGGAGGAAATGCAAAACCAACCACAGCACACGCATTGGCACTTGCAGAGTCCTGGAGACTTTGCCAATGGAAATTAGAGAGGAATGTGTTTGCTCCTTACCACAATTAGAAGCAACCAAACTGAAAAAAAAATACTCCTCTCAGTGGGATTGTTGTCATGAATTGTATTTTACCACTCTAACACACTCCCACTGCTGGCTTTTTCTCAAGGAAAATCCATGAGAATAAGAATGCATTTTCATAATTTACACTCTGAAAACCAGGATGTTTCTGCCAGTTCCCAGCAACTGTATGAATCGTGTTTCCTAGTCAGGCTGGCCAGAAAACAACAATTCATTTCACGAGGCACTTGGGGACTGAAAACAAGGCCTTCTGAACACGAAAAGGGGATTCTCACTAAATCTAAACCACGTGGGACCACTCATCGCCAACCACCCAGCAGGGAAATGGCTGCAGACGCCCGCCAGCCTTTGCAGAGCTTGCCAGGGCATATGGCTCAGCAACGAGGATGCCCTGAGCCATGGGGCAGCTGCACACCCCCTGGACAATGCTGCTGCCTGCATATTCCTCCTCTCCTTCATTGTCACCTCAGCCCTGGAAAAAGTCCCCAGCCACTGCTGGGATGCCACTTGCCAGCCACCAGCATGTGCCTTCCCAGTGCTGCCACTCCTCTCCCTCCCTCTCTCACCATTTTCAGGCAGTGCCATACAATAGCCTGGACCCACCCCAGACACAGCATCTCCAGCTGACTTCTTCTTGGCCAAAGAACGTGTCCATGCCTGTCACCTCTTCCTGGGACTACAGTCACTGCAGCAGGGTGGGGGGACCTCAGGAAAGCTGGGCAGGGGCAGTCACAGACGTGGTGCCCTCAGGGCCCCTGAAGTAGCCACTGTTGAGATGTTGCAGTGTGTAGCCATGCACAGCCCACGCTACCAGCAGATGAAGGGTGAAACTGTAGTAAATACCACTTTCACTGGATTTACCCATTGCATGAAAGCCATTACACATGCACCTATCATCAGCTTCACTCTCTTTGCTGATGATGAAGCAAATCTTTACAGACAGCCTCCATTACCCTTCTTAAAGGTAGCAGTGGCAAACCACCCATGGGTGTGTCTACAGAGCCCAGCAAGACACATGGCTGCCTAAACTCTCCATCAGGGCTGTGTGGGGGAGGGCAGAGAAATGCCTCCACGCTGACACTGGACCCATGGAGATTAGAAAAGCCATTGTGCTGCTAAGTAATGTGGAAAGAAACCATGGATCGTCAGCCCCATGAGAACCCAGGCCACCAAAAAGTGCCTGGTGCCTGACTCACATGTTGCTTAGTTGCTCTGAATGCAACAAAGCCTCACACATGCATCTCTTGGCCTTGGTCACTGCTATTTGCAGATCCTGACAGCCTTGGAGGATAACCAACATTTTTTCAGCCCTGGGACTAACAGTTCTTCTTCCCTCTCATCCTTTAAAGCCCAGCCTTCATGATTTGCACTGGTTTCCAGCCCTCCAGAATTGCCAACAGGACATGCCTGGAGGATGAGAAGCGTAGTGCTTTCGTACAACATTGAGAAGAGCAAGCCTTTAAGGACAGCTCATCTATTGCAAGTGAACAGACATCACTAGTCCCTCTTCCCCCCAGGAAAGGGCAAGTTCTGCCAGCTGGTGCCAAGGGTGGCACTACTAATGCATAACCTCAAAAAAGACACAGCTGAAAAAGGCAGAGGCTATTTGCAAAGACCTGTGTCTCTCCAGTTCAGCATGACAAGGAAAGGCTGGCAGCATTGCAAATCATGGTGCAGATGCTGCACAATGAGAGATTGATTCACGTCAAACCAGGCCACGTGAAAGCCACTTCTTTATCTCAGCTGAGCAAGAGTCCCTTTGCCATTACTTTGCATAATGCAGAATGAATGTACAGACAGGGGCAGTGACTGAAGCCACAGCATGCAAGAGGTTTACTCTCCTGGGAAACATGGAAGGTGAGGGGTGTAGATTCACTTTGCTGAGTGGAAGTTCAAATTTATCACCCTTGATATCTTGCCAGGGATCCAGTGTTTAACTGATGAACAAACCCACAGGGATGGGCAGAGGATGGAGATTAAGTTCTCCCTTTGTGTGCAGTTCTGTGTGTTTTTTTCTTTTAATGAACAATGATTGGAGTTAATAACAGTGCCTGGTTTTGCTTTCTCAAGCTTCCCACAACATAGTTAGGGTGGTATGGAGAGAAAGACCTAAGCTTCCCAGGATAAGGAGGTTCAGGGTGGACCACAGACCAAGGGAGCAGTGCACAGAGCTGTTTATCAAGAGAAGAAAAGTAGAAACTGTGATATAAGCCACTGCCACTCTATTTGACACTTGGATTCACTCATCTGCAAAAGCCAGGGAAAACTGGGGACACGACAAGTAACAGATTAAGGGGCACACTGTGCCTGTTTGCTGGTGCTCCTTAAACTGGCAATAAAGCCTCTCAATCCCCAAATAAGATGCTACTGAAATAGACAGGGGTAGCTTGCATTGATGTGCGACCCTGACCCTTCAATGTGTGATGGGTAGCAAAGAAACACCCACAAACCAGGCTCTTTCTGTTCCCAAGGCTTCTTTTCAAGTGCCTGGCACTTAAAAAGAGTCTGGATCCCAGGAACAGTGGGAATTCTCCTCTGTTCCTCAGAGCCTCTTGCAGTCCTTGAAAGTTTAAAAAAAAAATAAAAAATCAACCCTTAGATGAAGGGAATATCCGATTTCTGTCCTGTGAAATACATCCTCTAAAACAGCACAATGTTCCCATTTTGAGACACATTCAGTTTCTGGCACTGCTGTGGCCCAGCATTGTCCATTATTATTTTTGGCTTTCCAACTGTTCTACCACAGGGTATGTGTTGTGACTACAGACACCTGCTTTTTCCATACAGTGCTGTCTGGTGGAGGACAACCTGCTTGGTTTTCCAGCTGATGCTGCTTTAAAAGTACTCCTCACCTGAGTAAGCCCAGGATCTATCCAAATGATGCTGCTGCAAATGAAACCTAGAAAAACATGTTTTTCTGTGCTCTTCAAGAATGGCTTTGGATTGAAGCTTTACCATGTCCCTAGCTTGGCCTGGGATAATTGAGTTGTTTTTATCAACATAGCTGATATCCAAAAGGGAAGTTCCTGGCAGAGTGACTCCTCAGAAAGGGGATTTTCCTTCAGGATCCAGCTAAAGAGAAGGTACATATAGGCAGAGCCCAGCCTGAACTCCTGGTAGCAAGCCTACAAAAGTCCAAGCCCAAAAGTCACTCAGGAGAATGGCAAATGTTGTCATCTCACATCTATTGAGGAAGAAGGATGTAAAAATCTGACATCCATGAACTTGGAGCACAAAACTCTGAAAAGGAACAAGAAAGGATCAAAAATACAAGGGCTGGACTAAGTGAGATTCAACAAGGCATGCCCATCAGCCAGTGGGGAATACAATAGCAAATCTCTATTGCGACTCAGTGTTCTGAGGGTAATATTCAATTACCCTCAGAACACTTTTTAAACAAATTTGACACATTATCACCAAGATACCTGTCTCATATTTCTGAGGTGTTTCTAATGTGATCCTAGGTATCTTACCAGGAGCTTTATCCTAGCAGGAAATGTACATGTTATTCTACTGGTTAGAGTTCTGGCTTTTGATATTGGATACACAGGTTTGCAATCCTGTCTTGCATGGAGTTGAGGGCACCTGGTGACATACCCTCATTCAGCATAGATGTGAAAGTGAGACACTAGAAACACACTAGTTAAAAAAAGAAACCAAACCACACCCAACCCCCCCAACCCCCCCCGCCAAATAGTTCAAACACTAGCTTGGACAGGCAAAATGACTGGCTAGTATTAGTAAACACAAGAAGTGTACACCAAAATCACTATTTGCGTCCACTTCCGCCTAGGCTGGGCATGGTTCTAAGAATCTGAAGATCTTTCCAGTGCAAGTAAAAAAGAGAAGACTTATATGAGAATCTCACATGTCCTTAACCCACTTGCTTTCATGCTGCTATACTAGCAGATAATTCTCTTTTGAAAGGAAAAAAAAAATCAAGTCTAAATGGAGAACAAAGATTACACTGTATAGAGGTTTGAAAATAACCTAAAGAAATTCTGAACTCTGGAAGAGAACTCTATTGTCTTTTAAACTCCACAGGGCAGTTTGAAAGTTCAATAAAGAAGTTTGTATCATTTTCTCACAGAATTTACAGCAATTTTCGTAGTCCCTATTTAATTACCATATGTCCCCACTGGTTTCTTCTTCATTATAGTCAATAAACAATTTTCAGATGGGATATCACCAGTATTTCACTAGCCTTTCATAAAATGGCAATTCAATTGTAAATTACATCTAAAAATTACATGTAAAATACATGACGGTTCCCCATCATGGATATTTGATTTACTAGCATTCACAGCACAAAACACCATTACCAAGGAAACTGCTGAATTTGGTCTAAAGGATATCAAACGAGGCTCAAAATATGGAAGCTCTGAGAAGAAAAACATTTTATACCTCTGTGCATGCCAAAGCACACTGACCTGACAGCCACAGGGCAAATTTCTTCTTCTCCTGTGCAGATGGGATGCACCAGATGCCTTGTGTATCTTGTTCCCTGTCACTTGGATCAACTACTGCAGGAGCAGCTTTCCGACGCTCTTTGGTTAGAAGTCTTTGACCTAAACCCAAAAAGACCACTTCTAAAAGCCAAAGACCGTCCCACTCCTCAGCTCCTCAGCAGGAAGCTTTTCTGCTCTGAAGCCAACTGGAGCACCAGTCAATGCTAACTGGGGAGGCTGGTACAGGCACATCCACTGTGAAGCAAATGAAGGTGAGCATTTGCAACAAATAGCAAAATACATTATTTCACCCACTTCTTGTACAAAACAAGGATTTGAACATAAATTTACTCTAGAAGGTAGGAAAAAACCATGAAACATTCACTGCATCAGATCCATGTTACCTCAGCGCACATGTATTTTTCAGGTCTGTGTTTCTTCTTTTAATGGAAACATTTACATTTTCTTTACAGACACACTGTTCATCTGTCTCCTCACCAGAGACTGAATCTGGGGAAATCTCAAACACCACCAGCATTCTCTTTCCAGACAGAATATCATCGGTGGCTTTTCCTGTATTTGTAAGATTTCTCCCAGCATGTGCATTGATCACTCACAAGGGCTCATTTCAGCTCCTCTGTAACAAAAAGCCAGATGCACTCTGTGCTGAGTAAGAAAAAATGAGTGGCAGAGAAGAGATTGTCTTTAGTGTAATTTGCTGTGTTTGCCATCACTCGAGCTTGTCAGGTCTTTTTTCCACTCTGCCCTTGCCTCCTCTTCCACCTTTGAGTCTATTAACACCTGTAAGAGGAAGAAAAATGTCCAACTGTGCTCTCAAATTGGAAGACACTTGACAAATACCTTCTACAAGCAATATTATATCATTCTCACAACCTTCTCAGAAACCAAATGTGTCAAATTCTGCTTGTTTAAAAAAATTCTGCCCTCTCCTAATTTTATTAGCTGAAAGTTACCTCCCAAAGGACTTAACGAAGACCAGGTTATCAGGGCTCCAGAGAGTGGCAAACAGGATTGGGGCACTGCAGCACCTGTTGTTAAAAAATGTACAGGCTGTAGCCTTGTTCACACTCTGGAGTTTTACAATTACAGCAAAGTGTAAATGCAATGTAGATTAGCAAAAAGGTGCTCCAGTTGCAGCCAGTTTCCTGCAGAGGATAAGCTACCCTAGCTAGAGGCAATCTGTACCACTACAACCATTTCCATTTCAGAGCCTTTCACATGTGTCATTGAGGCAGGGATGCTCTCTCTGCTCTGCACTGCTACCCACTAAGTGGCTGGGAGCATATGATGAGTGTGGAGCAAGTCCAAGGCAGGCAGAGGGAACTGAGACGGCCAGGGATATGGGGTGATGCCCAGTGCCATTGAGCCAGCCTGATAATGCCAGAGATAGACCAGAATTCCTGAGCATTGGTTTGGAGGCACAGTTGGGAAATTCTCACTCTCAGGACCAGATGGAGGGCCTGCGATGCATCAGTAGGACAGCAAAGGGAAAGGATTGAGAAAAGAGGAAGGAAGAAATGTCATTCCTTGGTACACATGGCCAGAGCATGAGTGGCACCCTATCTCTGGGCCCTGCATGGCTGGTAGACATGGGTGTGATGCTTCACACCCAGCTGTGCTCCCCAGGGAGCCTGTGGTGCACTGGGGCAGCTGAGCTCAAGGTCTGCTCAAACCAGCACTGTGCTTCTCCCTGCTGTACACAACTGCTCTGCCCAAGCTGCATATTTCTGCTCCATTTCCTAAGTTTTAGCTTATGTCTGGCAGATAAAGCAGCATCCATCAATCAAACTCAGCAAGCCTGCTATCTGCAAGAGCAATAAGTCTCTCTCCATACTCTCTCCTCCAACTGCCTTCTCAGCTAAACCAACTAAGCCAAACCATCCTGGAGCTCTCAGGACAGGCCCATATGCCCAGCATCTGGAGAAGGCATGCAGAGAGCACAGCCTGTGCCTTGCCAGGGCCATGGTAGCTGTTGGAGGTTTTCTTCTCCAGCACAGTCTGATCTGGATCTGAATGCAAACCATCAAGACAAGCAGACGGCAGCCACCTCTGGGTTCCTGCAGGAGCTCCCAGAAATCCTAGGACAGCATGACAAATGCTGTCTGGAGAATGTCTCTTCTCACTCTTTGCATAGAGAGGATCCCCAAGTGATGCATATCCTGAGATGACAGATAACACTGACTGTTGGAAACTATCCTGAATGTTACACTACTGGGATGTTAATATTATCCATACTGTCTTGTATAATATACTTAACTGCATCCAAGAAAAAAAAGGAATACTTAGGGAATCTTGCTACTAAAACCTGTCAGAAAAATCATTAAGAGCAGTAAATTATGATAATGAGAGATAATTTTAAAAGTGAAGGCCTAAATGTCTGCAATTTCATGTTATATTGGAAAAAGTAACTGAAAATGAAAAATAAAATGTTCATAAACTTAAGCCGCAGAAATAAAAGGCCACATGGAGATTTAATAATAATAATAATAATAATATGCACACAACAATTTTAGAGTCACACCTCCTATGAACAGAGTTAGTTAGATGCTTAGGTGAAGCAAGCTATTGCCTACAAAATGACTCCTTGCGCTGCCCATCCTTCCTTGCCTGTATCAACACCCCAGAGCCAGAGCTGCCCAACCACTGTAGCTGCCTCACAGCTCCCTGTCCATGGCAGTGAGTCCAGGGAGCCCCCACAGCAGTCTCCATCCTTGTCCTGGCTGTGCCCACCTTCCCCTGGCTCCTCCAGGAGCTCCCTACCCAGGCCCCGCTCCAGCTCCCGTCCCTCACTCTACATGGAAACATTCTGTGTTGTCTTCACAGCTGAGGAGTTTGAGCAATTAACCATTGCTATTTCAGAAATAACATTTGTAGTGTCAGCAGGCCAAAATAAACCATACCTTCCAAACTGATTTACTGTCTTTAATTTTTTCTGGAGGAAAAAGGCAAAGCCGTGCCAATAGTGCATTACTCAGCGCTGAAACTGCTGGTCTGGTCACCACGAGTCTTGCACTCTTCTCATGGATTTGTTACCTTCTAACTTGAACCCTGGCAGCCTATTTAATCTCGACATTTTAACAAACTCACCTTTAAAACAGGAATTGGACTATTCAAAAAAAGGGCTTTGCATTGTGGAGCTGAAGGGATGGATTAAGTTAATACAACTATATAAAATTAATTTTTCACTTCAGAATGAAGGGGGCACTAACCTAGACAGCTTACACAAAGGACTATGAATAAATACACACACTTAAAACTCCATGTAAGAGGCAATTCAGACTTGAGTTGGAAAGAAAACGACAGTAAGAAGATCAACATAAAAGGGATTAGGAGAAGTTTGAAGAAGAGGTTTGAAAAAGAAGTGTGATTGGCATGCTGAAGGTGGGCAGATTTTCCAGACACAGAAAACAGCATGGGGAAGACTTCCAGCACCAAAGGAAACAAGATAAATGGCCTACCAAGCAAAGAAAAGTAAAAATGGGTGCTATGTTTCCAGCAAGATTGATGTCACTGTTGCTCCCACAAAATATGTGCAAGTAGTTTGCAACATCTGTTCTCAGAATGTCACATTTCAGCAAGAATGGGCACTGCCCGCATGTGTAAGAACCTAAGGGTGCGTATTTGTATTTTGCATGGGCTCCTTGTGTTGGTGCAACTAGAAACTGATGTTTGAAAATTTGGCCCCAAATAGCCTCACTGGAAGCAGAATGCAGACAGATTTCTATGAATCTCAATGTGTTTTATTTTTGTGGCACTATCTTTTCTGAATCCAGCATAAATACCATTACCATGATAAGCTCTGTCATGTGGCGTGCCTAACCAACCAACATAAAAAGCAGGGAATCTTTATTTTATATTGCAGTTAATCCCTGTATTAGCAGACTGTAGTACCTATGGAGTTGAATATCAATATCTTAAACTAATGTGGTAGCAGGACCACCACTTCTTGAGGTTGCATCAAGTGGGAATGCTGGCTGGTTGGTAGGGTGGGACAAGAAACCACATGGGGAATGGAGAAAAGGAGCAGGTTAGCTATGCATTTGCACAAGGAGCTCATGGGTCATGGCTATAGTGAAGCCTGAAGAGCATCAGAAAAAATGAGCTGAACTGGGATTTTGTTGGGCAGAGCAAGAGATCCTTATTTTCATGAGCACCTACCGTGTTCTCTCCATAGGATTTCTGCCTCAGCTGTCTGGGAGGCACTGAGCATGAATTGAAGTTCCTTGCATTGCTCCTGTCTTGCCTGTTGTTGTCCTGAGATTGAAGATTACAACAGGAGAAAGTAGAGCAGACAAATACTGACCTGGGGAGATACATCTGCCTGTTGTGGGACTAAGTGAGTCTAGACCAAACAGCTTGTGGGACTTAACCAGTGCAGAGCTCACACAGTACTGCCTCTGAACTTGGCAGAACCATTCACTGGGCAGCAGCAGCCAAAATGGAACTCAGTGAGCTGCATAAAATGCAGATATAGAAGTAAGGTGATAAACAGAATGTTGTCTGGAAAAAGAATTATTGCGTGTCTAAACCTTGCATTCTCTTTGACCTTGATCCTGCACTCTTTGCTGTTGCTTGCAACTACAGTGTGAAAGCAATGCTCTTCCATCTTATGGTTCTACTATGAAAATAAACCCATTAATATTTTTAAAGCACTCAGGGTACTGTCATGCTGAATGACAGCAAAAAACCCTCAGAGGAAATTAATAACTCTGTCTTCAGTGCAGTATCTGAATAGGATGTTGGAATTAAGGGATCAGCTACTCCCTCCTCTGCTGAAAAATGATGAAGAAAAACTACTGAATAGCTGCTTAGTGAATGAGCACTGTCAATCCCATGGCCTGGATGAGGCACCATCCTGTGAAGTTCATCTGTAATTGTGTCCTTTAAGCCTGTGCCATAATGCTCCTACACAGAGCAGCCAAGTTGCACTGGCAGCTCCTGTCTGGCTGCTGTACTAGCAGAGACTGGCAGGGAGGAGGATGAAGGTCCACGTGCACCCAGCAATGGGTGACCAACCAGGAAAAAAAAAATGTTCCCATCTCCAACTGTTTCATTCTCTAGGTTGACTTCCAATGTAAAGTATCCTTACACGTTTACAGCCTTACATTTACAAGACAAAACACCAGTGTCACAAAACACAGGGAACAAGATAAAGCAATGGGAGAAGGAAGGGGCTGAGTGGCAACAGGTAACTCACCCGGCCAGTGGGAACCCCTCCAGGAAGTAAAGCCAAGGGCAGGAAGGCCGAGGCACAGGTTGGGAAGCTTAGAGGGCACAGGGAAGGGATCTGAAGCAAAGGCAAGGACAGGCTGGGTGGGCCAATGCTGGGGGAAGGAGATGGCAGAAGGGGCAGCCAACAGCAGCCAAAGGAAGCTGCACTCCATGGGAACAAGGTATGCAATTCAATCACATCTGGAAAAAAAAAATCTCTTAAAAGCTAAAAGCTGTGACAGGCAGGGAGAGCAAGACCGCTCCTGGGCAGTTTTTTTAAAATTACTCCCATTAATGTCTGAACCATAAAACTCTACCAATTGATGCTAAAACCCTGTAAGGAAAGGCTATGAGGACTGAAATCCAGGTGAGAAGCAGCTAGCAATCTGGCAGAGGTTGTCACAAAGCTAAATCTTTCCCTGGTGTTCCTGGGATCCTTGAGATTCTCTCCAAAGCCTACATATTTCCCCTGCCTTGTCCTGCAGGCAACAGTGCAGGGACCTCGCACTTGGGGCAGGGTGCCCAGCCAAGGCTGTCACAGAAGAAGTCAAACATCAGAAATTAGCACCCATCATAAATAAACCACCACAAGCTGAACTGAATGGAGCTACGACCCCGAGCCCAAAAGCAGAAAGCCATTGTTGTTTCAAGGGCTGGGTTTTTTTCCTGTTGTGAGCATGGTAAATTTTTATATACAGATCTCCCTTTCAAAAATGCCAGCCTTTCCTAACCCTGCACTTCGAGGTGATTGTTGCTATTTGTGAATGACTTGGGAATTAATTAATGTAAAGGCAACTGGCTTATAAATGTTTGGCATTGTGAACAGCCCCAGAATCATGGGGAGTGCAGTTTATGTGGTCAGAGCCACATTCAGTGCTCTGTGTCAAGGGAGAAGATTTATTATCACAGTAGGTCCATTTTCCAAAAGTTTGCAAGGGCTGTTTCATAATGAAGGGGCACTGTTCACAGCAGAGTCAGCACCTATTTTTTTCTGGCATGTATTATAAATCCCAGCTAGGAAAAGAAGGCGGGGGAGGGTTATTTAGCACTGAGGGCATGAAATCTTAGCATAGATAATATATTTACTATGGAAAGAAAGAAAAGAAAACCAGAAAAAAATACTCTTTTAAAGAAAAATTCAAAAGAATACAAAGTAGTAAACTTATTTCTAATCTGATAACAACAGTTAAACTCCCACATTATTGCTAATTAAACTAAATAAGTCTACCAAGCTTAATTAAACTAAATAAGTCTAAAATGTATAAATATTTTTGGTCACTTGCCTCCCTCAGAAAACATCCTGGATTTAAAAATAACACAGAAAAATAACAAACAGTTCCTAATAATTTAATAATTAGAATAATTATTAAATTGCTCAATAATTAGAAGCAGAAGGAATGAAAGGCACATGTACTTTCATACAGAAACCAGCTGAGGATTTTTAACTGAAAGGCAATCCTGAATAGACCACAGTAAAATGGACAGCACCCACCAGAAACCTCCTCACTGATTTCCAAGTGCAGGAGCACAAGAAGGCTCTGCAGCTGTGATCAGCCTTACCATCTCTGTTCCCCCACGAAGAGGCTGGTGGCAGGGGGGAGCTCTCCTGTGTGCCACAAACCCGCTGAAGCCAACGCAGCTGGTACCCACATCACCCCTTTTCCCAGTCATCCCATTCCCTTCTCCAACCAGTGTGGCATCCTCCCTGCCACTGGGATGCTGTAAGGCTCATGGACGTCTGTCATGGGGTTTTATTATAGTCTTGAGTGATACATGGATCAAACAGCTCTTGATGACTGTGCATGCACAAAGGTATTTATAAGAAACATTCTGTGATTTGCCTGACAAATATTAGACCAGGAAAATATCTATAATTAATTCTCCCAGCTAAACTGCACATGTTACGATCTTCCCCACCTCACTATTGTTGTGCTTTCTTGAAAAGACAATCAGAAACTATGATGACAGCAATAAAAAATTATGAAGCTGCATGTTCTCTTGCCTCTTACAGCAAAATTCCTAAAGCCATTTAATAATCATCCCGTATTTCTACATAGCTGGGAAGAAAATGAAAGGTAAAGTGAAAGAAGCCAGGGAAGTCCCATGAGGGAAACTTGAAAATTCATGCTTTTACCAAAGCACAAGTGAGGAACCAGATAGTGTAATGTATATAAATGAGAGCAGCAGCTCTATTTCATGCTAGTTAGACCATCAGATGTAGAGACCATCATTGCCAAGAACTCCCATGTAGTTAGTTTTAAAAAGAAATCTCATATATGATGAAGTAATTTTCTGAAAAGATGTTTTTTGAATCACTTGTCTAGTGGGTTTCCATAGAAGCCATCCTGTTCTCAGAGCAGCTTAAGAGTCATGTTAAGATCCTGACACCATTCATGATTGCCAGAAAATTCAGAAATTGAAGATACTGCTTGCTCCCTCGGTCACACCATGTGCTCATCGTTGTTTACATTCAAATACTATCTCTCTTTAAAGGAGAATTCTGACAAAAGCTTTCCACCTCTCTCTGATAATGATAAGAAAATAGAGGGGAAAAGGCATAAACACTGTAGAGCTGAACAGCATGAAGGGCTTATCTCCTTCTTCAGATACTCTGAATTTTGTGAAATTTCCCTCACATTTCTAACAGGATTAAATGCAGCACTTAAAAAGAAGAAAACCAAACCAAAAAAACCACCACACAAAACAAAAAAAATCAAAACAAACAAACCCCCAAAAAGTCCCTGCCATACTGCCATACATATTTGCTTTCTTTGAGCTTTGTGACCAATTATAAAACCACGTGGATTACTTTTACCAGTGAAAACCGTGGGTGACTCTTCTCCCCATCAGTGCAGAAGAGGCAAAGGGGAGTGCAATGACAGCCTTCAAAAACCATCAGATCCTCTGCTGCAAAGTCACTTCACACTAGAGAGAGGAGCTGAAATTTTAGCTTCAGTCTGCTCCTAAGGAGCAAGTTCAACCAGCTGCTCTCTTATTTAAAAAAAAAAAAAAAAAAAAAAAAAACCAAGAAAGAGGGGTTTAACTGGAGTATTATCAGAGATTTAAAGTATTAAGAGCCTGTTCAGCTGTGCCCTTGCTAACAGGTGTCTCCAGCAGTGAAATGCAATTAATATGGAGAGGATTTCTGGGAACATGGGGATGGATAGGTCAGCCAAATAATCCCACATTAAAATTAGTGGGTTGTTTATAGCAAGTAGCACAAAAAAATCATGATAAAAAAATACAATACTCAGGTATCACTGGGCTTGCTGAAAGGTTTTATAAAAAATTATTAAGCTTTTCACACCGTAGTGGCACTGACACTTCTGTAAAACCCTGGAAAGGTTCCAACAAAGCCAAAAATGCCCTGCTCCACAGCATTGCATGCTAAAACCCACTCTTTTCCTGCCTTATCCCCACTCTCCATCACCTTCCTGGGCATCCTGGTCTTTACCCTCTCCATTTTCTTTGATGTAGTTCTCAAGAGAAGAACATCTGATCCCAGTAATCTCAAAAGAGCAACAACAGTGGGAGGCCTATTAAATCTCATTTTCAGCTTGTTCTGAGAAATTGAGAGGAGGGAGAGGACAAACAAGAGAATCCCAACAAGAGAATCCCAAGCATGGCAGTTGCTGTAAATAAGAGAAAACAGAGGGCACATCAAAAAGAGAAAAGGTTGTTGAAGGATCAGTGGTCCCAAACTAGAGATTATTAAAGGGGAAAGAGAGAGAGACACCCCAGCTGGTTTTCCACAAGCAGCAAATGTTTGTGGTGAGGGAAGCATGAAATAAAACACGGGGCAAAGTCGGCACTAATACGACATGAGGATTGCAAGTGTGAATGCAAAGAGGCCTTTGAGGGCCGTCATTACATATCCTGTGTGTTAACACTGAAGTTGGACTAAAGCAGGAATTGGAAACCTGAGCCCTTTCAATTATATTCGGCTCTGGAGGCTCAGAGACACACCTCCATCCCAGGGGCTTGGATGCCCTTAGTTCTTAACACAGAAGCTGTAGATTAAACACATTTCCACTCTGGATTCAAACATGAACAGATACAAGGGAATACCTTTGGCAAACTAGTTTTATTTTAAAACATTTTTTGGGAAATAATCTTGCTGAGCTAACTAGGTGCATGGGAGACACTATATAAGATTCCTGGGAGTGGAAAGGAGGCTGAAGTAAATTAATCCCTCTATACTGGCAGTACTGAATACACCTATTTACTAAATGCCACAAAACCAAGCCATTGCTACCGAATTCAGTGAATCCTGCTCTTGAAGTGCTTAATCAGAGAAAAGGTTTTGTAGATTAGAAGGGACCACACAGATTTCTTCTGATCTTCAAAGTAAGTTTGGAGCTGGGATGACCTACACGTTTGTGGATGAACAATCCTGAGAGGAACATGACTCCATGCACAGTCTTGGCGTGAGCTTGAAAAGCTGCACGCCTGGGACCCCATCAGCACTTCCTCTCCTCCCAGGGCTGTGGAGGCAGCTGATCAGGCTCAGCAACTTCTAGTAATTAAAGAAACAGGTGGAATAACATCACACTATCACCCAGAAACTTAGCACGCTTCTTTTTCTGTTGCACTCACACTCAGATGCTTTTCTTTTATTCCTCTCCTGTCCTCCCCCCAGCAGCCATCATGAAAAGTTAATTTCCTTTTACTGGAGTTCACAGGCAGGAGGTGAAGTTAAAAATAAACAACTCACATGCATTCATTTGTACCAAGGAGAAAATCCAATAATTTCAGGCCTTGAAATTATGCATCTGAAATTATGTAATCATGTCCACTAGTGGTGTGGAAACATTTTAGCTGGCAAACAGGGGTGCAGAGCAGGCATACCACTGGAAGCTTGAAATAGCAAGTGGCAGACACTCAAATAAAATAACCATAGTGAAATGTGTAAGATTAGAAGGGAAAAGGACACAAACCAGCTATGACTTGACCTTGGTTTCAGTTTACTCCAGATGAAATGACTGAGATACTTATAGCCCTAAGCCTCATCATTTAGTCAGGAATTGCCTGTGATGAAAGCAGTTGGAGGGAAACATTTTTACACATATTTGTCTGCTTTAATTTTTCTCCAGCTGCTGCCTTTCCAAATTTGATCTCCGGACAAAGAGCGTTAAGACAGGTGATTTAACAGACCGAGCTAAACTGAAGATATTCTGGCAGCTAGCACACAAAAATTATATCCAGCTACCTGGGGTGAGGAGACCATTCTGTGTCAGAGAACTGGGAAGGGAGATGATCCTTGGCTCAGGAGACACCTTGGACACTCTAAATCAGTCAGAAACACCATGAGGTGTTTCCTCATGGAAAACCATGGTTTCTCTCTCTGCCTTACCTGCTGCTCACCACCCACTCTGGTCCCCATGCCCACCTCACAGATTTGGGGCCCCTAGGAAGTTCCCAAATGCCAGGATGCAGTATCACAATCTGTTATGTCCATCCCAGGTAGAGCTGCTGAAAAACAAGCTGGTCCTGCACCCTCTTCTCCCTGTTCTCTTCATCTGGTGTGCTTCTCTCCCCCTTCACTTTCTCCCCATCACAGCAACACCCTACAGACACTGTGTCAGGGAGGCCAGGGCATGGAAAACTGACCCTACAAGGACAGAATAAGTGACTTGGCCAACACAGCCCCCTAAACAAAGAACACAGCAGGAGAGCTGCTTAGTGATGGGGGTGGGAGGGGACAAAATCCCCCTCAGATTAAGGCATCTGCGCTGTTAAATGGCCCTTAACTTTTCATAGGAGATGTCCTCTGCTCACCATGCAGCCATCGTGGTCAGTGCAGAGGCTGTGGCAGGAATAAGAATGCTGCTTTCATCTGTGAGTGTTTTCACCTTCATCTTTTTCATAGAAATAAGCACTGAAACTGAGCCAGAAAACAGACAAATTCCTGGTCTGTGAGCAAAGCCTACTCAGGCTGAGGGTTGCCAGCCTGGTGTTTCCCACTCAAGCAAGCCAACAGTGTTACATACACCCACCACGCCATGAGCAGCCACAGAGGCACTGGGCAGGAGGCAAGGGTCAGCCTCCATCACTTTCATAAGCCCAATATAAGCTCAGGTTTCCCTCCCTATTCCTCCTGCCCCTCTGCAGCATCCCCTACTCTCCAGCAAAACTGTCTCCACACCTTGAAGCATTTGAGTATAAGCAAAGCCCTGCTCGCTGGCAAGCAAACTCTTCCCATAGAGAGTCCTTTGGCTTTGGCAACGGCACATTTCTGTTTTGCTGAAAGGTACAAGCCGTGCTGTTTATCCCACGCTTGGTGGGAGCACGTTTGCATTCTTAAGAGCAGTGGCGCAAGTCACTTTCCCTGGGTATTACCATAAAAAGCTAGGTTACCCCCAATTGCTTTTCTGTGCTTCACAAGATTGCCACTTTGGGTTTTGTGCTGGGGCAGCAGGGGTGAGATTAGCTTCCCAAAGAGAATTAAATCCATAAAAGACGTAGAGGAGAGCCTGCTGATACTATTCAGGGGCAGTGGGAAGATACACTCTTCTGCAGATGGAGCTTCAGAGCACAGCCCCCCTAACCTTTATTATTATTCTTTCACTGCCAGGGAATTTAATTGATCAAAGCAACCCAATTTTTGGCACAAATGCTTGAAGCTGCAAATCTGTTCAGACCTTGAGCTTACAGCCAGAAACCCCCTGAAGTCGCTAGCAGGTTTTACACTCAGCTTCTTCCGGGAGCATGTCCCAGCACTGCAGTAAAGAGGTAGTGATAGAAAATGCTGAGAAAGAAGGAGGGGAAAGGGCTGATTAGACAAGCTCATAAGGATTTGATCTCAAGTGGGCCCTATAGGCTCAGAAAATTTGGACAATTGTGATTTTATCAGCCCTGCAAAGAGGGAAGCCAGAGATGGCATGGAGCACTGCTGTTTCCTCAGCAGGACCTCCTGCCTAGCGCCATCATTTTGTCACATTTGTTCTAGCACGTGATGGAATGAGTCCCCCTCTGGAATCCAAAGTCAGAACCACAAACATGGAGAGGACGGCTGCTTTGGCCTTTCACCTGCTTTGAGGATGCTTCTCAAAAACTACTCAAAACCTTGGGAACAGGCACCAAAAAAAATAAGTGGGGAAAAAAAAAAATCCCATCTGGAGAAACACCGAGGACAAAGGTCTGTACAGCAGCGTTGCCAGGCAGGAAAGCAGATCCCAGGCAGTGCAGCCACTGCAAGGGTTTGATGTGGAGCACTGGCCACCAAACAGCGCTGGTTGCCAGTGAGGACAGACGGCAGCAGCAGCCATTGGTGGCTGGGGCGCTGCCACCAAGCCTCGCTTGTTTCTGTTTCTGTGTCACCAGCGCCCACAGCCCTGCCAGGACATCCTGACTGGGCTGCTTTGATTGCTGCTTGGCTGTTGCCGGTATCTATAAAAACCACCCAAATTACAGCTCCCCTTAAAACACCAAGCTAGTTACTAAAACAGCCTGAGATCAAGAGCATGGACCTGGCACTGACCTAGAAGCAATTGGCAGGGGCAGGCTTTTAAAATTATCTACCTAAATATGGATTTCTAAGACAGAAAACAGAAATGAAAAGAGTCTAAACTGTTGTCATAAATATTTGAGTGAGAAGCAGCCTGGAACAAGAGCCTTTTGGTCTGTTAGCTGTAAAGATGCCTTTTACATTACCAAAAAATCCTCTGTCACTCTCTTTCCCTGCCCGTTCATTGCTTCTGTGGCTTTTTCCAGCCTGACTTTATATAGAGTCGATGGCATCAGAAAGAAAAGCTGCCTGTGTTTTATGCTCTTCCTAATTTGCAAGAAAAACAAATGTAAATCGCAGCTCACATTTGCAGCACTGCAAAAGAAAATGTTGGATTTAAGGCTCTGATATGTACAACAGCAGAATCAGAAAGTATAGTCAGAGTGATTGGATACCAGACAAATTATTTTATATTTCTTTTAAGGTCTGCTAGGGAAAGAGAAAGGCTTGAATATGAAATAGCATTTCCCCTTGACTCACTTAGTATTGTTTTGCATTAAAAAGGAAAAAGCCGCATGGTACAAAGCATGCAGCAAGCTGTGTGAGTGGAACGTGTGTGTTACAGCAATGCACTCAGCATCAGCGCTTATTTATTAAAATTCTGATACGAGGTGAAACTCAATTTAGTTGATGTCAGCAAGCCTCCTAATGAGGCCTCTTTTTATTTTTTTAATACTTTTATTATGAAAGGGCAGCTTTGTGCCTCCTCTAATCAGCTTGACAAAGGACATATAAAAATGCAAAGAGACATAAATATTACTGTAATTACCTGTGAGAAACACCACGGAAAAATGCAGGAAGTAGCTGCAGATCTGTCTGCAGATGTAATGGGTGAATATTGTGGGTTACTTGTTCTGCTCTGGAAAGGAGGGACATTTTGTAAACCATAAGCCACTTTGATCAAAATCTAAAACCAGCCCCAAATCTGCAGCTTTTTCCCCAGACTCAGACATATTCAGAAAGTACTTCTGACTAAGCATGATCTACTTTCCTGTTCACTAGTTTTGCAAATACTGATGTGTCTCAGTTTATGAGCTTTCTGCTAGGCCCACACAGAGGGCTTTCTCCTGATGTAGCAGATGAGTAAAACTGCCCTTTGGTCCCAAGCCCAGAGCTCAAACCGTCAGCTCTACAAAGAGCTTAGAGGTGGCAGCAGCAACATCAAAGGTAGATGCAAAGGAAGGTACCACTACAAACCTAGGGGTTGTTATGCAAATTAAATGATGCAATGTAAGGGTATGTTAATGCCTGCATTAAGCCTCTGAACATGCCCAGTGTGAACCATTTCCAGGAGCCTAAGCAGATTCATTCTCAGCTGGAGGCTTGTATAATTAATAAAGGCACCGTGCCTTCTCTCCTGACCCAAGTGGCTAGGTACCAAACCATTTATAGCTTTATAGGTTAACACCAACATCCAAAAACGTACTGGCAGCTTGTGCAGATCCTGGCACATTAGTGTGATGTGTTCCCAGCATGAAACACTACTTAATAAGCGGGTCACTGCATTCTGCATTAGCTTCAGTTTCTGAGTGGGCTCAACGTATAGCCCCATGTAGAGTGTATTATGCCAACCACATCTCAAAGGGACAAAGGCATGGATAACTGCAGCGAAGTCCATTTGAAAAAGAAGTAACCCTGTTCTCAGTGAGGATACAGGCATTTTGAAAGAGACACTGTCACTGTTCAGGCATTCTGGAGCATTCTTCAATCTAACACAATGAAGAATTTCACATGTTAGAGGGAAAGGCGGTTGCTCCTTCATGTAACAGAACCCATATGGATTCAACCCACTCCTGACGGCCCCACTAGCAACAGTCCCAGTTTCACCCACATGAACGAGCAGCCCTGCTCCTCCTCAGTGCCAGTCCCAAAACAAACTAGCCCATAGGCTGCTTCTGCTCTGGGATAGAGGATTCCTAAGAGTAGAGAAGTGATTTATGGCCCTACTAGCCCTTCTTCCAACTGGAGATTGCTTGCTGGACAAGCAAAACTTTGTCTTGCATGAGTGTCCACAGCTGAGTGCAGAGTCAGCCCAGTTTTTTTTGTGAAGATGATCCAGTAGGAACCAAGCTGACTTTGCAGTGTGATGCATCAGAAAGCTCAAAGAATTAATGACTCAGCTAATTCTGGGCAGAAACCACTGCAGAATGTGCAAAATGTTAAATGCTCGTATTTATGCAGTGACACATTGGCAAATGGAAATGGTACCTACCAGCACAGCCCAGTGTGCTCGAGTTCCCTGGGCCAGATAAAGTCATAAAGTGAAGAAATGATCTATTGCACATGTAGTGCATTAGAGCTCTTCATTAACAGAGGGACTAATCAATTTATGGAACTCATGAATCAGTAAAGCTATTACTTATAATGATTATTGGCAAATTAACATATCACAATGTGCTGACCTCGATTCATCTCCAGTGTACGCCTACCCATCCACAGCCAGTGAAGGGCCCAGCACCGATCCCTGCCTTTCCACTGCACTCAGCCTGACTGGGTCCACTCAACCCAGGGGATAAAAAACCACAGCAGAGTCAGCTTCCAAGGTTTCCACACTGGTAAGCATACACATGTATTGTAGTAAAGTTAAAAAGTTAAATGTATGGAAGAGTACAAGCCTTAGCCTCTGGTACGAGTTCAAAATCTACTCAAGGGTTACATTGACCCAGTGGTGGGGTTCAACTCATGACAAAGAAAGAGGTGCCCTGCCAAATTCTGATGCTGATCTCATTGCCCATTTAATGCTTGCTCCTGTTTGGGAGGTAACATAATCCAACGCATTAATTTGGATTCAGATTTTGCCCAACAAGGATCCTAAACAGAGGAAGATCACAAAAATCACAGGGCCAGGCTGCCCACACCCCTATAGTCCAGCAGCCCTATAGACAAAATCAGCCAGAGTGGGACATATGGAAAACCTCAATGCAAGATGAAAGAAAAACAGAAGGAAAGAAAGGGAGAAATGGCATTATTCAACTTACACTCAGTCACAGAGCTCAGTAGGCCACATGTATGAAATGATCCTTTATTAGTGATCCTGTGGCTTTAAACCAGAGGAGACTTGGGCTTTGAAATCCTACAGACAGACGATCAGATCATTCCCTATTTAATTCTACTAGGCTTTTTCACAGAAGCTTTTTACAGTCTAAACTGACATTCTTCTCTCTATTCATTACTGCATTCCTGGCCTAAAAACTGTATAACAAGGGAAAGGAAGTGGAAAATTAGGTTACAGTGCAAACAAACATACTGAAAACATTGCACATTTGAAAATAAATTAAGTTTAACTATACTTCCCAAAGGTTAACTTCATAGGTTTTATTATTAGAAAATATCAAAACACTGTTCATTTACTCCAGGGCTCTTCTGCCTGCTGCTTTGTTTCTGGGTCATGCAAGTGTCACAAAGGGTCAGCTCCACATTACTTGCAAGCCACGCTAGCTTAACAAAGTAATCCACAATCTTTCCAACACTCATCCACTGTTAAGCGCTCGTGCACAGTGTCCTGGACATCAACAAAGCACTCATAGGTTCACCAAAAGAAGGAAGCTCCTACCAGCTGAATCATTGGCTTTCTGAGCATACTTGCAAAGGGCAGGACACTCCACCCTGCCTTAAATCAACAATTCCTTGTTGAAGTCAAAGGAAGCATGCTGCTCTAGGACAGTGAAAAGCCCATCCTTGACATCAGTCATATTGTTGTTTGCTGAATTAAGGTTTAATCTGAGATTATCATTGTCTTTGTTAATTCTTTATAGCTTATTCTTGTTGTCAAAAGAACAGCCTCACCAATACAAAGAACAACCAAAACTACATGGTATTATTTCAGGGCTCTGTATACTTTTCTGGTCTACAAAGGTGAGTTTGGGGTTTTGGCTATCCCCGGATGCACCCTCAAGCTCTGCACTGATGCCACAGCACTGTGCAGTTGCAGCCATTCCCCCTTGCTCTGCTTCAGCTTCCATGAGAAAGGAGTAGAGGAGCCAGCAACACTTGCATGATTCAGCCAGGTCCCCACTCAGGAAGGTCAGGAGACGACAAACATATCTCCACAGGTCATTTTAGAATCTTTGTGTCTCCACTTCCTACACATTAAATTTGCTCACAAATATTTGAGACTGTGTGTGCCTTAACGTGATGGGGGGAAAGCCCACGTTAGCAATCTGGTTTGAGGCAATGCACCAGACAAGATGACATAATTGGAAAAAAAAAGCTTAGAGCTATGCTGGGTCTTAATGGGTTTCATCTTTGTGTGTGAGTTAATTGTCAGTCCCCTGTCCTGCTGCCATCACTCCACAGCTTCCTCTTGCTGAAAGCTGTCCAGTCTCTTGACTAGCAGGACAAACATGCATGTCTTAATCATCACCATCTTAAATGGACTCCCCAGAGTAAACTACAGAAGAACAGCTGCAATATTTACTTTTCTACAATGAAAGTCCCCTAGGGGAAAAAGAGGTGGGGATGGGGACTTTCTTTCTTCTGAGCACTCAGCTTAATTACATTCCTAATGGTGAATTTGTGATATCTTATCTTGTGCACAATGAATACTCTATGTGAGTCACCAGATTTGATATGACACTAAAAAGAAAGGGTGGCTTACAGTTCAGCAAAGCTGGAAAACTGGATGGCCAAGTTTTTGTTCTGTCAAGAACCAATGTTTCATCACCTTGAGGGCATTATTAAACTTGCCAACCCTTTTGCTCCTCTTATTGGTAAGACATTTCCTGAAGAACAGGAAAGGAGGAGGGGAAGAGGCACTAAAACATACTTTCTAAAGACTTGAAGACATTTGTCCATTTTATGACTCTTATTTGTTCTTCCTCTCTCTGTTCTTTCCATTGTGCTTCTCCCCATTTAGATCTTGTTAACATCACCCCTTTGTTATCATCCTAAATTAGGTGTAATGAAGTCCTTTGAGCTACATGTGCATGCCTTATTTCTTCAGTTTTTGCTTCTCTGAACTGTCCCTATTCACTTTCCTTCACACTAGAGCCTCTCTTCTCCCAGTCCACAACATGCTTTCTAATCTGCTTTTCATTTGCTTCTTTTCACCTTTAGTTTCCCATTGGCCAATAGCCAGAGTACTTTACAAAATAAATTACTTTATAACTGACTCTCACCGAAAAGTGATAGGCACATACATGGATAAAGTTGAGCATCTAGAGCAGGAGACATATGAAATTTCAGTGCCCCAAAACACAAGGACAAAGAGAGGAATCAAAAGGAGATAGCACAAAAAAACCCTGAAGGGGCACTTGTAATTTCTGGCACATACAAACAAGTCTAAGGGACGTTTGTAGCCATAAAACCTGGGCTGCAGATCATGCAGCTGTACCACAGCAGCCTGTCTGGCCACCTGACCATCACCCAACTAGACTGGGAGCTGTTCTTATGTAGCCTCTTTCATAATCGTGGTATTTCACAGCACTTCACAGAATAATGAGTTGGCATACTACAGCTATTATGCACTTAGCAGTAGTGCACAGACAACCTTGCACATCTAGAATCAATTTTATTGAAAAGCTGATGGGCAGGGCAGACAGGTTATTCTCTGCCTTTTTGTTATAAGAAGTGTCATGGATCTTGAGCTAGCCTCTTGCAAGGCAGTATAAAAATTGGCCTTTTATATATATGTTGAGGGGTTTTTCCAAAGGAAAAAAGAAAAGGTGTTTTTACTCAGGGATAGCTGGCTTAAAGCTGGGTTACAAGGACTCTATATCCCAAGAACTGCCTCCTAGTCCCTATTAGGATGATAGGAATATTTTCATTATTAGCTACTATGTCAAAAAACATGAGTTTCATCATCCTGGATCTGCTTGAGAATTTTCTTCAAAAAGACACAAAGACAAAAAGTGGAATGATTCAAGTGGAAGAGGAAGATGGCACTGCCCCTGAATGGCAAGTCAGAGGCAACAGCAGTTCCCTACACAGTCTATGATTTGTCTCACCCTATTAGCCACCTTGATGAATATTTACCTATCATTCTTTTATGCATGAAAGAACAATTGCACCCACAGGTAATGGCACATTGTGTGGCACACACTATGAGCTTGTGACACTGGACTTAGCCCCCCTTCTCTATGCCCAGTGTAGGAGCAAAGCACACCACCATCCAGATCCCTTAGCACAGTGGCTTAGTGGTAAATCCCTCTCTTTTTCCCTTCCTCTGCAAAGTACCCGACACACTGTCTTTGAGGATGGACACAAATTCTTCTCCTGAAATTTGTCTCAGCCTCACACATCTTCACTGTCTGAAAAATTAGATGAATCACCAGCAACTACACCTTCCTGGCCACTGTCCTGTCCTGCTAAATCTATGCAGGACCCAACCAGCTGAAACATTTGTTTTGGTTGAAAGTTACCTTAAAAACAACAAAATTAAAACAGAATCACAACTTTCAGCATTGGCTCATAGTAGGACCCAGAACCTTATTTTTTTCTTTTTCCTGAAGTTCTTCAATGTGTTTTTTCTTGCTTAAATGAAAGAAGAAATCAGTACTAACAGCATGCTATTTTTGAATTTATTTTTTCTTCTTTTTTTTTCCCCAAACGTAGGTTGTATTCAGAATTTTTCTTATCACACAGTTCCACAGTGGCTTTGTAATTCTCCTTGGTGTTTCCCAGGAGAGTCATAAATACCTTGCAAGACCCCAGAAATGTTTGTAACAGTGATTACTGGGAGGGGACCACAACTGCTAACATTAGATATCCTTTAATTTAGAAACAATAGACACAAGAAAGGCAACATGGCCGAGCAAGAGGGAGTTTGAGGGACTTACTCCTTTGTCTGTCCCTCTTCCTCTCGCAATTTGTTTAGCTCATCCATGTAAATGCTGACCTCAGCAGAACAGTTGCCCTCTGTGTCTATGGAGACATAGAGGATGAAGCATGTGGAGGCCCCTTTGCAGAACATCAGAAGCCTTTAGCCTGGTACAGTTATGCAGCCAGATTGATGACAAATTTCCAGCCACACTGATAGTCCACTTTTAAAGGATCCACACTTCTTCCTATCTATCTTGGATTTAATGTGAGAAAGGTAACTCTCCAGCTTATGTGTTTACAGTGAAACTTTCAAAACAAATACAGCACAGGAAGATGATGTGACAAGTTACCTGCAAACCTGGAAGATAATAGCTCTCAGAGGTCAAACTACTTTGTTTACCCAAAAAAAGCATTAAATCTTACATCTGATAAGAATATCAATGTCACTATTCAATATGCGACACATTCTCTTTGCAGAAATACAAAGACAATCCGTTTATCCATTAGTGCAGGGTGTCACATCAATTACTGGGATAGATGCATCAGGGAAACTCAATTGCTCTCATAGATTTTTCCGAGCATTAGAGTTGTGCTTCCCTTAACTGCAAGGGAAGGAAGAGCATCCTTTTCTCATTATTTAAAATATTCTATGCCGCACAAATTAGAAATCACAGCCAACTTTCACAAGTCCATGCATGTAAAATCCCTCAGTTGTGCCAAGTATGTCCTTAAGGGAGCTGCAATCCTTGGTGCCCAACACTACAGGTGTGAAGTCTTTCCACCACCCACCATGGACAGATATTTTCAGAGCAGCACCCTCAAAGTCTGTGCTGTTCCCACAGGTCTGCAGTCATTGCAAAAGCTGATCTCTGTTCAGGTCAGGTGGTTTCTCAGTTCATGCATGGAACTACTAGCCCAAGCAAGAGGTGGATACACAGAACAGTAGAAGGGTTTGGAGGGGCACTGGAGCTGTGTTAGGTGTTTCTAATCCTGTTAGACACATTTTATGGTTTGGGAGCCGTACTGAAATACCTCCAAGGGCCAAGGACTTTGACCAAATCTGCACTCCCTTACTGCCTCTTATACAGTATCCTGGATCCATTAAATCAACATTCTTTATTAGCCTCTGGAGGCACAGATGACTGAATGCTGCAAGCAAGGCTAACACTGCTTTTCCAGGATTGGCAGACATCAGAAACACTTGAAATCTGGTGAGAAACTTCCATCTCATGACATTTCTTCAAATCTGGGAGCTCTGCATAACGTGTTCAATTCCTTCAAGCACAGCTCATCTTTCAGACCCTGACCTTGTCTGGAAAAAGGTACCACAAAGGCAAATATGAGAAGTAGAATTTGAGAAGCAGCCAAAATTTTACAGAGTAAGGAAATACTTTGCTCATTCTGAGTTTGCAGCTCGGGCCAGTGTTTTGCTGTATTTAGAACAGTTCAGTAAATAAGGGAGGTCATATTTTACAGAAATACTGCAAAAGGACAGAAGGCAAGCTGGACTTCTCAATCTTTTCCATCCTATGTCCTCATAGGAGGACCAGTCTCTGGAGAGCTTATTCCTATTTCAAAGGACAAGCTGTGATTCCTGAGCTGATTTCAGTCTGTATCATTTCAGTCCCAAGAGTGTTGGCACAGTTAACAAAAACACTCCCAGCAGCAAAGCAGCTCTGTTGCTAACACAGCACCGTGTGTATGTGAGGCATGCACATTAGTCACAGTGCTACACCGCACCCTGGGCCCTTGCGTGCTTTGCTGGTACCAAGCACACTCCTTTCGATTTTTGACGCTACTAAAATGATATGAAAGATGGACTTTCAGCTCACTTGTGAGCTCCTCTGCTTGAGGAACAGCTCCTGCTAGGTTCCCCACCCCACACACCCCCAACCTTCTTTTTGAGGATCAGGAGGGGTGGAAAACACATCAGAGACACTGGAATGATATAGTGCGTCTCATCCCACAGTCCAGTGACTCAAGCAATCTCCCAGGAGGCAGGAAACCCACCTCCAGTTCCCTCCTCTGCCTCACAGCTTGGACCACCTCAGATGATCCTATCCCAGAATACCCAGGAAGGCAGTGGGTACTTGAGGATGCAGATTTGGTGTGAACCACTCAAATTAGTCCACAGGCTTTAGCAGGGCAGCTGAACAGGGAACAACCACACACGGTTCTGCAGAGCCCTGGTGCTTGTATGTCACCTCGTCAAACACATTCTCCTAACTCTGAACTTAATTTTACCACCCGTTTATTAATTACTGACTTCCTAATCAAGCACCAGCAAACAAGGCATTAAATAAACTGAGCAGCAATACCAAGGCATTTGATAAACTAGAAATAACACATCAAAGGCTACAGTCTCATGGTAATACAAGTTCTAGTTAAAGGCCTCCCCATGCATATATGCCTTGATCTGTTAAGGTTATTAAAACGGCAAGCACAGCTGTATTTTTATTAAAATAATTAGCTCCTTCAGTCTGTTTTGAGTGATGTTCCTCATTTTAGATTCAATTTAAGCTCCATCCTATCCAAAGCAGCATATGATTGCAAATTATCTCTATCACAAATGAAAGTTACAGTGGTATTTAAAATCTAATTATTAACTCAATATTGTAATGGCTTGAGCCTGTGAGGCGCAGAGTTCTTGAAGGCCCCTGTAATTCACAGGCATCAAGGTGTCACACACACAGCCTCCTACAAAAACCCACAACCATGTCCCATTGCAGAAAGCGTTCCCAGAAAGTCCCTATTTGAAAGTGTTTGACACTTCCTATAGACAGCAGGCAGCCATCTAGCACAAGTTTGTGAACTTCTCTGCAGCAGGGTTAGTTTAAGTAATAATAATATTTATATTCTAAAGAACACTGTTTAAATACACCTCCCACACAATGAGATTTACTATTTTTAGACAGAAGATGTCTGCGCATCAGAAAAACAGCAAAGATCAGAGCAGGGAATTTGAAGTCAAACCTCCAGTTTTATGATTTTACTGGGGCTCAAAAAGGGAATATTTGATTATTATTTTTTTAGCCACCTCTATTTCTGAATGATCTTTTATGTAGAAGCCAGCAGAAATACTGAAACTCCAAGAGAACTTCATGAGGTTTGCCACAAGCACTCACCACTGTTGGGCCTGGACTAAACTCCCTAAATACCACATACTGAAAATTAGCCCCTCTCTAATATACATAAAACTTTTTGCATGATGGAAAGGGACTCAATCTAAGTTCCTCCCTGCCACAGCGCCTGAAGTGCAATGCTGCATCTTGCTCCACCAACATGAGTGTGGTGCTACCCTTGGCTCACCACTCTGCCCCACGCAGAGCTAGCAGGGCCTGGGGTATCACTACTTGGAAGCAGCCCCTGGTCCTCTCCAGCTCTGTCATCCCACCTTTGGGGCAGACATGCCCTCTTCTCTCAGGTCAGTCCTGAAGCCATGGCCTTGCACAGCAGCGGCCAGATGGAGGAGCACAGCTGTGAGTGTTTCACGCAGGAGAGCTTGTGGTGCTGCCCTGCCCAGAGGTACCTTCCCATGCCAGACCCCATCCTCCCTGTACTGGGAAATGCTATTTCTCACTGGTAGCACCATGCCTTGCTTTGGCAAGCTGCCTCCCAGCCTACAGGGACTGCCCTTCATGCTGGGAGGGAGAAAAAGAACACTTTGGAAGTCCTACTAAGCCCACTTTCTGAATCTGGGACAAGTCATTAATTATTTTACAAGAATAATGCCTGCGAGTCAAAGATGACCAAAAACCCTGCTGAAATCAGAGGGGTTTATCACAGCAGCAAAATGGAGGGGTATTTAGGATGTAATTGAAGTTAGATGTTCTTTGCTGCTCTTCTCCTTGATAGAGCTTTTTCCTGGCTTGTAGGTCACTGACCTTCCCTCATTCTTTGCAGGGACACAAGGCCATCACTCTCATGTCTGTAATAAAACTCTGCACACAGGGCCTTAAACAAAAATAAACTTTCCACCTTGAGCACAGCACATAATCACTGCTGTTTGAGCACTTTTCACAATTGGTAATTTTTGCACTTTGGCAGTTTTACTCTCTGAGTCCAGAAGAAAGTCATATTTTGGCCTGGATAATATATTGAGAAAGGTAAGGTGATTATAAAAATTGCTAAAACAGAAAAAGTGGCAGGTAATGGCATCAAAATGAAGGCACAAATTTCCTAGACTTCAATAAAGAAAGGAAATAGGCTTTGCAATGAATGTAAGCAATGAGAGAGACAAAGACACAGAAAAAGTACTCTTAAAAAACCCGAACCAGACTTCCAGAATTTCTGAGATACTGTTTATATTTACATGCTCATCTAAATTCACCTCAAAAGAGCTCTATACTGTGAGCAGCCTGCCAAGAAATAATAAAAGGATACATATATTTCTCTCTATTTACTCTTTTCTGCCAGTATTTCGCACCAACAGACCACAGGAGGGGGGACAGGGGGGGAAACACACACAAGCACAAATAAAGTGCTTGAATACTCAGCAATCCTTTAAGGTTTTTGGCTTCAAGGTTTTTTGTAGCTGCCAAAAAAAAAAAAAAAAGGCAAAATGTTTTCGCTCAAGCAATCAAGCAGCACTTAAATCCTATTTAAACTCCAGTGACGAACTGCCAGTGAATGCTCTGTGCTAACACCAAAAGATAGAAGACACACATAGACCTTTTTTTTACCCCACTAATCAGTGGTTTTACTCCACTGGTTAGTGTTTTCTCTTGTCTCCTTATTTCCCACAGTTTCCTATGCATCAAGAGAGGTTATATTGCTCCTTCACTTGATAATTGTGCTCAACATTTACAGATTTCTGCACCCATGAAAACATGAACTGGCCTTCAACTGCTTCCCTTTTAGTTATCCCAAGTGAGCCTGTGTTGGAACTGCTTTATTCCATCCCCTTTTATGCCATTTCCCTGCAGACAGGCAGCACACAGCCTTGCTGAGAATTCCCATTTTCCCTTGCACAACAGGTCATTCAAACAGTGTCTCAGTTTGTCAGTGGGCACCACACATGTATCATATGCAATAGACTGGACCTGTCAAATAAAGGAAAATGCAGAAAAGATCAGCTTTCCCTTTATAATACAGCCCTGTCATATAAAACTATTGCTGTGATTAGCCTAGAGGCTTGGGACCATGACACACAGGTTCTCCTCTGTATTTTCCCACTTGGATCTTCTTGTGGTTATTCTTTTCGTAACTCAACAAATGTAAATCCCCAGAATTGAAAAATACTAAGGGATTCATCCATCTTAAGTTCATGAATATTTCAGAAATAAAAAGACAACTCCGGTGTACAACTTCATCAGAAAAAAATGCCTTCCTTTTGAAGGTTTCTGCATAGAACATGTTAGCAGAAGTACATTGAGGTAGGCAGGAAACATCACTTCTGTGATGTGAGACTTCAAAACAGAGAAATATATTCTATTTTTGAAGTTCTGCTCTGTGCGTGTGTTTCCTCCCTCCTCCCAACTAAGCTGTTGCAGTTCAGTGCTGTCAGCTTTGTTTCATTCATGGGTCCTGGCCCAGCTCTAGAGAACAGGGCTCTTTCTGATAATGCTGGATACTTTTTTAGGACATGTCAAAAAGCTCCATCAGGAACACAGTGGTCTAAAAGCTTGCCAAAAATCTGACTGACTTTATAAGCTCTATTAGTGGTCAGCCTCACTAGCAGAGTTTGTAAGCATTGCCAAACTGCTCTGGCTGCAGTTTGATGTGCTGTGCTGGCTGCAGCTGATGCAGGCTAAAAAGTGAGTCCTGATTACCCCCCTCCCCCCAAGCTCTCCCCGAGCTTGTAACTACCTTCCTATCAAAATTTACCCTGCCTCATATCAGACAGAGCAGCTCCACAGGCAATCAGCCTCTCAGCCAGCTGTGTTCATACAGGCCAGGTTGAGAAACACCATGGTTAGAAATCCTTCAGCTAACCAAGGTCATATGGCCAGGACTGGGGCAAGAGCAGCTACAAAGCTGGCAGGCTGATGAGGCTGCAATCTGGAGCAAGTTGGGGTATCAGGCACGGTTTGGGGACAGTAAGGAGCTCTTCAGTGTCCTGTTTCAGGAAGACCCGAAAGGAGAGGGCTTCTCCATTTGGAGTTTTCCAGCCGCTCCATCCAACACAGCAAGTCTTCAACCTCTGCAAGGGACCCTGCTCTGCTGTTTCCATTACAATGGCCAAAAACACACAGCCAAAAAGCTTCACACACAAAGGCAAAACCTCTTGTTATGTCCAGGCAATTTTGGACACCAGGAAGCCTGCATAAGTTTCTATTAATAGCAGTAACAGATTATCTAAAAGGAATGAAAGGCAGCTAATACTAAACTTGGTGCATGGGTCAGTCTGTAGACAAAACATGCTGCTTGCTTTGTGGTAACAATTCTAGCATAAACACAAGATATTTAAAGAACAAACCCTAACTGTCAGTGCATTTGGGTGGGATGTTTTATTTCCTTTTCCCCTTCTAAAGATGTAGAGTTTCTCCACAAATTTCAGTCCTGCCGCTTCCCAAGAAACAGAATTTGAGAGAAGATGAGAGGCTGTATATCACCCTACTGGCATGGCCCCAGGCAGCACACGTGCCCTGAGGGACACAGTGTAGACCCCACACCTCTACTTCAACCACAGGATGCACTAAGAGTGACCAAAGTTGTCCGAAGGTCTCAAGGATATGTATCTACCACTAGATAGATACATATCTCTCTGTCCCCTTCTCCCTGTAGGGGTAGTTTTACAGAATTGACTCTCAGTCTTAATTGTGGCAGTGTTTTAATGGAAAAATATTGCATGGATTGGCCATCTGTCTCAACTATTGGATCCTTAACAAGTTAAAAAAAAAAAAAAAACCACCACCAATTAAACCCCCAACCAACCATAAAAACACAAGGAAAACCCTAAATCTAGTGCAAGTTTTCTCCAGGACATCTTCCACTGCCTTCCTCAACATTGAAAAAGAATAAAAATCCAGCAATCTCTTGCCACTGTGGCTCCCCAGAAGAGGGGCTGATGCCTGCCATTGTCAGAAAAAGGCAAAGATATTATACAGCAAATAAAGATGCATGGAGAAACTCTTCCTCTGAAAGACCCCCTTGGGACCTGACCTGGCATAGCCTGTTTCCCCAGGACTTCTCACTGTAGGGCAGCAGCACGAGGTATCACTGGGACTGCCGTCCCCCAAGGGTACAGCACCCTACCAGCCAACTCACTCTTCCAGGATCAGCAGCCTCCCTGATGGCCCAGTTTTGAGAGGAACTCCTCTCCCCAGCAGGAAGATCAGCCAGCCATTAACCCTCCCAGTTCTTCACCGCCAGAACAAGGACAACACCTTCCTGGCACACAGGAGAAAGGAGGGAGGCATGTGATTTAAGGAGGTGAAACCAAGGCAGTGCTGAGCCCTGTGGGGGCACAAATTTGTAGTTCTGGTGCTAGTGATGGTGCCCAGTGTTGGTATGGCATGTATCAGCACATCCAGCTGCGTCTGAGACGCACTCAGAAACCAAACCTCCCGTGAGCTGTGAACTGATGTCCTCATCTCAAGATGATTCACTCAGATGCTAGAACTTTAAATGTCACTATTGTTAACTCACAGCTCAGCAGAACATGCGAGAAAGACTGGGGAGAGATGGATTCAGAAAGTCTGCATGATTAGCATGAGTCACAGCTCATTTTAGCACCACCAGCAAATAGGCCATGCACCCAGCATTTCATTGCCTTCAAGAATCTGAACCTCAAGGCAGACAGTCTGAACTCACCCACAGAGGGCCTAGGCTTCAAAGCAAAGCCAAACCAAAGGAGCCAAGCAGAGCTCATGGGTGTATTCCAAGCCCACAGAAGGAGAGCTCAAAGTGCCTGAAAACACTTGCACAAGACAGTTCATCGTAAGAGAAACATATGATTTTCCAGCTGTAGCCATCTTCATGGAGGGTTAAGGAGCCCTTGTTCATAAAGGGCTTCACTTCTGCTCCCCTGCAAGTCAGATATTTTTTACAGTCCTGTTTTTTGCTGAGCTGATTTCTAATTGCAGTGTATGACCAACTCCGGTCTTCCTTGAACCAAATTTGCATCTTACATGAAAAAAAGAAGGTACAAGCTCAATACCCTCAATACTGGATGGAAGCTGAGTTGGCTAAGCTGACAGTTTGCCAAGCATGCATGGTTTTGCTGGGGAGCAGGCAACACAATGCCTGTTACTTTTTGCTGAGTGTGGGTGAAAATGCAGGGTGGAATCTCTATCAAGTACAATAGAAACTGAGATTTTGTGGCAATGAACAAGGAGGTTATTGCTGCAGGCCAGAGAGCAAAAATTCATACCAGGCAATGGATGCAGAGCAGAGCAAAGTGCATGGTTTGGAGAATATGAACAAAAGAAAATAATTTATGTTAACTGCGAGGCATGTCTTAGATGGGAGCACGAGGACAGGAAAAGTCCTTTTTCAATTCTAGGACTGCTGCAACAACAATAAAATTTTGCTTAACACCACAGCTATATTACCAGAGGGGCTGAGAACTTGGAAATCTTAGAAGCAGCACAGCCATTCTCACATTTTGGAGGAGTCTTACCATGACCATAGGAGACTGGCAGTAAATAATTTGGGATGTTATCACTAGGCATGTCAAGGATGGAAGAAAATGGGGCAGGAGACAAATGAATGCATTCACCTCTGATTTTGCCTCTAAGTTATCAAGGTTTCTAAAGGGAAAACAACCAGCTTTTCAACATCCTCACTATCTCTTTGTTCAGAAAATGTCACAGCATTGTTGTTGGAAGTGCTCATGAAAGCATTGTATTTATAGACTGTATTTTCACAAGTCCAGAGGCAAATCAGTCTCATGTCCTTCCCAATGCTTCATTATCATTTGCTTTGGTTGCCTTCTTTTCCAACTCCAGCTTCATAGCTAGAACATCTAGTCCATTCCACCTGCCCTGCAATGGTGTGCAGCATTCCTGAAATGCAACACAATGATGGGACTGAGTCTGCAGGTCTGTGGAGACCTGAATCAATCCAAGACAAGTTTATGGTGCTGGTGCTCCTCCCACTCATGCATTCCCCCTTTCTTCTTCACCAGTGCTGGGGGTTATTCACTTCAGTGCCAACCTGGCCTGCCACCTACAGCAGCAAACTCTGCTCCCTGGAGCAGCCTACTCTGCAACAACAGGAGCAACAGTATGGATGCTAAGCTGGAAGGTAGCCTGTCAGTACCTCAGTTGTGGTTCCAGAAGGAGGTGGCTCTGGAGTGGAGTCAACAGTGTGTATAATTCAAAAAAGATACTTCCTAATTAAAAATAACTCTTATGTAATAAATTAATAAATAAATGAAAGCATCCACTCAAATATATTCCCTCAAAGCCTGTCCCCATCACTGAAGCATGATGTTCCATATTGCTGTTTGCTTTTTGATATGCTGGGAAGAAAGAAAATGGAGAAGAACTTTTCAAATATGTTTCCTGTACAAAGCCACTGTTGATATCTCTTGCAGATGTGCAAGTTATGTTTGGATACAGATTCCAGTGCCTCACAGCTTTCAGTCATACAGACACTGACAAAGCCAGAGTCAAAATAGCTCAGTTTAGTTTCCCACAGCTCTGATGTCATTCACCCTCACACAGATGATCAGCATTTCTCCAATTCCCAGGCATCAGCAACACTCTCACAGAGTTGAACACTTTGTGTGACAACACAGCTTGGGAAGAGAGGATTTCCCAAAATCCTGCATGACATTTGGGGGCTGCACAGTCTCCATGTGTACCTGTCATCAATTGCTTTATCTTTAGGACAGCATAAACAATCACCAAAAAGTTGCTGCTATCACTCTCTGCAAAGGGCTGTCTTTTTTTCTGCTGTGCAGAGCATCAACATGAGAGAGCAAGCCCCTGAGCAGGTGCAGAGCAATGTTCCTTGTAAAGAAGACACCACCATCCCCCAGCAGCTCTAAAGTTTGTGCACACAATAAGGAGCTGCTGTGCATTGGTAGGGGGTGGGGAAAGGCAGGACATTTATTCGATGTTGTTAAGTCCTACAAAGGCATTGGTTAGGTTTATCAGCAATGGATGGATTTGGGGTAAGGATCATCAGGATAGGAGGATTTAGAGAGTCCCTTATTTCCAGTGTCCTTCCCCTTTTTTATGGTGCCCTTTTCTTTTTTTCCACAAGTAAATTAAAAATGTTGCTGCAGTATTGCTGACCTCTTTCACACAGGGCATCAAATCTCCAAAGAATCCCTTAAAGCCCAGTCCTTTCCCAGTGCAGTATCCTATTAGTGCACTGACCCTTTGTGCATCCAGCAGAGCTGCTAACCAAAAATGCCTTTGGAATCTGAAAGCTGGGCACAAAGGCAGCCCTTAGGTTTGAATAGGGCAGAGTGGAGGATTTATTCCTCCTTGGAGTGAGCTCTTCATGGCATGGGGGTTACAGCACAGTAAGCAAGGAGAGAGTGAGGGCTCTTCAGCTGACATAATTCTCTTATTAAAAAGGAAACAAATTTGAGCCCATAATAAGGACTTCCTGACACAGAGCTCTTGCCAGCTGACTTCAGTTGCATAAGCAGCCTCAGATGTAACCAACTTCCCAAGCCTAGGTCACCATGGGGGAAAAACTCAGGGAAATAAAAAATCCTGGTTTGAATATGGATCAGAAGAACAGCAGTCCAGTTGTGTGTCACAGAAGGGCATCCCATTCAGAATTCAATAAAGGGAGTACTTGAAAAAACAAAGCGTCTTGCAGGTATCAGAGCTATGGAAGCTTTTCTGAAACATTCCTTGAACTTAAAAGATGGGAGCAAAGTGCCTAGGAACTCCATCAGGCTAACTTTTAAATAAGTTGGTGTGAACTGATATAGAAAACAGCTCCTTCCTTCATGCCTCCAAAAGTTTTGTAAAGGAGGAGGAGATATCTACATGCAGAGGACAAAGATATGGTAGATTATCTGGGACAGTCTCAAAATATAGTGACTACTCTCATGAGCATAGCTGACTCTCAGGAAGAGAAGTCCAGGATGAAAGAGCATCCCTCAGTAATGAATTTGCTCTTACATCCCATCACAAGTCAAGGCCCTGAGCTGACTTATTTCCACTCTTACAGGGGAAGACTGATACGACAGAGGCACTGAACACACTCCCACATCCCGAACGCTTGTTTTTCTTTCTCTTCACCCACCCAACCAATGAATTCTTTATGCAAGAATTTTTTTTTCTCAGGAAGAAATCTGAGATTGCCATACTGTCGTGAACAAGGGATCACAAGAATACAGCTGTATTCAGCATTTCACTTGAAAGTTTTTTGTATCTATAGTTTTGCCACAATTACATTTCCCCTTTGACCCCCACCAACCATACTTTGTTCACAGATCATTTAAGACTTTTAATTTCTCTTATCCCTCAATTTAGATACTTAAGATAGGAAATAAAGACTTAAAGATTGGATGAATACACCTATTACAATATTTTCCATAATCTGTCTTTCCTATTGTTATCATCACCTTCTTTCAACAGGTAAGCTGGGAAACTCTGCCAAATCTTCAGCCAAGTTACCAAGAGGCTTACAATGATACATCCATCACTACCACTGGAGTCAAAACAGAAGCCTGTTTTTCTTCCTTTCTCCACCCCAACACTTATTTATGTATTTGACTGACCTACCTAGTTGACTGACTGTTTGTGCCTCAGAAAACAGAGATGTCAGTGTTTGGTCCCTTCCCTTGGTAAAGCCCAGAGAAATCCTGCCTCACCAAATTCCTGGATCACCTTAGGACAAATACCATGAAGCTAATACTAAAAACACAGCACTCAGAAGAGCACTTCAGGTATGGAGACCTTGAATTTTCTGCAAAATATTTTTAAATACTGAAAAAAAAAAAAAAAAGGAGTTATTTAATATTTAATCAACTTCAGCAACAGTGCTTCATCTTCAAAATAAAACTTAAACATGAATGTTTGTGGATATCTGCAGCTATTTGCTCCCATGTGTGGAGGGAAAGAGTGCAGGGAAAATGAAGCAAAAATACATACTGTGGCCCCTATGTGATCTAAAAAAAATGTACTTATTATTGGAAAGTTAACTGCTTCAAGTGGAGACAGAAAAGGTATGAATAAAATAATATTGAAGGCAATAAAGTGAAAATAATTGATGCTTTTCCTCCCTTCTAAGTATTTCTACTATCACCGAAAAGGGCAAACTTAAAAAAACAGACAGAAGGAGAATTAGATATGCCACTACCATTGCAAGTTTAATATCTTCACAAAACAACACAAAAATCTTTCCTTACTGCTTACTTATTTCTCCCAGCAGCAGACCTGCCTTTACAGGAAAGGCCTGCCTTATCCACAGCTCTGTGCTGATGTAAACCTTCTCTTACACAGAAGGGCTGTGTTCCCTTAACTATTCTGGAATGTTTCAAGAGTCAAAAAGAAAGCATTTGAACAGTAAGAGGAAGCAATGCATTTTCAGTCTCCCTTTCTTTTGGATTTCTATTGCCTACATTAGTCAGCCTACATGCAGCATGCAACATTCATATCATTAATAAAAGAGTTTGCCCACATCCTTGGAGGCAGGAAAATAAACCTGGAGCATTGATTTCAAGCTTCAGCTGGAACAGGCACCCAACATCAACTGCACAAAATGAAAGATGAAAGTCAAAGCCTTTGGCAACGTGCACACAGCAGTGTCTCTAGCAGACAGCTCCCACCCGGTTACATTTGTTACTCCAGAACCACAGGACATCACACATCTCCTCTGCTCCGGATTGACAGCTCCAGTTCAACAAAATCAGTACCGTATCCATAGCTGACTTTGCCTACAAGCATAAACGCTGGCCCATCCCTCCCTTCCAACCTCCCCTACTGCTAGCACACCTTCAGCAAACAACACAACTTCACAGCCACTGTGAGGGACCTAAAAGGCTGTAATCACATTCAGCTTGGAGCATAAAGTTAAGAACTACATCTAACAAAATTGTCATGGACGTGTTTCACCCAGTACAGATACAAGTGGAATACAACCCTCAAAAGGAATTTGTCTTCCATTCTGTCTTCTTATTAAGCATTTAAATAATTGATGACCTAAACAAAATAGAGAACAAGCCCATCTCAAACTCACCTGCTCCTGCACCCTCTCTGTAGCAGCTTTTCCACTGCAGCTCACTTGCAGTTAGGCATTTCCTTCATTGCTAGAAAACAGGCAATTTTTTTTGCATTTTTGTTGTCTTAGCAATACACTGTAGTTAACCTGATATGAACACTGAAAGCAGAAAGGCAAAGTGAGGCCTTCACCAACATCCACACTGGCCCTAGCAGAGGGCTCCCACCTGACTGTATGTTACCCCAGAACCACAGGACCCTTTTTGCTATATTTTCAGTGCAATCAGTTCATTTAGGCCAGCTGCAGAGAGGCAGCACTGACCTCAGGGTAAAACTAGAGAGCTTTGTTGTTGTCCCTGTATCACAGGACAGGTCGTATGCACCAGTTACCTTGGGGAAAAACATACATACATATATATATATATATGTTCTATGTGTCTTGATTAAGAGCAAAGAGCCTACCTCAGAGCACCCTCTCCTTTCCAGGCTATAAAAAAATAAAGGAAGGGGAAAAAGCACAACAATGCAAGTGAAAAGGGTGAGGCAGTTTTCACCACTTCATGGCAGAGCTGGCTGCTGCAATCAGCAGAGCGCTCTTCCACCCTCACTGTGAGAGGCCTCATCTTCGACCCCCTTCCTGATAATTACCCCCTCAAAAAGCTCACATCAAATAAGACTTATCAGGTACTCCAGTTGCACTCAGTCACCATCATGGTGTACACATCTTATGAATTCTTCTGAGGACAAGCAGGCAGAAGCCAAAAATAGCTTCCTCATCTTATTTACACAACAATCATGAACACTGTAATAAACAATTAATCTCTGATGATGCTGCTTTATAAAATTACTTCAAATTTAAATATTTTATCTTCCACCAAGAAGGATAAGCAGAAGTGCTAGTACTATCTTTAAAACAACAACCAAAAGAAAATCATAACTGCTCAAATGTTTATTTCTAATGTGTGTGTGAATACTGACAATAATCAGAAGCATAGAAAAATAATTTTTTTGAGCTTTTTTTCCCCCCTTCAGTTCTCACTAAGAAGTCTCTATCAAACATATTTCATTCTTTCCCTAGCTGGTAAAACATATACTTAAGTTCTACTGACATTACTAAAACCAAAGCAAGCACTTGTTTTATCTTTTGATTGAAGTGTTACCCTCAAATCAGAGTGCAAAATTAAAGTGCAAAGAAGGCAAACTGCAACAGAAGTGCAATCCTGAGAGTGAAGGAGTTCAATTTTGGGGGATTTGCTCTCTGGCTTGTCCAGTAAGTCAGATCAATGAGAGAAAGATCTGCAAGAGAGTGTATGCTGGAAAGCTTCAATTTGGTTCCTCTGCTTGATGCAACTTTATCAAGCTTCCACTTCAAGAAATTGATGGGCTTTATGACCAAGATTTTGGAAACAAGGGATAGAAGCTCTGAGCCACCTGGCTGTTCTCATGGGCACCTTGAATTCAGATGTCTGACTATGCATGGCAAAGATGACTGGCCTTACTTCATTGGCTAAATCTCTGCTGATGTTGATGTCTTTGGTACCACAACTGTGGTGAGCAAGTTTCTGTAAAAGACAGGGACGCTCCTGCAGCTGGAAAAACCTCACACTGCACAGACACAGTGGAAATATCACACCAGCTTGGAAGGAGTATTGGATTGTTTGCCAAAAGTCATTAGAACCATACAACATCTGAAAGTAGCAGACAAACTTGTGGGAAGATCCTCATTTTATTTGTTGGTGGCACTATGAATGTCTTAGTGCCACCAACACTGAAGCCCTGATTTCAAGGAGACTAACCTGTTTCCTCTCCATGATGTACTCTCAAAATGCAAGTGGACTGGCAGGAGATTGTGGAGACTGTGATTACAGCAGCTTTGAGCTTTATGCCAGGGAGCAGACATGGAAGACTTCTTTTGGTGGAGCTTGCATGGAAATCTTCTACAAGAATCAGGTCCTAACAGAGGACTCAGGTTCACAAATCACAGAACTATTCATTTTCACTTCAAGTATTTCCTAAAATCTGAAAGACTCAGAAACTGAGCATTGCATTTGCACATTTCTGTGCCAGCACAACACAACATATGCTTGACACATCTAGAAACATTATGGTGCTGCTTCCATTTCCTGCCAACCACTACAACTCTTTCTTTTCTTTCCGGATTGTATGTTTTGGGAATTGTTTCAGTGAAGGAAGAGGAGGAAGAGAAGAGCATTTCAATACCTGGGAAAAGGAAGTGTTTAGAGGAAAGAGGCAAAGCACGTATTCTCAGGATCAGTTGGAGGCAGAAAATACCACAGAGCGTGACACAAACTGAGAAAAGATTTTGTACATGCTTTTCATTTGTTCCCACAACAGATGGGTGCTGGCCTGACTCAAATTCTCCATGAAGTAGCAGTCATTGCATATGCTTCCAGATCCGTGTCAGCCTAGCTGAAAGCAAACGCGCCACTAGCCAAGCACGAGTTGAAGAATCAGTGTAGGGGCTACAGCCATGAGGGTTATGTACCCTCAGAGTCCCAAAAGGTCCCTTCCCACTCTCTTAAAGGCTCAAATCACTTTTGGTCATCTCTCTTACAAGAAGCACTGGGGTTTAGGTACATAGCAATGTTGAGAAACACTTGGTATGCAGTTTTAGGAAGACCACAAATGGAGGATCCACCCTTCAGACATGTTCAGATTTGGGAGACAGTCAAACATCTGAGATTTGATCCTTATCTAGACAATTTAAAACATCTCAGCACCACCCAAGCCTGCACAAATGGACTGAAGCCCCTAGGGAAAGCCCTTTCTCATGAAATTTTGAGTATTTCCAAGCCTGGCTTGGCAAGAAATTAACATGAAAGCAGATTCCCCTTTATTATGGTATTTTGGTATTTCTGATTTCAAACACAGACAAAAAAAGCAGAGCAAGAAAATTATTTTGATGTATCATCTGAATTTTTAGACATGTAATTTAACTTTTTTTCCGATGACAAACTCTCTAATACTTTTGAGCAGAGGCCCCTTAATCTTGACCTACGTAATGGGTCAGCTTTACTATTGGCTTTAAAGCCTAACTTCTAGGCATTTGAGTTCTGGCTTATTTTAGAAATAAGGGCATTACATTACAAAGACACCATCTCTTCCCTTCTTAAAGATTTAGCCCAGAACACTGGCAGACCACTGCTCAGTGCAAGGTAACACTAGGACTCTGCTACATTTTTACAAGACCTCCTCTGCCTTTTACCCTATAGCCAGGGTTGGTGAAAAACCATGTACTCTCAAAGGCCAAAAAGGGACTGTCATCCATAAATCTCTGAGCCAGTTTAAACAAAGTAATAAAGAGCATAGTGTCACCTGCTGAGAAGTAAAAACTGTGTGATATTTCTCCCCAAAACATAACAAAGGTGCAAGCAACACCAGAGATTACCACAGTCCTCTTGACCGGCTGTAAGGGAAAAGCCACATTTTGGAAAAGAATGAGGGAGGGAGTGTATTTATATCCAGCAGCTACAGGAACAAAAAAAATGGTATTTTACCCAGAGACTGATCCCTGAAGAGGCCCAGAGTGGCAAAAATAGGATAATTGTAAAATAATAGCTCACGGTGTTCTCACACTTTTTTTTCCATGCTGCTAAAAGCAATTCACTCAATCAGCAGTTGGCTATCATCAAAATTCCCTCCTTCATCTCTGTATTCCACTTAGGGAGTAGCAAATATAGGGCACTCAGCTCATAACTTTTGTTTTTTTCAAGCAAGGAAATTCTTATAAAAATGAAATAAGCCTCTGGTTTAATGGCCATCGACTGAGCACAATAGCTATGCTGGGAACAAGAGATCTTGAAGAAATTCCCTCCATGACTATAGGGCTGATTCTCTCATATTAAATGATCATGGCGTGATTCCAGATGCAGAAAAGCCAACTCCTTCAGGATGGTTTGTTCTTGATTTTAGCTAATCCTCCCAGACTACAGAGTATTCTGTAATAAACCAATCAGCAAAGGGGCTCCCAGGGTGCAACACCCCACTTCTCAAAACTTGGATCTGTACCCAGGCACGCAAACTAGTCTAATCCTACACGAAGGCACATGTCTGTGCACCCACTGGTAATTTCCAGAAAGTCTTTACCAAGGATGTTCTGGGAAAGCAGTTATCTTCCATCTGCAGTTTCTTTTTTCAGCTGGTCTTCATAATCAGTTGGCTTTCCCTGTACCCCTGTTGATCACAGCCACTATTTCTGCACAATATATAAGACTGCTTTAACCTGGCATGAGTCTGGATGTTTTTTACTTTTTCCACAGACTCCTCGTCAAAAGGTCATTCTTCCCAAAATATACTAGGGTGACCCAACCTCAATATAATTCAGGACCCAACCATCTCATTAAAAAACAAACAAGACTAGTTAAAAATAGAATGAAAAAGTAATTTTTTTTTTTGTTTTGTTATAAACACATCCAGAAGACACATCTGCTAAACTGGGGTTAGAGAGATTCAGTTTGGGCCTATACAGAAAAAAACTCCCTCCAATTACTAAGACCAGGTCTAGTATAGAAGTTGTCATCTCTTCAGACACCCTGTCAATAGACAGTTTCACCTTTCTGAAGCTTTATTTTGTCTTATTGAAGTAACTGTACTTCTACTATGTTCTCCTGCAGTTCCCATGCATCAGATATTCCTCCCCTCCTGTTGAAGCATTCTGTGACATTATTATGCACAATCAGCGTGTTGTGCTCCATCTCAAAGTCAGCTGAGGTCTTTGAGGATTAAGAAAAGGTGCAAGGTAAATGTTAGATATGTTATTATTGCTTTAATTACATGTCCATCTGCTAACAGCTCCTCACTGAAAACCTGAATTTAAAACTGGATCCTACCAACTTCCTGTTCAAAGCTGCCCGTCGCCTTCCAGACATGCGAGGAAATTAACTGAAGCCTGGGAAAATGGGGGACAGAGGAGGAATCTCTGACCACACAGCAAGTATTACTGCAGAGAAGAAAGGACTCTTTCCAGAAGCAGCTCCCTGGTTTTCTGGATCCCACATATTTAATCTCTTAATCTACTCCCTCATTCTTTAAAAGCCCCAACAGCTGAAACGTGTCTGAAACAAGGGATTCCTGGAACCAAGTCATTCTTCCCCCAACAGCCAAATACTGCCAGCACAACATACCAGAGCTGTCAACATTTTACCTTTCCTTCCCTATTCCCTCATGACAGCCCACCAAAATAGAACTGTTTCTGAAAAGCCACTGAAAAAAACACTATGCCAATGGAGCAAAAGCCCTAACTTGAGCACCAGCCAACACTCTCAAAATTATCACCTGACCAAGCTGACGTGAATTTCATTTGAGCTAGCTAAGTTTACCCATAATTTGCAAACAGTCTCAATTCATAAATCAGTAATGATTCAGAAGTGATTATTGCAGCATTACATCATTTTCTAAAAACAGCATCACAATGCAGCTGCTTGCTACATCTGTGATGTATTTTATGGATACTATCCACAAGTCAAGGAAAATATTTTCTGCCAGGATGCACCAATTATTAACATGCTGAGAGAGTAAAGGTAAACTAAACTGAGGTCTGCTTTACCCTTTACCTCTTATGAGTTACATTTCTCTCTTTTACAGCTCTGAGTGAAAGGAGCCTGGCACACCCTTTGAAACAGTTCATTTGAATTTCCATCCCCAAATCCATCCTTTCCAATTTGGCACGGTGGGAAGAGTCTCTGTAGAGGTGCAATGCAAGTTGCTGCAAATCAGGACTCAGGTGCTTGGCAGGTATCTGCAATCAAAGTTCAGATAACACCTGGCTGTATGGTCCTGCCTGTAGATAGAACAATGATTCTCTATCTATCGTAAGTTTAAGAGAAGAAAAATGCAGATACCTAGATAAGAAGCAAACAGCAGATTTACAGATGCCACTGGGTCTTGAAACCTTGTAGGAGGCAGAAAAGCAAGCAAGTCTCATGGTGTGGTGATGAGGCAATGAGCTAATGTAGCTTGCACTATCTCCCTTTACTTGCTTTTGGATAATTTGGTTTTCCTATCAAATTTCTTAGTAGTCTTTGCTGAATGAAACATATGAGGTTTTAAGGATTTTGCTCTAAACCATCATGTGATTTGTATGTCTTTTTGAGGTTTATCCATGTAATTCCCTTTGGCAATTTTTGAACGAAAATTTTTCTTTCTAATACCTCTGGAGACGATATAAAAATTATGCTTGTACTTATGATTACATAAAAAGCTGGCATTATACTACTGCAAGTCTGTAGCCAAGAGAAGAATGGAAACTCCCTAAACCAAAGATGACTTTAAAAAGTAATTCCTTTCAGTCACACAAGATCTGGTGCATTTCAGGTTGCCATTTTTCTATTTGGTCCTTCTGCTTTATATCTATTCCCTGTGAACTGACACCCATTGTCCACTGCTTGATCCTTGTACCTCTGTCCATATATTTAGGCTGCCATTAACATCACGTAAGAGACTAGCTGGAAGAGACACACTCTGAGGAAAGCAGAGCCAGAACATGCCCCTTCTCTGCAGCCAAGTGCACCATGCTGCCAGCACATCTGCTCCCCACCAAGCCAGCGAGTGTCAAGGTTATTTTGGGAGCTGCACCTACGTGAGATGGTGGCACAGAGCACCAGGAGTATGAAATGCGGGGAGGACCACGTAGATGAAACCTGCAACTCAGGGACCAGCTAGCACCAAGGCAACTAACCCCTGCAGAAAGAGAAAACAGAAATGTAGTCAAGGACATGAGCCCCTATGAGGTATTAGGCCCTGATACACTGAGGTGGAGAAAGCAGTCACAAAAAAACACCATAAGAAGGATGGAGGGTGACACTACAAGGTCCTTCTGTCAATTTTGGCTGTGCCTTAATTGAGGCAAAGCTTCCAACAAGAAAACACGATGTGCAGGACTTCAGGCTGTCGAAGACCAGCCATGGAGGGGAACCAGGGCTGCCAGGCTTTGTCCCTCTCCCCAGCACAGAGGTTGCGGGCACCTTGAAAGTTGCCTTTTCCTTGGGAGAACAAGCAAACCCTACCACCAGGAGCTCATTTGACCCTCCATGAGGGTCAAAGGAAAGGGGAAGAGGAGTATGTGATGCTGGGGATCAGCTAAAAGGCCTTGCATGAGGGGAGACAAGGAGAGTTCAGTATGGAGCAGCCATCCCCCAGGTGTGGGAGGACACCCAGGCTGAGCAGTAGATGTCTGTTGCCTTCTGACAGGCAGAAGGCCTGCTTTAAAACACCCACACTTTTCTTTTGTTACTCTTTCTATCATTTATTTGCCATGAGTGTAGGGAAGGCTGTGGTCAGGTGCAGCTTTTGGGGAGGAGCCCATCCCTGGTGGGCACTCAGCCTCTGGCTGCACAGGGAATGATTTACATGCCGTGGTGAGGCGGGGCTGCTGTCTGAGTCCCTGTGGCAGCAAGCACTGCTGTGTTCCAGGCACACACACCCTTCTGCAGCACTCCCAATTCCCCACCTGACCCCAGATGTGTCTGGGGGTAATAGATACCCCCAAGTTCTCAAGTGCCACAAACTCATCCCCAGCCTCACAGTACCTGGCAGGTACAATTTGAGCTCTGCCAGCAGGGTCATCACCTAGTAAAACAGAATGAAATACAGCTTTGGGGGTGGGAAGGGAATTGCAGGGAGACACGTCAGAATACCATGTCTGACAAACAATTAACCATCTCTCCAAACAGAAAAAATGGGGATTCCAGCAGAAGTTTAGGCTGGCTACTAGGGATTTCTTCACCAACAGGGTTATCAAGCACTGGAATAGGTTGCCCAGAATAACCATCCCTGGAGGTATTTAAGAGATGTGTAGATGTGGTGGTTAGGGACATGGTTTAGTGGTGGACAGTGCTGGGTTAACATTCGGACACAATGATCTTTGAGGTCTTTTCTGATTAAATTGATTCTATGATTCTATGAGTTGTGGTAGCTGAAGCTGCAGGGGGTTTTTCCCCCTTCCTTCTAGAAGTTTGCTCTGTCTCTTCCATGCCCAGAGAAGTGCCCATGTGCTCCAGGGCACACCTGGATATCTGCACAGGGACATAACCATCACTGCAAGAACACAGCAATCCCTTGATAGAAACCTTGCTCATTTATGATCTAACATCCATCCCAGCAACAATACTATGACTAGAATTATTTATTTCGTGGTGAAATCAGTAGAGACTACACTTAGGGAAACAAAGTAATGCAAACCCTGAAACATGAGTATCTTAAACTTTTTAGTAAAGTTCAAGTCTCAGGCCCTTCTGCAAAACTTCACCAGCACATCAAGACACATGACCACCAAGAAAAGTAAAAAGAGAAGATACCTAAGTAACAAAATTGCTCCTTTAGGATCCATCATCAACAGCTTTTCACATCCCTCAAATTTCCCTAAGGGCTACATCCCCAGCCAAGACCCTCTCTGCTGCAGATATCTGGAGTGAACAGTGGAGGCAGCACCTGGCCAGGACCCAACTCTTGGACAAGACTTGGGGCATGCTGGTCTCCATCCACAGCCTGACTCCTCCAGGGAAAGCTCTGATTTTCCAGCAGGTAATATTTTAACAGCACATTGAAACTCTATGATGAAAGCAAGTGTTCTGCACTGTTACTTACCCAGATACTGAAAACATAGGTTCCCCCACACCTCCCAAAAACATGTCAACAAAATAGTCCTGTGAAACCAACAAAACTAGCACTCCTCATGAAAACATGAACTGCTTTGGAGACTGTGTAAAACTGTAGCTTATATAATTACATAATGTAATTGAAGCCATTCTGTACATCCAGATCAGATCAGATCACAGTACCTATCTGCTGCTGGATAGTCTGTGATTTATAAGTTACTGTTCAATGGGCACAAAAAATAAACACTAAGAAATTACTCAAATTAGCTCTGGATTCTATACATTTAAAATTTAGATGGCAACCTAAATAAAACCTTGATCTAGCATGAATTTATATCCAGTCTATTGTCTGAATGGTCTTTCTGTTCATCATCTGAGCAGAAGTAGGCCTTGTTTGTTTGTTTTTGTTTTTGAGGCATAGTCCAAAAACATACAAGTCACAGTTTTACAGTTCACTGCATCTTGGACCATAACAGTATATAAAATAAAATAGTTTCCATTTGTTTCCACTGGAGAAAGCATCCTTTCTTCTTTTTTGCCAATCTTCACACTCAGATATCAAGTGGCTTATATAAGCATTACAGCAGCTGATTAACTAAGAAGTACATGCTAGTTTCCTAAAATATCCTGTCTCACTCAGTTGTCTATCACAGACTTACTTTTGTGGCAAGGAACACCTTTTAATATCTGTTTAGAACCAAGACAAACGGAGGCTCAAGGTGGGTGGCTCCACTAAGTTCTACTGCAATATGAACAGCTAACAGCATAAACCTCTACCAGCTGGCATGTACGAAAAGCAGGTATGTCACATTAACAAGTATCAACTGGGGTCTTCATCCAGGGAAGCATGCCAGCTACTCACTTTTTTATCAAAAAAAAAAAAAATAGTGTTTTATCAGAAAGATTTATTAAGAAAACCTCCAAACCTATGTTATCCAAGAAGTAACTGAAAGAGAAACTTTAAGGAATGGTGCTTAATTCTCACAGAATAAGCCTGTAACAGAAAACCAGTTAAACCCTGGAAAGTCTCCTAGTAAAGACAGAGGTACAGCAAAACCACTGCACTTGTCATGACAGGAAACAAGCAAAGTTACTAAGACTGCTCCTGCACTCGGCTCTGATGAACTGTCACAAGGGAGATCAGGTCATCCTGTAGCCAACAGCGTGCCAATAATTTCAATTAAATTCCGGTGGAAAAACTTAACATCCGGGCAAAAAAACCCAGTTTCCTTCAGCTATTGTTTCCTTTCCAAAGATCACTCCTTCAGCTAGGGAAGAGGAAAGAAAGGGACTGGCTGAATAATGCTCCATGACTAATAGCCGTGATCTGACCAGTCTGAAACAGCTTCAAGTACCCATGACCTTTCGAAGAGCCACAAGTTAGATGCCAACAAAAACGCATAACACAAACCCTCACACCCCCTTCCTTTTATCACATGGGCGTCGGGGTGAGCAAGCTGACAAAAACAACGTGGAAGTAATCTGCTGAGTAATTCCCCTAATATTCCACCGTGGGCTGGCTCTGAGAGTTTGAGGCACACAGCTACGAAGGCGCAGTGCTGACTGTATTTCAGATGACAAATTCTCATTCATCACACACAAATACTACGCATTGTTCCACAGCTTACACAAATGTTCTCCTGAAACTCGAGTCATTAACAAATCACTGAGCCCTCCCATATATCTCATTACACAATTGCTCCAAGAGGACGTGAAGGCTCTCACCCAACTACTCCATGCATCCCACTCCCTGTTGTCATCCTATGGGACTTCACTCAGTGCATGCACTCCCCACGCCATTTAAAGGTCTTCAAGATAATTCTGATTTCAGGGGGTTGCACACCAGTTAACTGTTGAGGAGCTGTTTTGTGTGTGTCTCTCCTGTCAAGCAACACAAATCCACCCCTAGCTGCAGCATCATTAGATCAAGCTTGGAAAAAGCAGATAATTGCAATAACATCCAACCTTTAACAGGGACTTTTAGCACTTTTCATCAGCAGACTTAAAAGATCACCTAAACTGTACAGAGGGTTGCAATATCTTGTGTGGTCTTTCCCTTCAGATTCCCAGCAACATGGGAAGTCCTTCACTTCTTTTATATTGCTGTTCCATGGAGACATACTCCACTAAAGCAATACATTCTAGTCCTGTGTAAATGGAAATGTAGTAATTCCAGTGAACATAATTTCCAGTGAACAATAGACAAAAAATCCATCAAAAACTATAATTGAAAAGGAAGAAATAATTCTTAGGACAGAGCTTGAGTATTTTTTCAACTCACAGAATATATAACAGTCCTAGTTATTATTGCAAGATTTAGTTTAGCATTTAAATTTTCATCTGTTTTATTCCAAAAATCACATTTAAGACATTAAGCTTGACCTATTAATACCTACATTCAATTATCAGAATTACACAAAACACTGTCTTGTTTCTTGAGTTGACAAGTACACAATTCTTTTACAAATACTGAATTTCACAGTATTTCTTGAAACAATATTTTCTTGAACATTTATTGAAACAATAAATATCAGAAAGCAATAAGATGCATTCTATAAATAAAAAAAATACTATTCTGATTGCATTTTGAACACACACACACTCTTCCAAATTCTCAAATAACTGCATGATTAGGAAAATAATGCACACGATTAATTACATCTAGTTGTCAAATGTAACTCAGTAAAACTTAATAGAAAGTGCCCAAAACTCCCACATATATAATTTGCTAGCTATAACAACTCGCATATGAATAGATTCCAAAGTATTATTTAACCAGCACTGAAGTTGAGGGCATTATCTATCTTGGGGAAAAACAGCTTGGGACAAGCAAGAACTGTGATGCGATATGATTGCCATTCAAACCTTTTAGGAAAGTCTGGCAGCGCATCCAAAGCTCACGCCTAGCACGTGCTTATGTAAGTCAGAATCTTATCATCTGGCTGTAACAACTAAAACATAAGGGAAATTCTGATTTCAAGCCATCCCTATCTAGAGAGAAACTTGTTTATAATTGCGAGCAAAACTCTTTACCCTAAAACCATGGAAAGGCACTATGTGAAATTCATGCAGCTACAAAACTGATTATAGAGCAATAAAGCAGATCTTGGAGGTACAGCCTGAGTGAATACCAGAAGCCAAGACCACTCCAGTCCTGGGGAAAGCTGAAGCAAGAAGCCTACTTAAAATATTGGGATGGCAGCACAACAAACTCTGGGGACCCTCTCAATTACAAACTCATGGACAGGAATAAGAAGCCATGGATGAGAACAAAAGAGGAGCAATGAAATGAATGTCTTAGGCACTGACAATTCTGAAGATGAGAGGTGACAGGGAAGATTTTGAAGAGAGAAGTAAACAGAGTGGAAGTCACAAACAGGAGAGCTGACAGCCAGAAACTATTTGGATTTTAAATGAGCTCAGTGGACAGAGAAGGGGAAAGATCATTGAACTGTTACCCATGAATGACAAGGATGGAAGTGGAGCACTGTGAGAAAGAAGACATCCAGCATATTTGGCAGCAATAGCTTTAGGAGGGTCTTCGATAGGGACACAGTGGCAACTGATCCTGCTTAGTCTCTGACATGTATCAAAGAAGAGGGAGATGGGAATAAGTGGAAAATTGTCCATCCTAGCAAGAGAGATGAAGAAGAAAGAAACACCAGAAAATTCAGCAAAGAAAAAAGAGGAAAGACCCTTGGGCATGTGCAGAATTGCTGATGAAGTGTTTACTGATGAGTGGTGAAAGAATCTCATCATGTCAGCTCAGCGAGCTGGGAAAAGCACCTCAAGACTGAAAAGGGGCAGAAGCAGTCCCTAGCACAAAGGCAGCAAAAATGAAAAAGGAGCTCAATGCATTCTTCAGACAGCATTTTTAGTACAGTATGGGGAAACTGACTGAGGGAGGATATTGCAGAGTCCATAGGGGATACAGAACCAGTTGCTTTTCTCCTGGTCTGCAAAAGATATGTTTCCTTTCCTACCCAACCCAAAAATCACCTTCTAAACTTAAGATTAAGCCTCTAAATGTTTTGGTAGGATATCAGGGATCTAAGGAATAAGACAACCTAAGAAAACTTGTGCAGTGTGGCTAAAAGCCTTTCTAACTCCATGGAAAACATCTTGGCAAACATCAGCTAACAAAAGCTAGCAATGGCCAGAAGCATAAGCAGTGCTCCAGCTGACCCACTATACAGTGTTTGCTGAAGTAATTTTTTACACACCTATTTCTCAGATTACATTTGCCAACAGGTTTCACATTCCCTGTTTGTCCCCTCAGAGTAATTTCAAGGTGACCACCAGAAGATGGATCTCAAACAGGAGGGCTGAGACTAGTCTCAGTTTTCACCTTAGGTACGCTAATGGATTTTGCACAGGAAGATCCAGGAGAAGCCTCCCTCCGCTGCCACCAGGTCATCAGCTACATCATGACCACATCAACCCTTTGAGTTTTTTGAAGTGCATAAAGACTGTCCTGCCCTGGTGCTGCTGGACCTGTGCTTATTCAGTAGAGGATGCTACTCTACTGGGATTTATTAATTCTGAACCTTGCTTACCTAGAGCAGCACAGGAGGTTTTAAGCATTCAGTGAGACAGGAAGGGCAGGGCTGGAAGGAAGAAAAGAGCTCTGGTTTCTCTAACAAGAATGCCTAGGTGTTAGCTGCTACATGTGAAAACTTGGCTCATGTCAGTTCACTGGGAAGGTCCAACAGCATCAAACAGGATAAGGCACTTGTAACCACAGCCATACTAAAAGGTCCATGCTGAGGCACCTGAACATGCCACACAAGCTGCACTGACCTGTTGCAGTTAAGTTTTCTTCTATTCTGACCGATCTGCCAGCCTCTCATGGCACCCTGTGTTCAGCACTGGGCAGGAGCCACCTCCACTGCAGGCCAGCAGACCCCACTCCTGAGCACCCCAGAGGGCTTGCCAGACACCGTGGCACAAGGTGCTCCATCCTCCTCACTGTCACAGGGGATCCACGCTTTGCTGAGCTAGGGAGAGCAGACCCTGTTCCATATATAATGAAGCCTCTCAGCCTTATATGCATTAGGGAACCTGTAAGAGGAGCACTGGAAATTGCAAGGTGGTATTGTATTGTATTAATGCCACTTAATGGTAACTGTCAATGATCGTGATGGAATAAATATGGAAAAGGAAATTACTGTAATTGATTGACAGTCTGGAAGCTTCCACATATGATCTAATGAGAGAGACCTGTGAGAAGCTGCTGCAGTAGAGGCTATTAATGCAAATCATATGCACCATGCCTGCTCTCTGAATTATGCAATGCCATGTGAATGTCTAATCCGTTTCACCAGGCTTGTCTCTATCCAGAAGGAATATTCTGACATGCTGATTAGTATATTATGGGAGGTTTAAAAGTTCAGTGCTGGAGTGGGGCCATCACAGTGCTATTAATTTAGTTCAGAACAAAACAAACAGGTCTGTAAAACCATCAGAATCACTACATAGGTCTACAAGATAAGTTTTTCACGGCTGATAGGAATTTGCCAGAATTCCTTGCAATACATGGTAGGAATTAACAAATAGATAAGGAGAGTATCACTTTTCTAGGAAACTACTGTTGAGAACTCAAGAATTGAAGACAAGGCAAAAGGCTTAACATAACTTCATGATATTTTGCATCTGGATTTCCAGAAAGAACATTGTGATAACAGAAACAGGTGGGAAATTTGGAAGAGGTATTTGGCATATTCACATTGCAGTAGAGCTGTAGACACACAAACTGGCATGCAAACGTGTTCAAAGATGGAGTCTGTCCCCAGGTTTCTGGGCTAATGCCATTGTATTTTCCCTCTAAAAAGTATAGTTAGATCAAATGCCATTTAGATCAATTCTGGAAATTATTTTGATAGAGACATCTTGGTCCCTGGGAACCACTTGTCCTTCATGAAAAGCACTAACACAATTAGCACTACAGTGTCTATTAGAGGGAAGCACAGGTCTGGAACACAAGGGACTTCACACAGTTTCAGATTAGGCTTGGGGATGTGAAGAAAAGTTGCATACAACCTCCTATGTCTGTGCTGGCTGTCTTTCCCACATTTCCACCAAAGTAAAAATCATTCAACTTTAACAAGAAATTGAGAGAAGGCACTGTGATCTGTATAGGATTCCTCACTACTTTCTAAAAACATTTTACAAGACTGCAACCTAAATAATAGAGCCAAAAATTAGCCCTGAGTCATTCACTCTAGCTAAAATGAACACTTAGAGCAACCATTTTGCAACAATATTCTTTGCATCAAAGGTTCTAAAAAAGAAGAGAGCCCATGAATCCAGTGACAAAAGTTTACCAAAAAAAAAAAAAAAAAAAAAAACAAACAAAAAAAAAAAACAACAACAGCTTTGTCTGAAGACAAGTGTTGTTCTCTTATTATGCCAATAACATCCTGATGCTGTGAGACACCTTGGCCTATAGTACCCACCTAACACCTGCCAGGAGGCAGGAAGGATTCATTTGGGACAGCTACAAGGATCAAGAAGGCCCAGGACAAAGCCAGGCTTTCCAGGTAAACCAGTGTTGAAGGCACTTGCCTCAGCTCATGTACAGTCAAGAAGAGCCTGGTCATGAGAGGTCCCAAGTCACCTCTGAACTTCTTACATGGAAAATAGTACAGACACCAGGCAAGTGACCCTCAGGATCTCTCTGAGATCCACCTCTCCAGAGGTCCACACTGGATCACTGGTTTCCACCAGTTTGCCTGCAAAGCACAATAACAATAAACCTTCTCTTTCATGTGAGTGCTAAGATTTAGTAGTTATTACTTGTGCAGGGACATTACAAAACAGCCTCATTACTGTCTAGGCATCATGGCACCTGGAAATGCCTAGAGATAGATGCTGAGAGCAGAGCCAAAGAGATCTTGAAAAAAAGTACAAGAAACAAGGCAGGGTTTCATATTTGGTAAGTCAGCGCTGGGCCAGCAGGGATCCCTGGGTCACTGTAACATTCCATACTCCTGTAGGGGAAAGCTGTCTACAGCCCCCCTGGATCCAGGCACTGCTACTTTATTAGTGTTTTTGCAGTGCCACATGACAGCAAAGTCTCAGCTACATAAGCTGTGCAAGCACTGCAAAAGGCAAGCAAAACCTTGACCCAAAAGACCCGCAAATATCCCAACAGCCCCTCAGCAGAGGACACTCGTTTTCTGAGCTGGGTGCGGTGATCAGCTCTGAGGATTTGCATTTGGGCAATACTTTTGCAAGGAGATGAAAAGCTGCCTTCACCCACACACGGAGCCCATGGGCAAGGAAAATTCTGAGCCAAACACTGAGTATTTGGGTTCAGTGGGGCTCTGGGAGTGGGGATCCCTGCTTGTGGCCTGGGACTTGGCAGCACCATAGGTGGCTTCACTCCCAACCCTAATGGACCGCAAGATGTGTCTTTGCGGGGAAATCTCAAATCTTCTCCCTTGGGATAAAAGCGTTTGGCAGCCAGTGGTTTAAAATCCCTTCACAGTGATTTCAGAGAAGAGATAATGTAAGTTTGTAAGCTCTCAAGAAATCACTACAGTTTCCTGACAGCTCCCCAGAAGGACGTAGGCACCCTGGGACCTGCAGATCCTCAGCTGGAACAAGAGCATCCACACTGGCACAAAGCATTTCCCTGGCTTTTCCCCTTTTCCTTACTGCCCCACCTCAGAGGTTGCCTTGATAAGGCAAAGATTAAGGATGTTTTGATCAGACTTGCCTTACTAACAGAAAGGATTAACTGTCCATGATATTTTGATGTTTTGAATTTACACCACAGAAATGTATTAATTTTTCTTGGGAGGTTGAATTTGTCTGGGAGGGATGCACGAGGCAAGAATGGGGAGGGGCTTTGCAGGAAACAGAAGGCTTCTTAGTTTTGGGGGAGTTTTTTTGCCACCCAGGGGCCAACACTCAGATTTTTGCAGAGATTCATATTTTCAACCTGTAGAAACACTCTGAGGGAGAAATTGTCTGTGTGCACTTTCAGCATTCATGATTTCACTATTTTACTTGCAGAACAGCCTGATCCTCTCTGAGCTCATTCAATGCAAAAAGTTTGCTTTTGGGCAGAAAAGACAAAACCTGTGTCCAGATTTCAATTGCTCCCAAAAGTGCAGGCACACAAGGTCTCAGACTGTTGTGCAGCAAGTAGCCAGCTGCGAATTAACACTTCTGACATTGCAGCATGCTAAGCTTCCATGGGAAAACCAATCCTATACCTTAAACCACGTGGCACACCACTCCACAGAGCCTGGTAATGAAGGAGGACGGTATTAACATTCCAATCAAAACATCCAGGAGGAGGAAAAGGAGAACTGGTACTTCCAGTGTCAACTCCAATTAGGAGGAAATAGAAGCCACAAATGAGAAATAGGAAGCATCTGTATGTGAAAGCATATTTAGCTTTGAAGCTGGTGTGGGAATATTGGCTTAGTCCTTACTTTCCCCAAGTGTTATGTCATCTCATGTGTAATGTTGACACTTACAAGGATTAGTTATTAAATAATTCCTTTACAAACAACAGGGAATAATTCTGGCCTTTGATATAGACAGATTATGATCTCAGATGCTACTATAACGATCTTATATTCGTCTTAACAGGCTAAGCACATTAAGAATCTGGGAAGAAAATACATGAATGCAAAATATGGAAAGCAAACCAAAGAACAGAAAAATCAGAAAAGCCATGCTGAGCCACAGGTTTTAGTACCTGAGAAGGGGAAATTATTAAGAGATTAAATCAGTCCACACCAGTCTTCAATTAAGTAAAAAGAGTGTTCTATGCCAATCTGGGGAAAGCCTTGATTTTTTTTTCTTTTATATTAAACAGTCCTCCATTTTGGGACTGCAAAGGAAAAGGCTTTAAGAACAGCCTGCAGATGTCTAATTAACCTGACACTGCCCTCCGGTCAGGGACAGCCAGCTCCCAATTACCTGCAGGTGCTCTATCCAGGTTGTGGATGAAGCCTGGCAGGATGCAGAGACTCCCAGGCCAGCTCTGTATGGGTGCAACGCTCCATGTAAACTGCTGTCCTGCTCCTCCTAGTCCTGGAGCACTTTAGACTGTTTCAAACAGCACAGAGCCAGAGTTAATAAGCTTTTTTGGGCCTGAACTGGCTCTCTGAGGAGCTGGCCTGGATACTGCATAACTAGAAGCACCAGAGGAATACAGCACGTGGGCACCCATCAGGATCTCAGGCTCCCAAGTGCTGTGAGTAGATCAGGGGTCCAAGAGCAGTGATTTCCCTGGGGCTGTGTGTCACAGGAGAGCTCCTTATTCAGGCAGAGGGATGGAGGAGCACAAGCCCACCAAGCTCAGACCCTGACATCGCACCCAGGTTGCTGTGTCCATCTGCGTGTTGCAGAGTGCTCAGTAACTTCGCCACCCTCTGGAGCTTCCAAAACAGAAAATAAAGAGCAGCCTGAGTGCTGTAGTCTGTGTTACAATCAACTGAGTGCCACAAGTCAGATTGCCACTGAAAGAACATCTGAATTCCATGCTCAAATCAGGCCTGAGACAGAGCTGCATTTGCTGTGTCAGGAGAATCTGGACCCAGTATCATGGTCTTTCTGTGGAAATCTTTCTGCCTGGAGCCCTGAATGGGCAGAGTCAAGGGATCAAATGATCCTCCCTGTTAACAACACACCTTGTCTTCAGGGAAATAGTACTCAGAGTCACCTCGGCACAAACTGTTTCTTTCTTTTTTTTTTTCCCTTAAACAAAACCAAAAAAAAAAAAAAAACAAACCAAAAAACAACCTAATCTTTCACTAGGACATTTTTTCAAGCTGTCCCCATTTGAGCATCTGCTGTAAGATGCATGGGGGGAATGAATCCCTTAGAAAAAAAAAAAAAAAAAAAAAGGCAAAATTAAAAAAAAAAAAAAACCCACTAATTTAATTTGTTTTCTCAGATTGCAAATCCTTGTACTTGTACGTGCTTGAAGCAAATGAGCCATTAAAGCTGTGAAAACGCATGCAGGCCCTTCAGTAGCACTTCCTTCAGAGGAAGGAGAATAGGAAAGGCCCTTTTCATACTGTCCCATTGTCCCAGACAGCCCTAGGTGTTCATCCCCCGAGCTCCAACTAGCAGCACAGTGTGGGGTTACCCAGGGCAATGAACGACAAACAATTTAAAACTTTTCCATAAATCTGAAAAACAAAGAGGCTTTTTATCTCTGCACTGAAGAGAGTAAAGGAGCAGAGCCTCCATCCCCAGAGCCCACTGCACTGGTGTGATCAGAGCAATCAGGCTGATGGTCTGACAGCAGACCTGCAGCAGGCAGCCCTGTTCTTACAGCAATCTTGAGTAATCACTCAAGAAATCCTTCCCAGTCGCCTGCTACAAAAGGGAAGGCCCTTCTCTCTGAATCCCAGTATCCTTCCTGCTGGCAAAAGCATGCTGTTGCTTCTCCTGCTAGTCACACCATGGAGAGGCACAGGTCCCTCAAACCCTGAAGATCACAGCAACACGACAAAGGCAGAATAGGGCCCACTATTAGCCTCTTCCTGAGCGTTAAGGAGCAGCTCTCGCTCTATAATAAAAGAAATCAAGCCAGAAACACTTTTTAAAGCAGTGAGTGGAATAGAAAAGCAAGAAGAACTTTTTTTCAAACCTAGAGAGTGGCACGGAGGAGAGAATAGAGACTGAAATGACTGAAAGCCTGCAGAACATTTTATAAAACAGTTATTTTTCCCCCCAACAATGGTACTCTGTCCCTGACATGAATCAAAAATGTCACAAGGCAGTTTGGTGAGGCCGCATGTGAATGCTGGGTATTGAGCTGCAGCAGCTGCAGGCAGAATTTGTGGTTAACCCTGTGAGACTTTCACTGCCACAGCTGGCTTCGATTCTGTCGCCGCATCCAAGCGGCCGCTCCTTCCCACTGCGCTGCTGTTAAAAATAATCACAGCCTTATCAGTGTCTGCATTTCATTCCACCACAGGCATCACAGGACCAGCTCAGTGGTGAAGATGTCAAATTAGGAGATATATCTCTATATGCATACTGCATAGAGGCCTTCTGTCTTTTAAAATCTTACATTTGGGCTGTTAGGTTTCTAAAATATACAAAGCATAAAGTGACCTGAACTCAGACCTGTGCTTCCTCAGGAAGCATCAGTTCAGTCTACAAAATCTTCAAGAGCGGAATAAATCATCTTTGCCTAAGGAACACCTCTTCCTGTGCCACTGGGAAGCCTTCTTTCTGACACCAGTACTAAGAGATCTGTTGCCATTCCTTCACACTCCAAAGCACTGAGATGGGCCATTCACTTGAATTTTTATCCCCGTGGTATCCAGCTCTACAACAGGACACTTTTCCTAAATTTTTCAGCATAAGTGATGAAAGCGCTCTGCTTCTGCAATGCCAACAATAGAGACCAAACAATGCAAGGCACTGAAGATCAATAAGTGAAAAACAAATATTTTATGTCTTGAGTATGAAAATTTCTGCAGTTTTTCAAGCTATTGTTAGAAGCCTAGATTATTTTCAGCTCACCTTATATAAATTTCTCTTCCTTACAACATGCCTTCCCTGCAGAAAGACAGTAGGGAAAACAGAGCTGACAGGAGAGGTACCATTATCAAGAAACAGAAGCCTAATTGGTATTGACAGTTTCAGTTCAAAAAGAAATAATCTTTTAAAAGGTTACTGTTTAGCAATCTGTAACCAGCTTCAATCACCATATCTTTCCCAAGAAATCAGTTTGAATAGGATTCAAATAGAGGATTCAAATTTGAATAGAGGTCTTGACTAGTATCTTTAAATACATTCAGAATTGCTCTAGTGACTCTGAAGTAAGCCTCTCATGGAAAAAAAAAACCCAACATATAGGTTTAATTGGTTTTAGAGTCTAATCAAAACAGCTCAGCCCAGTGCAGTAAGTTGCATGCACTTCCATGCACCAGCACAAGTGTTTGCATAGTGATTATTGTCATTATAGTTACAGGCTACTGCAAAGGCAGTGTATTGGACCAGAGGACTCCTGTATTAGATTGCTGTGGGGAAAAAAAAAAAAAAAAAAAAGAAGAAAACTGAATATCTTGCATTTCATTGTGGATTTACATGCACACAGGGATTTACTTATCGGATCAACCTTTATGTACTTGCCTCAGTATAAGCCCACAGTCAGGTTAGCTAAGTGGAATATGGGTTCACTACCACAGAAGTGTTTTAAAACAAAGGCTTTATAATCCCCAGCCTGGGATATTTGCAGGAAGTTCTGCTGATTGTGTGAATTTTTCCTTACAGAGCAGGCTTGGCCTTCCGTAGGAGGAAGGCTGCAGTCCTAATAAATATTTGGTGGCTTTTGCCACTCTGTGCATCATAATTGTCTCTACCAGCCTGCTGACACCTCCCCTCCCACTAAATCCCCTAAAGCACATCCCTGCTCCCTGCAATCCAACCCTTCAGCAAGAACTCTTTCCAGTACAATTATGCAACAGATATCTTTAAGAGCAAGGCACTAGGAGACACACACCAACTTAAAGCAGAAGACCTCTGAGCTACAACCTCCCAAAAAAGCACCAAGGCATATGAACATGCATTAGTAACAGCAATCATCCTCACTCTCTTAATGTGTCCAGCAACACAGGCAAGAAAACCCAAAAAGGCAAATTCCAGTGCAATCAAACTGCTTGTAAGCACACCCTGTGTGTGCAGGATGGCAAGGCAGGCAGGAGAGATCCTGCTTCCCTCCATCACCCCCTGCTCCACCTGACAGTGTCTTAGCCTGGAGCACACCTAAGGGCTACAGCACAAACTGCCTACAAGGAAAACAGCAACACCACCAAACACTTCCTTGCATCATTAGGTCACAATTTGTGCTAATCCCCCAAATTCTGTGGGCAAATGTAAGCACCTAGAAAACAGCCGCCTTTGAAGAGAAGTCGTGGCTGGATATAGACCACCTGTTATCCTTTACTTAATCCCTATCCCATCCCTCAGCCCCATTTTCTTAACACTAGGAAAGAAAATTGCAGCCCTCCTTCCCTAATACTAATGCAAGCCCCCTGATAGCAAGCAGATTGTTTTCATAAGCCATGACCATTTTTAATCACACAGTGGGAATATCAATAAAAAAGAGACAGAGAGAGGAAGAACAAAGAAAAGGGAACTCAGGGCTGCACAAAAGCAATCAAAAGTGGAATGCAGTGCCAGTGTAAAATGTGGGGATCTGCCCATGCCAAAAACAACCTGTGGTGTCCACCAGGAGGTCCCAGCCTGTAGTCAACAAATAAAATCAAGAAGAGGGATGGGCAGAAGTTGCAGGGACAGGGTGGAGCTCCTCAGCAGCTCACTGTCTCATCTAAACCCTCACCCCTCCCTCGCCTGCCAGGCACTGGACTATGCTTTCAGCTCAAGCTGTGAGGACTACGAGAGGATTTGTGGTGGATGTAAGTAACCCCTTCTTTTTCCCTTCCTGATTTTGGCTTGGTGAACAATGCCTCACCATCCAGGAGTTGGGGTTTGTGCTGCAGGGCCCCTGCCTTTCACAGGAAAGGCAGAGTAGAGAGCCTGACTTTCTGTGGGCTGGAAGCCTCCCACAGCATGTGCTGAAGAGGAGGAAGGGCCTTTACCCTTTTGCCCTGGCCAAAATCTGCTTTGATTAATAATATCCAGCAGAATAAGCACTCCTCCACTACTGCAGACTCTCCTCCCTGCCTTCAGGAGAGGATGCCACCCACCACTGCCTGGCCCAGGGAACAGAGGTGACTAGCATCGCCTCCCCAGCACCTTGGGTGTACCCCAGAAGCCAAGAAAACATCCTGAATTGCCCAAAAGTTTTGTGGCTCTTCTTGAAATTACCAGTTCACCCACAAGTTATCAGGAAGGGAAGGATCCCAAGACTAAAAAGCAATTGGGTAACACCTGAACAGTGTTGTTGAAATAAAGTACCAGCATTCCCCTCAGCCTCCCCTTCCCTTAGGCACTGGCTCAGAGGTTTCTGCCTATATCTAAATTTTTCAACTCTGATTTGCCCTGTGAAATTAATGAGGCCTCTCATGCAAGTCAAGGCTAAGCACTCACAGGTCCACAAAAGTCAGCTGTGCAGCATCACTGGGGGAATTCAAGACAAGCATTGTCTTTGCAGAAGTGCTTGTGCTCTAGGTTCATACCCTCCACAAGGTCAAGAGGTGCATAATACTTTAATTGACCAACAAATTACCTTAGTAGATGCAGAGACATTTATATGTTGTGTACAAAATTCTACAATTTTGTTCTCACCACGACATGCACATTAGGGATACTTCAAAAATACTATTAAATAGAAACTTACAAACGTTTAATGTAAGTACAACTATTTATCAAATGGCAGTCTCTGATTTGAAAATCAATTTTCTGCTGTAACATAACATTCTACAAGAGCCCAAGCCTCATAAAGCTTCTCACAAAAACAATCTTGGTCAACTGGACACTGCCCAAAATGAAAGCTACGACTCAGTGGAGAGAGGTCATCCCATGACAGAGCTGTGTCAAATCTGAAGAGTTAAGATTCTGCTTTTTTAAAAATTATTTTGACACACAAGACTTTAGTCACCACAACATTTTAACCCTTTTTGACAGTGTAGATGAAGAACAATCCAGGTTTTTTTTCAAATCTGTTCTGAAATTTCCCATATTTAGCATGCTCTGCACAAAAACAAGTTATTGGACTCAGAAACAGTCTAGACCAATTATGTTCCAAAGGTTCCCTGCTACACGTTACAGGAAAAATACTTTAGCCAGTCACACGTAAAGACTGTGCCTGAGAAGAAAGGAGTTCATCAAATTCAAGTTGTAAAATGGAAAAAAAAGAAGAAAAAGTAAGTTGTTCAAACTCATACTATTGCAAAGCTCTACTTAAGTTTCTTTATGGTAACAGGAATTACCTAAATCCATTCATGCAGCTCAGCAGTATCTTCAGAGATACCAATATCAGTAAAGATGCATCTTTGGACCCACTTCAGTTTTTTGACACACTTTTTGAGGAAAAGTCACACAACCCCCCATTCAGAGCTCAACTGATAAGCAGTGTTTCTCCTTGGCTGTTAGTGAAAACACCCAACTGGGAAGTCTAAATGTGAATATCCATCAATGTGTGCTCATTCTTTTGTCCTGTAGGTGCCAAGTGCCTGGCATCGTAAAGTTATGGTTGAGAGCCAGGTCTCCTGGACATCACTGCAAGATGGGTAAGGAGCAATTAAGAAAGGCCAGGAAGCACTGAAAATTTTGCTGTTGAATCAAAACAACAATAACAACAAAATTAACAATATCTCCATTTCAATGGATTTGAGATTCCACAGGAAATATTTTCTTAAGACCTGCTATATTATTTCTCTTTCACTTAAGTTTACCAATCTCCAGAGACAGTATGACTAAGAAAAATATCTCATACAATGAAAATCAACAAGGGAAATTTTCCTTGCTTAAATGATGCTTGAAAGGCAGGAAAGGGCAAGTAATCTTTTTATTTCTTGCTACTTCAGATCAGAAGAATCATATATTTGCTTTCTGGCAGTAGTCACACTCCTTGGACCCTCTTACAGTTAACAAGGGAAACCCCAGATCTCTACATCTCTGCTCTGTTTCCTAAACATCACCCACATCAGCAACTGCAAGAAAAACAAGGGGGGAAAAAAAGTCTTATTTTTTGCAGTGCTCTCACCCCATAGCCCCAGCTGCTCCCCTGGCACAAGTTCTGCCAGTTCATCCTCAATCCTTCCCCGTGGCTGGTACCTCACCCACCCAGAATGGTCTTCCCCCATTCTCGACTTCTCACAGGGAGGGGCCTCAGTAGTCCTGGTGCTCCTAAAGGACCACAGCTGGTTCTGCAGCTCCAGCACACTCCCCCAGATGGGAGACCTTAATCACAGTATTTCTTATTGGAATTACCTGGTAACTGAATGAGCAAGAAAGCCAGAGTGAAATCTCAAATCTGTTGCCACATCCTTCCTACTGCCTGGCCACTGTTGAGAGTGTTGGTTTCTCATTAGAACGAGCACATCCTGCCATCCACCCCCAACCCGCCCTGCCCAGGGCTGACTGAAAGGCAGATGTGGGCATTGCCCAGCGTGAAATCCCACAGCTGCTCATTTCCAAGCAGCTCAGCCACAACTTTTCCCCAAAGACCACCGTGTTTATGGTGGCAGCCCAACCACCCAGTGGCCCTCTCTAACAGCCACCACACATCCCACTCATTGTCCCACTGCCATTGTCCCAGTTCTCCTTCCGCAGAACAGCCACAACAGCACTTTTCATCCCTGAAATGCACCGCACAAATGGGGAGCACAAGTCAAACAAAAGCTACAGCCGCTCTGTTTACTACCGAGAAAGATCAATGGCCTTCAATGAAAGGACAGGAAGCTGATGTTCTCACTGTAACTTGTTGGTAAAACAGTGAATAGTGCTATCGAGACTGACAAAGGCTCTTTTCTTCCTCCTCTTACTTTTTTTTTAAATGAAGAATCCAATGGAGAGTGTTATCGTGTAGTTATCAACAGGCCATGAAATGGGGAACATCAGCAAGTGTATTCAATTCCTTTGTTTGCTCTTTGAGGGCGTTAAACAGAAGCCTCAAAGTGCACACAGGGGAAAAAAATAAATGCACGATAGAAAAACAAGAAAAATCACACAAGCTAAAGACAAACTGTTACGATTTTTATAAACCCCCCAAAACACACCAAACCACAAGCTGGAACACAGATCGCAGGCGTTTGCAACCACATTTGTTCAGTATCTTTCCCTTGCTCAGGGTGTACAGAGCATGCCAGTGGATTAGCAAGGAAGAGCACGGCTGACCTAAGGAAACAGCCAACCTTTCCTTATATCCCTACAAGGCCACTGCTATGGCAAGGCAGCCCCTAGGGTCTACAGAAACTCTACACCCAGTGTTGACATGATTAGATCCTTCTTTCAGGTCCATCTCAAGCACACCTGGATGCTCCAAGTTTAGTCACCACCCACATCTCAGCATTTACTGGATACCACTAGATCCAAACCTATTCCTAAGTAAGGAGTGCGTTGTCCTTCTACAGATAATGTCCCTCCTCTCTTACCAAGATTACTCCAGCACAGTGTAACAACATTCTGCAGCTACTTGTAGAAGTATTCTTAAGCCTCTGGGTGACTTAAAAGTGAGTTAATATGACTGACATCAAAAAGCACGCTGCTGGAAGATGGGCAAATGTGTGTGCAAATACCATATTTCTCAGCACTTTTGAACTATGGGACTCTGACTTACAGCCTAGATGTATGCTTTCTGCTTGTGCATTAAAAACAATACACCTGAATATTTAGGTACATCCCACACATTGTGCCCATGACATGCATCACATGCGTGCATAAACCTGCAATGCCGGTGAACAGTTAAAATGCTATCCATACAACTAATGCCAAGTGTTTTGCAAATATTTTTTGGTCTCCCAGGACTCCCTCACATTATCCTAAATATAAAATTTCAGGCTCCAAATTCAAAGCAAAGCTTTGCACAGGGGAAATTGTGATTTTCCTTGAAGGCTCAAAGGAAAATTTAGGATTATATGAAAGACATGAGGTTAGTTATTAGCAATGTTGTTCTTCAAAGGACTAGAAACTGAGAGGACTGATGTCATGGGAAAGCCAAGTAATTGGTGAAAGTGTTTTCAAAGGTTAACCTTTTCTTTTACTCCTTCTGAAGATCTGTAAAAAGACTCGATAAGATTTTCTTCCCTCTTCTTTTGTGCTAGAAGTACAATCCCTTGGATTTACTGCTTGCAGTGAACCTGTTTCCCTACCTAAAGGTTCTCATCCCCATTTTATGCATTGATATAAAGCTGTCTGTCCAGCACCCTATCAGCCAGAGCTGTCCTCCTTGCTGAGCACCCACTGTCTATTGCAAAGCCATCGAGAGCCTTCCAGTTCACACTAAGCCCAGGGTCCCTAACAGCCAGGGCTACTGGCATACGCAGGGCATGGCCACTCTTGTTCATGCCATGGGAGCACTACTTGCTGTCCTGAAGCTGGAGTCAACCAGATCGTGCACTGTGTGGCCCTAACATGAAAAGCAGGTGGGACAGTGCTGGCCTGGCAAGTGCCCTCTCCCAGGCTACCCTCTGACGCTGCCCGCAGCCCACTTGTCTTGCACACAGAGAAAGGGATGCAAAGGGTGGTGGCCACATTTGTCCTTGCCCAGTTCTGCTTCCTGTGTCGGACCAAAATGGAGCCAAAAGGAAAGGGAAACCATGCTGCTCCCTCAGAATTTGCAGCATGTGTCCATGCAAATAAGTAGCCAGAACTTGGGCCTCTTTCTATTTTTTCTTCTAATGAAAATCAACAGGCCAGTGGCTCCATTATAGTGACTTGCATCAGGGATCGTGCGTAGCAGAAACTCATTCTAAATGAAATACAACCATTTTATTTTACTTGATAAAAGCATTGCTTCTGCTAGCCTTAAATTTCAAATTCTCTACATTCCTTAGTGTCATCCCAGTTACACATAACTTCAATTTTTTCACTAAATAATGACACAAATCAAAATATTATCTTCCACATATAGTTAAGATGCATTTTGTATCCATACAGAAAGAGCATCAAAAATAGCTATCCCTTAACATCTCTGAATGCAAATGCTCCTTCTAGAATAGGAGTTTACTATTTACTAGGAGTTTACAAGGTCTTCAGAAACATTTATTATACTTTAAGTGTATATCCTGTCTTAATCCAACAGAACTTTCATCTTTCTATTGGAGGCATAACAGATTAAATGATCGTTTATGCAGGGGGATAAATTTAATTTTCTGGCTTCAATTTGGATAAGAAGGCCTATTCAAGACAGCACTTAAGCCTCACAGAAGTCAATAGGACCTAAACACATGTTTACAATTAACCATTTGCTTAAGTGGTGGTCCAAACGGGGTGAAAAAATGTGAAGTCAGTAGGTCTGCTTGCATAAGAAAGAATTACCAGTCTGGAAGAGAATTACAGAATTTGGCTATCAGAAGCTGGAGATTAGTAACAAACGTGTCATTCCTGTAAGTAATTTACTTAAACCAAAGCCACGGCAGAACTGTTTAAAGTATGCACTCAGATTAATCTGAGGGACAGACTTAAAACATAATTATCAACCAGGGACAGCTGTAAATTTGTAATAATATATGAGAATCACCAACTGATTTTCAAATGAAATCTACAGAACTGAACATCCTGCTCAGATTTAATGAGTTCCAGCCCATTCCAGAGCTAGGTTGTGACTTCACACAGAAAACTGAGTAAGTAGCAGTGCAGGCCAAAGTAGTAATTATGGCTCCAAAAAATGAAACCAAAGAGCACGTGTAAGAGTCTCCAAGCCCTTCCAAAATTATTTTTGCAGTAGCAGTTTATGAGAAAAATATGAGAAGCCATCAAGACATCTTAAGGTGTTTAAGTTCCCAGGTCTCATTTACTGATAAGTGTCCTGTAGACTGTCAGACATTTATCTGGGTGCACTTAAGATACTTAACAGTGAGGATAAATCCCTTTATTGACCATATTTAAAGAAACATATTATGATTTCCAGGCAAGCTTAACATTTACATCACTTACTATCTTTCTTCCCAGGCTTTCTCAGTATTTCTGACACATGAATAGCTGGTGCATCCACATTTGATGAAGCTGGCACACTCCTACATTACATAAGAGAGGAAAGAGAATCATCCCCACATGTCACTCCAGTCCTGTAAAATCAATTAAATTTTTAACAATTTAGAATACCTGGACCAAAGAATGCTTATTGGCCGGGGTTTTGTTTGTTTGTTTTTAGACCAGTGTTCCTATTGCACGTCTAATGCATTACAGTCATAGCTGCCTATGGAATATGACTCTCCAAAGTAGACTGGTACCACTTTTGCAATACCAGCAGCTAAAATCAACAACAAGAACTTGAAGAGCACACAAATGAATGTCACCATCCATGGCAATCCAGGGCTTCAGCAGCTCCAGCTCAGCTCACTCCACGGCAGCTGCATCCTATTGCCCCCATGCCAGAAGTCCCCACAGGACCCCAGGGCAGCAATGACAGCCATTGCATCAGGGTATTTCCCCCCTCTTCATCTTCAAGAGCTGCAGAAACAACAGGCCAGCTTTCCCCTTTGCAACAGATGACACTGGCCTGCTTGTGCTCACTCTAAGGCTTTTGCAGGTAATAACCCAGCTCTGGAAGTTACCAATTAATTCACTGCAGCTGCTCTGCCCTCCTCACTTACTAGCAACTAGTAAATGTGCAGGTTGTTTGGCTAAGGAGTGCAGGACTCTGAGGTGTGAGGAGGGATATGCTATTTCCTTAATTTTTCCTCTAATCAGCTCAAGGTACAACTCTCCAGAGAGTTAACACATAAAAAAAAAAAATAAATATTCCTTCAGAAGCTTGCCAAGTGCCTATTATATAAAGAACAGCGTGCATGTGAGTAGGGATGACATTACTCCCACTGAGGTGATTTACATGTTCCAGAGTTCTGGTAGGGCTGCTGCTGCATTCACCATGTCCATGGTCTCTGGCTTCCCTGGACCCAGTGTCATTCCTGGGACCCTCTGGAACACATTGCTGTCTGCCTGCAGAGCCTATCATGAAAAGGGTTCTGCCCAATTGTCCTGGGCTCACAGGACAAGACCTCCAGTTACTTTGAAAGGTTTTTACCCCAAGAATTTCAGATTTCAGTCTTACATACAGGAGGGATTACAGCTGGTCTCAGAAATACAAGAAAACTGAAGCAATTAATAGTCTTGGCTTTCAGCAGATCAAGAAATTCACCTATCTAAATAGCAGTAATGTACCAGTACCTGTTTATGTGCTGGTATTCCTTCACAAGACTGAGATGCTTCTGAGGCATTGAAGATGTTTTTCCCACCACAGAGGTCCAACCCTTCTGTTAAATCACTCAGCATCATACCCACCTCTGCAATCACTACATTCCCTTTCCTGAAATAGCTCCTAAGGAGCCTTTCAGCTCATTTCATTTCAAACATTTCAGTTTCTCTTCCAGCTGACCCACATGATTGTCATTAATGGGTGATCAAAGCCTGAGGCACATCATCTGTTGCTTAATTACCAGCAGGTCAGTCTAGGAAAACAGGTCAGGACATCCCTTTGCCCCAGCATGCTCTGCCCAGTGTATGATCATGGAAATGTCATGACCACCACTGTGGGCTTTGGGACAGGTGCAGGAATTTCTCTGGCAGTTTGCTACAGAGTTTAAATCAGCACAGAGTCAGAAAGCAAAAAGAGAAGGCAAAGAAGGCCTGTGCTTAACCCTGACTTTGTAATCTGACACGGGTATACCCAGTTCAGTATCAACCTCCCCAGATAATTCCCCAACTTGCCAGACTGCATTCAGGACAAACCAGAAGTCTGCAAAGCAGGCTCTGCATATACCCTCCCATTTTAGGGAGTCTTTGCTGTGCCAGGACTGGACAGAGAGCTGTGTAAGCCCCTCAGTTTAAGGGCTGATTCCCACATCACTGTCAGTTTGCTCACTGGGCATGGGAGGCAAGCATGGAGCAGGATATGAGCATGGAGCAAGCCTCTGCCCTGCAGCAGCCCAACCTGCATGCTGCAACAAGCAACATGCAGCTGTCACAGAGGAGCATACGCTCCAAAGCCTCTGGCTGGCTTTGGATACAGCAGATGTAGCTGGTCAGCAGGCTGATCAGCAGTATTTGGCACATGGTTTCCCAAAGCTGGAGAGAAACCACAGAGCAGTGCTGGGAATATATAAGTTGTCAGCACCGCAGCAGGAGAGAAAGAGGCAGGGACAAATGGAGGCCTCTCAGCTGGTTAAGTCCATGTCTGCAAGCACAACTCCTGCCAGAGGACAGACCAATATGGGCATGGAGAATGGGGCATGAGGGGTTGGGCAGCTCAGCCAAGGACATGCAGTGAGTTGGTGGCACAGCTGGCCCAGGAATAACATGATGGAAGGCATGTAAGTATCCTGGGTTCGAGTCCCCTCTCCTTGTCTCCACTGAAAACAGCCCCTGTGGCCATAACATGCCTTTCTTCAGTTTGCTTTCTCTGATCCTCATTGTAAGACAGGGCCCCGGCTTCCAAAATGCAGTATCTCTGCTCAGCAGATCCCATGCCCTCATTGCCTGCTGCCTCACAAAGCTCCACGTGCCAGAACGCCACGCTCAGCACGTCCTGCTGCCGCAGAAGTCGCTGCTGTCAGTGCTGTCTGTCACTCAGCATGAGCAGCAAGCACTGGTAGGCTTGTGGCAAGCAAGGGAAGGGAAAACAAAGCAGGCTGAAGTGGCAGAGCAACCCCCTCCGGGAAGAGCACTCTTTCTTTCATTGGGATGTGACATGTGGCACTGGCTGCAGCATATTCTGGAAGTAGCAAAGGCCGTGCCAACATCGGAGGGCCACTCATCACCCCAGAGTGGATTCTTGCAACTAATATTCTCATTATTCTTCCCTTTTTTCCCTTTTTTCTTCATTTGTTTTGGGAAGCAGACTTAATGACACATGGCATAAAGTGAGCCAAGTCACCCCTGGCATGACCTGACACCTCCTAGAGCTCCCCTGTCTGAGATACCGTCACATCTTCTGAACAGAGATGCAGCCCATGGACTGTCCCACTTTCTGCTCTTGTGTTACGTAACTCTTTTGTACTCAGAATCTATCTGTAGGTTCTCCTGCAGGTGCACAGTACCAAGATGTTTTGTTTGGCATCAGCTGAGGAGGGGCAGGTTTGGGAGCCAGGTTGTCTCCTTTGCCTCCCCTGTAGCATCATTTTGGATGCATGAGTCCTTCTCCAGAAGATGGATGAAGCAGTAACACACATTGGACAATATGGGACATGCAGATCTTCCATTAATGCTGGAGCAGGGAAACTCCTTGTCAAGGGATGCTGTGGGCACCAGGGGCTGGTAGGGGTTCAAGAGGCAACGAGGGAAAGCCATGGCCAAGACATGCATGGCAAGCTAAGAGTTTGGATTATGTTGGTCCTTGGTCAGGCAGTCCTTGAGTCACAAACTGCTGGCCACTGAACTAAAGCTGTGCACAAGTGACATGATCTGCTGGCCAAGTCCTACAGCTGCATCCGTGTGAGCTGTGCAGAGACCGGACACTGAGCTGGGTGGACTGCCTTTCTCAGTGAGGAAGAAGGGACTGGGGCCAGCATTTTTCCAGCATCTTCTTGTTCCAGACAGGTGTCTTATCCCCTGGGGGCCCTGGGAAGCAGGAGAACTTTGTAGTGCTGCCAGGGGCCCAGTCCTGCCAGCACAAGAGCGTGCCCCTGCACACGTGTTCCTGCTGCACTGTGCATCCCCCGGGCAGCCAGGGAGGCAGCTCCTGCAGCCCACTGCCTGCTGGCAGGAGGATAATGTGGATGTGTAACACTAATGACTGGCTGGGGCAATTTATCAAAGCTCTTTTGAGGCAGCTCATGTGCTGTGAAGACAAGAGAGACTCAAGACATTAGATCACCAAATTTAGGCCCTGGCCCAAATTTTGAAATAAGGTTTCATCCAAGTGAGAATAGTAAGGGAATGACACAACTCTGTCCATGCACACACATGTGTGAGCCAGGAAACCTCCCTTTGCTTCAAACCACCACCTCTCACAGGGCATCTTGCTGCTCAGCAGAGTTAGGCATGTTTGGGGCCTTCGGGATTTGCCTCAGCCATTGGGGTGTTTTATGAAGCAGAATCAGTCAAATTTAAGATGCAGCCCTGAGCTATTGGCATGGTCCTTCCCCTGTTGACACAGGGGGCTGGCAGGCTGAGCAGAGAGACCAGGGATGGAAAGGACCATGGAGAATGTACCTGCCAGACAGCTTTCTTCTGAGTCACTGCTGAGCACATTTAAGACTGCAGCATTTAGAAAGAGCCCATGTGGCACATACAGGCTGTTAGAGACACATAGAGCAGTTTTCTGACCTGGTAGCAGGCACAGTGCCAGTGCTTTTATATAAAGTAAGTTAGTTAGTTAGTTAGTTAGTTAGGCTACTTATTTACTTGCCTGTCCGACTTCTGAACAGGACCTTCTTCCTACTAGCCATTTGCAATAACCCTGAAAATCAGGAAACAGCACATTCCCACACTTCAGGCTGACCATGACATCACACCAACTGATAGGAAACACTCCCTGCCCTGCCAGCACACACAGATCAGCCCGCTCAGGCTCATCTGGACAAGGACCCTCCTGGGTCACACACTCACTGCAGCCCTGACCAAGGAGACCTGGCAGGGTTTTGTGGGACAGATGTGCATTTCTGTGCCATCACAGCAATCGCAGGTTGCATGGCCTCAGCATCAGCAGCAAAGGCCCCTGCTTCCCCTCCTGCTCCCGAGGGTAAAAACACAGAGGTAGAGAATTTAATTTATCCGTCAACTTTTGCTGAAAAATCCCATATCCTCCCTGGTGGGGAGCAGGGGCAAAGACAGCACAAGATAAGTCAGAAAAGAGTTCTATATGGGTGATGGAAATAGCCTGGAGAGCCTTTCACTGGTGAGGTTATTGTTCTGAAGCTGGACCTTATCAAACATAGTCACCACACAGCACTTATTTCATGGCCACGAGTTGGTTGTTAGGCTTTTCAGGTAGCAGCTGTTTGCACTATTAAAAATACCACTGGCAACCCAGGCCATCTGAGCAGAGACACCAAGCATTTAATTGGAAAGGGCAACATAAATTTTCTCCTTTTGTCAGCCTAGATGATCTGCCTCAACCAGGCCTAAGGCATATTGATGGAAAAGCTGCAGCCACCCTAACCTGCATCTGAGTCGCTGGAGTGATGAAAGCAACGCATCAGTGATTGGTCTCAGGGAAGTATTTGTTTAAGTGGTAAAGGATCCCCAGAACATTATTAACTAACTTCTGCTGAACTGCTGGCAGCTTGATTTATCTCCCTGTTTAGAAAGCTGTATATTTAGAAAATAAAATAAATTTATATTTTAAAAAATTAAATAAGAGCTGCTATGTCAAAATGCTGAAACTGAGGGCTTTGAGCAGCAAATTCTTGCTAGTGCTTTTTTATCATTACAAAATATGGCCATTTTTTTGTACAGCTCCTTCCCTAGCAAACCTGGAAGACTGCTCCTCAAAGGAGCCTTGCTCTGGTAACAGTGAGAGTTAATATGTTTCTTCACTAGAGACTCATGTGAAGTAAGCTTCAGATTCACATCACCTTATCTTTTGCAGTGTCTCTTAATCAGATGTCTATCTGGTCTTCCAGCTCTGGGGCAAGCCTTCACCTTTGGAAAACAAATTGAAAATAGAGAATTGGGAGGTTAGTTTGAGAAATTTTTCTAAAGTTTTTGCCTCGTCTTCTTTCCTCACCTACCAGACAGAAATTTTCATGTTAATCCCAAAATGGTCATATGCCTCTGAGTCTTGATCAAGTCTCTGTACTAAGGAAGTGGCTAGGATTTCATTTCAGAGAGTAAAGTTTTGAATTAATAAAATTTTCATATTTTATTGCCATAACAAGGGAGCCTGGACCTAAAAGGCACTCAGTGCTTGCTATTGTTTGACTTCAGCAGCCGAAATATGAACATAAATATCACATCTATAACAGATATTTTGCTCTACTAGAAGCTGTTCATCTTTACCCAGAATTTTAGAGAGTCATCCTGCAGTTCTGTCCCAATTAGCTACACTTTCAGTACTTTTCCCCATATAAATATATTACAATCATATATATTATAATGAAGCACATGTATGTAGTCTGTCTATATCAGACCATGTATATATTTCGTACCTATATTCATATATTGTACATAAATATTGTTTTGTTTGGAAATGTAATACATAAATACACTACATTGCATTGCTGTTCAGTCGTGAGTACACAGAACTGCAGCTGTAGAAATAAGGGGAATAAAAGTCAATATTATGATGTGTCATCACTTATTTTTTTTCCTGTTTATCCAGTGTCAGAAAGGTTACAAGGCATCCTCAGCTGTTAGTGTGAATTCACAAAGTTCCTGCTGTACACATAGACTTCACTTACACTTGTTCTTGCCTGGAGTTCTCGGAAATGTAGTGGTCAAGGATCTGAGCAAGATGGCTGAGAAATTTCTCTCTACAGAAGTAGCCCATAGGACCCAGGACACTGCCTGGATCCAGAGCTTGCCTCAGAAATCAGTGGAATGAGTAGAATTCTCACCAGGCATGCCTCATTTTCTGGCAAGGCTTCCCCAGCCTCCTCAGCCCCAGCCCTGGTCACCCCACCTCTTCCCCCAGCACCCATCAATCACCTCAGGACACTCCCCTCCTGCAAAGCACCTCCTGGGGCACCAGCACTACCACAATCCCTCCTTTTCAAGACCAAAATTTGGGCAGGTACAGGGAAGTTGCACTGTTACCACACATGGCATGGACAAAGGTCACTCTGGGCATCAGGTGCAGACCAGGGCCAGGGTGGAAAGCTTCCCCCTCTGGTAAATTTGCACCCTTAGCCTAAAGGCACAGCCTGCATCCCACGGGTTTATAGTTGCTCTGCACAGTGACGGTGGAAAAGGATGTCTGTGGATATTGCTTCTGACTTAGACAGATCGCTCCAGCTACAGAGGCTGTTTCTGGGCTGATCTGCCTAGGTGTGATGTGGAGAAGCTGAGCCTGGGTATATGCTCTGTGTTCCCATGCTACAGGGGCAAGCCCCAAAGTAATGTTTACAGAGCATCTGTCCCCAGACACTGAGTTGAGGCTAGTTATTAACCCTCAGTCCAGGCTTGGTGATATGTTCTACCTTGGGGCAATTAATGGGCACAACACACCCTAAGGGAAGAAAACAGCAAAGAAAAGGCCTTAATCTTACTGTAAAACTAAGCCAGACAAAGCCAACACTGTTCCTCTGAAGGAGGAACAAGCTCTTGTGGATGATATAACCATTGAGACAAGCACTCTTAGGAAGATGACAACTTTGTGCCAATTCTATTTTTCTGGGTTCTTTTGGGTTTTTTTTTTCCTTCAGTCAAGTCTTGCCTTTCCAAATGCCGAGGACTGAGCTGAACAGATCCCAGCAGTAATTAACGCACAGCATTGAGCTCTGCTTTTGAGATGAAGGTGAGGAAAGGGGCTGGCTATTATGCAGAGAGCACAGAGACAAGTTACACTAATGAAGAGAGGAAGGATGAGGAGCTCAGACTCAGGAAAGTGAATAAAAAGCATCAGGCTGAAACTCAAAACATGTTTACAATGAATGACACCCCTGTTGCAGCCCAGCAGTGCTCATGTGGAAAACAGATAGCAGGGCTAGGATTAGTCACCAGCAAAATAAGAAGCTGCAATGGATGGTAGAGCCTCATAGACCCTGCTCAAAGCAAACCCCCTCAAGAAAGGGCAGAGGCATCACATCCCAAACTGAGAGCTCTCCTTGAGCCTTACCATCAATAAAATGTAAGAACAATAAAAATCAGGACAGCAATTTGCATGTTCAGCTTCTCATTCTGGCCAGCAATATCACAGGGCAGTGACCAGCAAACTCAGCCATAAAATACAACCCAAAAGGGAACATTTTTCCTTTCTACTTTTTTCTCAGCTGAGACACCTACATGGAGAAATCACTTATCTCCCAAGCTCCTTCTGCTCCAGCAAGCAAGAGCTGGCAATTCTTGTGTAGGCATTGAGGTCCTGATCTTGCTCCCAGCAAAGTCAAAGGCAAAATTCTCATTGTATAAAGGATCACAACTAATTTCCTGCAAGCTCGGTGAAGTTGTTCGAGTCAGTTCCCAAAACAAGCCAATGCATTTCTAAAACCACAGTTGGGGTTCTACTGTATTACAACGTGACCCCAGAGAGGGTAGAAATTGCTGCGAGGTGAGTGCTCACAGCTATTGTTTTAGGCTGCTGACTCAGGCAGACAAGGCTGCTTTGTTTCGCATCTGAAAGGACTTTTTTATTTGTTTCAGGACCACACAGGCTAGAAATGGCTTAGAGTTGTTGGTTTGTGGGTGGAAGGAGGAGTGGGAGGTTTCCTCCATCAACACAAATAGTGAGGAAAATCAGAGTACATGAGAAGTAGTTTTCCAGTGCCTCAGGAAGGTGGAAGGCCATCAGGGCTGTTGCCAGGGCTCCCCATGGACAACAAGGCTGGAGACGTGGGTTCCAGGGTGGCAGGTGCAGCTGGCAAACTGTCCCTAGGGCAGCTGGGTAGTGGGAGTGACCTTCTGGAGAAGGTGGGAACCAGATCAGAGGGTACTGCACAGGAAAAAGGTCTGGACAGCCAAGCTTGGAGAGGAAGCCAGGGCTGCAGTAGGCGTCGTGCAATTCCTCTGAGCCACTAATAAATGCCAAAGAGGAAGGGAGTTAAGTCGGGATGCTGATTAAGGGCCCCCCTACTCCCTGGAGGGTGGAGGAGGGAGTCTAATGATGTACCCTTGGTCTGTGAAGGCCTAGAAAGCTGGTGGCTGGTGAGGTCGAAGCCATGGTGTGCCACTGGCACAGCCCATGCCATGTTTTCTTCGGGTTCCCTTGGCTCATGGCCACAGCAATTCCTACGGAAGCAGGGAATGATCAGTTTACTGCAGGCACAATTGCAAACATTGAGGGAGTTGTTGCCCGAGTCAGTTTGACCAGCCCTGCATTAGCCCCCTCTTAAAAACATGCAGAAATAAAATAAGCCTATCACTTTCCTATGAGCAATTTATGGAACATTAGAGTCTGGATTGGCAAAAGTCCCACTTTGCTGAGAGCAAGATCGGGCGCTCGCACAGCACTTTATGTACAATTACTTTTAATTCGGCTCAGTTACCAGTGAACTATAATATCTGCGAGAATTTTTAAATTGATCATTTTGTCAGTTTTTCTCCTTACACTTGCTCTGCCTTAGACACTTGTCACCAATTTTATTTAATTAGCACCACAATTGTATTAACACTACTTTTTTTTTTCTTTTAATTTAATTATGCTCCTGCAGTACCCCAGCTTGTTTTGTGCAATTAGTGCTCTACTTTCATACAAATTAATCTCCCTGGAGAACAGCATCGAAAATAGAGAAAAGAAGAGACCTCATTTAATGAAAATAACAACATCAACTGACTATATATGTATATAGCCCTCATATGTTGCCAAACACACAATTTGAGATTTGTACCTCCCATACACATGAAATGATCAAGCAGTTTTCTCTGCAGTGAATTGAGTAATTTAATTTTGTCAAGAGCTTTCTATCCTGGTCGTAGCACAGAGAGTTAACTCTGTCTTCTGCTCTATCAGGCAATTTAATCTAAAGAGGAAAAGAGGAAGACTGGTTCCTGTGTCTGGTAAACATTTGTTTTATCAGGGAATGTAAGTTAAGAGTGCCTCTAACAGCCCTTTCTTGCTTTAACTGCAGCCACAGAGAATTTGAGCCGAATTTAGGGTATTTAAAGCCACTGACTGCTCAGTCTCCATGATGGTCTTTCCATGCTGAGGTTTATTTAGTGTTTTGACTGCCCTCCACATAAATGGACATGAACCTGAACCACTGATTTGTATTCCATCTTGCTTATACAGGGAACAGCAAAACAGCTAATTCCTGAGGAGTGGAAGAAGCAAAACCAGCTTCACTCATTGTCCATCTTTATGCCATGGTACCAGAAGTGAGCAAGAAACATGGCTCAGGAGACAGTGTTATCCCCAGCTATTTTCTTCAAACTTTTTTAACGACTTTGATATTAATCTGCCATTCCCTGCACTTGAAAGTATTTCATCAAACAGAAAAACTTGTGGAAAGCCTGTCTGAGAGAAGAGTACAGGGCCAAAGGGGTGTTCATGCGCATACATAGCCAAGTGGGTGGAATGGGATGAGATGGGATAATTTATCTGGAGTACCACAGCTGAGAGACCAGCAGAGTATGTGGGGAACAGTCTGCAACACCAGTGTAATGAAAAAATGGTTAGCATGATGGCATGGTGACCAGCCAGGTAGCACCCATTCAGCACAACTCAAAAGCTATTTCTGAGTTTTATGAAAAAATCAGAGAAATTGAACCTAGGGTGGATACCGGAGACCATCACCAAAATCACCAGTAAAACCAAGATATGATGTATTTTTGCATGTTTTCACCAGCTGGGTTTCACAGAAGTTGATGCCCTTGCCACTGCCCTCAAAGACAGGGCACATCAGCAAACTCTTCCAGCGCCCCCAAATCTGGCAGGGTGGCAGAGTCACCTATCTTCAGGCATCCTCTTAGAGATGTATATTCCTGGAGCCCCAGCTTATTGCACGATGAACTGAGGGCCCACAGAGCAATCCAAGCAGGCTTGGCTGAAAGCTTTGTGGCAAAAAGAGAGGGAGGAATTTGTGCCCAAAGCAAGTCCCTCACACTCCTTTCAGCCCTGAAGCCACAGTGGTGCTTTTCTGCCAGCCTTCCTGCGAATGGGTTTGAGGAATCCCATATCGAGTAGCTGTAAGAGGCTTCACCTGCAAATGTTATCTGAAGTCACAGAGGAGTGGAAATAACTGCAGAGAAGGAGACTTTGGGCTGCTCAGATATTATCCCAAAACCTTTTTGTCCTGTGGAATAGTACTAGAAATTTTGCACAATGATGCGTTTAACATCTGATCAGAAATACTACAAAAATACCTTTGCTATTATGGCTTTTTTGCTTGCTCAAACTGTGATGGAGAACAGATACACTGAGGAAAAAAAGGCACAAATGGAAAGCTGGTAAAAAAAAAAGTGAGGATGAGTCAATCAGCTACACAGAACTGAGAAGAGATCAAAGACTGTATCAATGATTAACAGGACTATATCACGGGTTTTGGGTTTTCAAAGCTTACTCTCAGCCAGCTTAAAGTAAAATGTGATGTGCTACAACCTTCTGTTGTGTTTTAGAGCAAAAGAAGGTCCTGATTAACAGACATCAGCAAACTACAGGCTCAGTATTTCTTTTCACATCTGCCCTCTTGTAACTTTACACTTTAGACAGTCAAACAGGCCATTTTGAGCATCTGATAAGCCTGCCCTAACCAAAACAAACTAGCCATCAAAGAAAGCCCAGGACTTGCCTGGACATCTTCTGTGCTGTGAGATAGCTGGACATTAAAACGCTGCTAGAGTGACACTTGACTTCGTTCCATTGCCACTAGCCTGTTGGTTGTTGGTTTAACATTTTTCTGTTTTAGGTATATAAGACAGAAGGAAATAGTTTACTTGGTGACAGAGGAGTTTAAAAAGGTAGGTAGACTTAGAGTCTTGTGGAAAAGTAACCAGAAGTTCAGCAAAAGTCTCCCTCACCATCCCATGATACTCACTGGAGGAGACAGAAGCTGTGAAGAGCTTGGAAAGAGCAAGCTTTGAAATATACCAGCGCTGCTCAAGCATGGATGAGCTGTGGGCTTTCCAGCACAGTCCTCGCATGGGAGTTGCCTTGTGCCTGTGGCGGAGGCAGAGGGGCTGTTGGCTGCCCACCTTGGGCAGAGACCTGCATTTCTGAGCTGTTCCTATGGGCTGCAGAAGCAGGACATGTCTTCATGTGGGAAATCAGGAATCCACTTTCTCCTTTGTGTTCCTCACAGGCTATGCTGCAATTTGACCTTAAAAGAGTCACCAGTCCTTCTGTCTCTGTGACATCCATGATATCTGACATGGGCAGCTTTTCCCCCTGTTTTACCGTCCTCTCCCAGCCTGCAGCACGTTTGCCAGCATGTGCGTGTTAAAAAGGCTCATGCAGGGCTTTTCTGCTCCTGGCCAAGGTACAAACAAAGAACCCATTTTGTGGGGCCACGGTGAAACAATTCCCGTGTTTCCTACTGCAGCAGTGTTGTCTTTCTAAACCTCATTACCTGGTATGTTTGAGTGGTCCAGTGAAGGGCAGAATGCCTGTGTGATACTGGCAGACCCAGCGTTCCTAGGAAAACCTGGCACCTTCAGAGGCTCCTCGGGTAATGACTCTACACCTTCTCCTATTTATACCCTTGGGGCAGAACTCACAAGGATGACTGTTCCAGCACTGCTGCCCTCCCCCGGGATGCTTGGTGGAGGAAAGGTGGCATTTCATCCCTCTTCTCTGCTTGCCAAGCTGAGAAGGAGCACATTACCCCTGCATTCCAGGCAGCTTGCTTCCCAGGCCTTCCTGAGCGCACCATGAGCACAAAAGGCTCTGGCTAAGTGTCGCAGTTAAACTGTAATTATTCCCATGGGACAATCCATAAGGGCCTCATCTATCCTGGCCATCTGCCTTGGTCACAGCCAGCAATGCTCTCAGCAGCAGCAGAGGACTTCAGCGCACAGACACAGCCGTGCCAGGGCACCTTGGTGGTTCATCCGGCCAGGACAAGATGTTGGGTTTGGAATTCTGTGTCGGGGATCCTGGTGTTTGTTACGCATTATCGCAGCCCCTTCTTCCCTAATCCCAGCAGGTGTTTGTGCTTCTGATTTCTGGGGAGGCTGTTTTGGATCAAAACTCTGTGAGCAGGAGGCTTCTGCCACCCTCACAGGGCTGGCACTCCACGGCTCGGACATGTGCCTGGGTGATATCTCCAGCTACAGCGTTCTCCGTAGCACACGAAAGCCCCACTGGCTAAAACCCCCTTGTTAGCACTCACTGCACGGAGCAGTTGATCATTTCAGCAGCAGAAAGTTACTCTGGAAATTAATGACACGCTCGTTCAGCTTTGTCCTTTCTATTTGTTAACTAGTTCCTTCTGCAAATAATAAATACGGAGGGGGGGAAAAAACCCCAACCCTATTCTCCAGAACACCACTGTGAGGAGACAGGATTAGAATGACATCAAGTGGCTTTCAGCGTGACTTTGTGCAGTGTCAGGGTAGACATTCATGCTGCAACACAATTATTCAGTCAATCCCACTCCCTGTGAAGTCAATGGATACTGTGCCAGGGACTTCAAAGGAAGAAGGATCATGCCCTCCTGTGCATTTTAGGGCTTTAACAGAGGTTGCTAAAAGCAGTTTTTAAACAAAGTAATCCCATTTACTTTTCAGAGAAGCATACAGAAACACTAGACTTGCTAGCTGCTGAGGGAATTCCATTTTTTTCCACTTAATTGTGCTCCTAAGCAAAACGAGAAAGAAAACTAAGATCTTTTTTTTTAATCTTCTTCAAACTGAAAATTTAAAAAACCACAAAGCTCAGTTTGGAGCAATGAAAACCTTGTTTTCCAGTAACATCAAAACATACTTTTTTGGTTTGGATATCTGCTTTGTGAGAGATTATGCTTTGTCACAGAGCATGAAAAATGAGAATTTCTGTGATATTTTAGTTAAATGGGACAGCAGAATGGTCCAGTCTGGCAAGGTCTGTAAGGAATGTCTGGACCACATTGCAAACTTTTCATTCTGATGTGTTTTATTTGTAACTGAAATCCAGAATTAATTGTTTTTTCATTCCCTGATAGAGAAAAAAATTAATCTTTTGAGTAATTCTAACTATCATCTACAAACTCACAACTTGCCTTAAGGGAATGTTTATGAAGAATTAATAAATGACCAACAGATACTACAGGCTTGCTACAGACATGAATATTAGATACTATAAATGCTCATATGCACACAGGTGTTACAGAAATTGAGAGAAGCCCATTGACCTCCTGTCCTCTAAGTAATTGATTAACCATATACCAGCCCATCTGTTTATTCTGTACTGACCATGGGCCCAGCTCACTCTATTGATAAAACCTACCCCTCACATAAAGAAAGGCTATTTATATGAGAATTACTTTGCATCAGCACCCAGCATGACATTTCAGATGTGAAGGCCAGCTTCCACAAAGGCTTTCATAGGATCACTGAAAGGTTTGGATCGGAAGGGACCTTAAAATTCATCTATTTCCAACACCCCGTGGCCATGGGGGCCACACAGGGTAAAGTGCCCTGTGTGAGATGCCAAGTGCAGTACCAGGAGGTGTTTATACCCCTGCTCACATGGGGCTGGGCATGGCACTGGAGGAGATGACAAATGCAAAAGGGATGGGAGCAGTGGAGAGATTTATGCACCGCCAGGTCAGGAGGCTGGTAGTTCTCACATTGTCTAACTTAATGTACTGTTTAAAGGCCACTGCTTGAGCTTCATCTGTGAGATGCAGAGCTCTGATGAGAGCCTGGGACATTGTAATTTATGTACTTCCAATACAAAGAGCCAGCTCCTCTCAAACCCCCTTTCAGATACTTCTCTCACAAAAATGGAAACAAAAGATGATTGCAAAGCCTGGGAAGCTGTCAGGGCTCTGCTGTTCAGAACAGCCATTTCCTACCCAGCAAGAAAAAGACAGCCAGAGAGGGAGGGCGGCAGAGATAACACACAGCACAATTTACTGCCCCAAAACAACCTCCTCGACTAAAGGCACAACTGTAATCATTGGTGTGAAAATACACTCCCTGCTAACATGTGAGTGTGATTTACAGCATGGTTTCATTCCCAGCAAAAGGGCTTTTGGCAGTCAGGGACACTGGGCACATCAGCTGTGGGCTGCAGTGCGTGGGGCTGTGTGCAGGTTAGAGGGGCATCTCACAGAAACAGGGGTGCTTTCTCCTGACGCTGCACAGCCACAGCATTTCAAATGCATCCCAGTAAAACACAAATGCAATTCTGATAACAGCAATGATGGACAGTGTGCTGAAATACTTTTAATTTTTGAGATGTCCCAATGAATGCTTCTGATTTACAGAAATCTTAAGAAGCTTGTTGTATTAGTTCTGTTTCCTCAGTTAAGAAAAATCAGCTTAAAATCACTCTTCCCCAAGAGAGGAAAATGGAAAGCATAGGTGGTGTATATTAGAGGAGCTCAGACTTTACCAAAATCAGTTTAAATTAACACTTAAATTTTACCACAAATATCTGCTAGCTGGTTTTAAATTGAGCATATATCAGTTTAAATTGAGCTCTCATAGAGCCTTCCTTCAGTTATCACAGAAAAAACTAGTCAAATAGACTGCCATCTAGCCTAACAATTGCTAATGTTATCATTACCTCCCAACAGAACAAGATATGCCAGGCTCAGAGTTTGATTTGCTGCTGAAGATGTGAGATGTCTAATGTCATCTTTCAGCTTTAAATACCAAAGGCATAAAGGTGGGTGTCTTGAGAAGGGATTGCAACACATGCAAAGCTTAAAAAAGAGTCCCTGGCCAGATCTAATTCTACCAGACTTTAGCTTCCCTAACGCAGTCTCTGGCTGCTTCAACGATTTCTCTGAAATTCCTTTTTGCTGATTTTCAGGTGCTCTTCTGCTGACCTGTGATCCCTCTCCAGGCTCTGTGCATCTATTGCTGTCACCGGCATCAAACTAGTAGAGATGGGATGGATTGAGGATCCCCTGCAGAAGAACTTTAAAGCCCTCCTCATCAGCTTGGCAAGCCTGTGGCCAAAGTTGCCCCTCCCCTTCCCTGACAGATGGACCCCATCAGCCCCCAATAGCCCCCTGGTCTAAGAAGCAAACCCCCGGGCACCTTTCCTGTAAGCATTTGTTGATTCACCAGATTCAACTGGCCCTTTCAAACCCTTTCCCTTTGACTGGGAGAACCAATGAAAAAACTATCTGGGCTTCAGAGTCCTTCATGTCACAGTACCATGAATCATCAGAGCTCTTCATGATATTTCTTAGGCAGGTGTGTCTATACTTTTGGAAAAGCAACATGGCTCAGGTCAGTAGAAATAAAGCCACTACTCATAGCTTTGTTTAATGATATGTTGGTGTTTTAACAGCCTGAGGAAAAATTTGCACAGAATGAAACAGGAAGTAAAGGGCAAGGTGGAGCTCCATATCCTAATTCTCAGTAGTCCATACATAAGCCTCTATATATTCCCCTAAAAAGATCTGTTGTATCCAAATCAGCCCCTACACTGGCTAGTTGTCTAACTCTTATTTTCCTGCAAAATCTTTCTCATTTTTTTTACGAATGGGGAAACTGAGATTCAGAAAGACAAAGAAAGGGAAAAAGAACCTTGCCCAAATTCCAAGGTTGCACTCCAAAGAATAGATGGCATGCTTCCAGTCCTAGCGGACAGAAACCTTACAAAAATTATCCATACAAGCTATGTCAGAATTTTAATGACTGGCTGCTACTGTTATTATTAGTATGGAAACTATTTTACTGCCACAGGTAAGTAACAGCAGTGGCCCTGAAGTGCAGCATTAAGAGGCATCAAGCCAAATTTGCTAAGAGTGTACAAGGAGTAGAGCCACGGCTCCATATCATACCAGATGCTGGTCCAGTGTTCCCCATTCAGCTTGCTGCCTCTCTCTAGCTGTTTCCTGCACAAATACAGTCATGTGTCATTTACCCTGAAAGTGCTTTTCTTCTATTGATCCATTTATCATTTGTCTTTCTTCATGAAAATATAAGGTGACTGGGTAATTCACAATTGCTATTAGAAGCAGGTAATCATACTGAATGAGCGAATTAATGGTTTACTTGATGTTAATAAATCATCTGCTACTTCCTCATATATGTCATGGGGAAAGCTTCAGAGATGCCTAGAGGGTCAAATTCCCTCATCAGTGACAAAGTTCACAAAAAAAGCTACTTATGTTTGAGGGTCTGGGACATAGAGGAGGGGATGGTAAAGTTGGGTCACCATCCACAGTCAGCTGCACTTAAAATGTGGGAGAGCTCAGACAGATGCGTGCCATGTTGCCTCTGCAGGCAGCTGGTTTGGAGCCCAGCCTGTATGGCATGGGTGGGCTCCAAGAAGATCCTGGTGCTTTTCTGCATCATTGGGAAACAACACAAGAATCAAAGAGCCGAACACCAAAGTGAGCACATGCTGACTAGAAGTTAGCTGTGGCCATTAGAGATGAGTGGTTACATGGACATGCCTGTTTCAAATTAACGAGGCATTTATTAGCTTCTACAGTTTTTAAAAGAAAAGGTTGCAGAAAATGATGGAATTGCTTTAAAAAAACAAAAAAATCAAAACAGTGTTTTGCCTTCTGAATGAGACCATGTAAAGCAGGGAGGAATAGACAGATGCCTGCTGATGAACAAGAAACTTCACTGAAGGTCTCAATGGACTTAAGAAAAAAGTGCTGACAAGAGCCCACTGGCGTATAAAATGTGTGCTATTCAAGACACCCAGATTGTTCTTCTTTTGGAGAACATTTAGCTATCTAAGGAGCCTTCAAAGTAGAAAGCAGAAAAAAACCCTGCTACCATGGCTCCTTAAAAACATCACTTGCATGATGCCAGCTAACTGTGGTGGGCATGGCAGCAGCTGGACACCATCTTAACCACGCTCATCTCCCATGCAGACAGGAAAACCAAATCCTCCTGGTGCTGCTCACAGAAGGAACAGGGCCTCTTCTTCCTGCTCACCAGTAAATTGATGCCTGCTGTTGGGAAGGCAGTGGGTGACTTACTAGAGGGTGAACCAGTCATTTACTCAACCCTGCTGTGCTGCATAGGAGAGCAATGCTTATGTGTTTATACAAATGAAAGCTGCATTGCCTTGGATTGCTGCCGAAAATGAGGAAGATATTTCCACTCAACCTCTTAGACTAACTTTCTTTTAATGTTTTAATTCTGTTTGATGACTTAGTCCAGCCTGCAATTTCATGTTCCTGGAGGTACTGTAAAAGTATAAAATAAAAAGACAGGCCCTATCTCCAGGAGTTTACAGTCTAAACACAAGTCAAAACGAGAACAGATGAAGAGACTAAGTAGGGAGCACAGCTGAGATTAACCAAGGATAAGATACAATAGAGGAAGAAGTGGGGATAAAAGACTCAGCCCAATGAAACCCATACATAAGTTGGAGGAAGATAAGAAGGTCCTCCAAAGGACGTGCTGAAGGAGATTAAAGAGGTAGGAGGAGAGGCAGGAAATGATAGCACCATGGAAGCCAAAGCAGAAGAAGTTTTCCAGAGGAGCAGCACTGACTGTCTCGACTGGGGCACATTTTTCAGTGAAAGTTCAGGGCTATCTTTTCCTGCAAGCCATCACAGGAGAGGGATTGTTGGTTTTGGGGTTTGGTTTTGTTTTACTTTAACAGGGATAGGGCTTGAGAGATTCCCTACAGCATATTCTCTTTATAATCCTTTTGGGATTAAATAACTCCAGACACATTTCCCCGAGGGCTGGATCCCCTTTCAGTTTGGCAGGCTGGATAGGCAGCTGCAACCTCTCCCCGAAGAGGGAGAGGATGTTAACTATCTCCCTGCCACAGATTCCATGGCATTCCTGACTTCCCTTAGCCTGGAATCAAGCTGACCTTTACTTCTAGGCCATCTTTGTCAGCAAAAAAGATGGATGTGCCATCATCCTATGAGAAGAAAAGAAAAGGATCCAGACGACTTTGGAATATCCAGATAGGAAGCAGGGGAGCAGATGGCCAATGGAGCCTCATTTCCAAACACCAAGCAGAATGCTGCAACCATGGCTGCTCCATAGAGAGTCAGGAAGGGAAAAAGAGCAAGCAAAATATGGGTGTAGATGAACATTTCCTTCTGTAATACACATGAATTCAGGACATTTAGACTTGACTAAATCTCTGGGAAAATGAGGCCTGTTAGAAGAGAGCAGAGGAATCTTCTCTCCTGCCCTGACAAGATAAAGCAATCATGAGAATGTAAAGCCATACCATCTAATCAGATATGGAAGCTTATCAATTTACCCCAAATTGCAAGTGTCCTGTTTGGGATGCTCTGCTGCATGGCACGAGTGCAGTCCAATCCCATGGATTTCAAAATATATCTCACAATGAGTCTGGAGGAAGAGTGCATTGAAAGCTGAACTTCCCCAGCTCAGAGATCATCAGATTTATTTCTCTATTAAAAAAAGAAAGCTTCTACTTTCTTCAGTGAGGAGAAAACCAGTCTAACCCAAGTTAAAATCTCCTCTGTATTTTTTTAGTCTTTCTGTTAGCAGCTTTGTTTTACATCTCCTTTCAAGAAGCTCCATTCTTACAACATGCCCACTTACTCAGTTTCACTATTAAGTGTGTAGCTAGCAATGAACCTGTCCAGTACCTGCTAGGAGAAGGCAAACGTGACAAACCAGCAGTGGTGATACATTTCATTTTGCAGGGATGCAATGGGTAGTGGAGCAAGAAATCACCTACCAAGGCAGCAAGGGAGAATTGGAAAATGAGCTTTGTGCTCCCTCAACACGATACCTTGAGGGGAGTAGCTGGGATAATAATTTACGCAAGTCACTAAACTTCATTAGTTGACGAATAAGTAAGCATTGGTAGAATCTGACCAGATCCTGCTCTTTGTTTGTTTCATTCAGAGAGCTCATAGTACTGGAAAACAACGGAGCAGAAGGCATGTTTTTCTGATCTGAACTGGAATGTCCCCACATGGGGACTCACATCTTTCTCCATTCTCAAGCCAAGCTCCCATGCAGTGTGTGTGGGAACTCAGCTATCGCTGCTTCCCCTTTACTGCCAAGATGGGGGGAACCATCTGCAAGTTTACAAAAACCTTAAATTAAGGAAATAATTGTTTCAGCAATACCAGCCATGCTGTGTGAGGTGTCACGTGCTCATGGCCCAGCACATCAGTTATTTGACTGATGTTCCCCTTATGGAATGCGTGGAAAGTCAGCATGAGCCTCACACATCTGACGCCATGGGGCTGTAGCTTCCTCCTGGTTCAGCCATGCTGACCAAAAAGGCTAGAATTCCTTTCCAGGGAGAGGTTTTCACCAGCCCAGCTGATTCTGTCTGATGTGCATTTTGGGAGTCAGCACACTGAGCCAAGAGGAGGAAAAGCTCTGCATGGGGGAAAGGACAGGCTGCACAGGGTGGTGCAGGTGGACAGTGCAGCCTCTATGGCACCCAAAGAGGACAGATGCCCACAGCTCACATCTGGTTTGATGTGTCACAACGCGAGTGCTCAAGGCCACAGCGCAGCCTTACTGCAACAGGGCATGCTCAGCCCTGCTCCATGTTACTGAATCCCTGCAAATAGCACAGTCTTGATGGAAATGGCAGATATATCTGTTTATCCTCTGTGGGCACAGAGTAAATCTAATTAAACTCAGAGGCTTCCAAAGTGCCATTAAGGCAAATTGGTGAAATGTATTAAATTACACTCCCCCCATTTTCCTGTGGTTTTGGCCTCCCCATCTGAGGGACAGGATTTTAGAGCACATAAACTGATGGAAAGTTCCTCAATCTCCAAGGAAAGATGGGAGAACGAGTGGTCTGTTCACATTTTCCCATAAGTATCACAGTAGCAGCCTGTGAGGAAAGAGTTTATTTTAGGAAGAGCTATTTTGAAAACCAAAGTGTCACATCCTGGCTGGCTCTTCTCATGGTGTTACTATAATCATCCAGTTATGACAAGCTTAATGCAGAAAAAGCAATATTTTTTTTTTTCTTTCTTTCTTTTTTTAGGGAAAAGAAACAATGTAGCTAGCATATTTTTGGACAAAGGCTGTCATTTTATTTCTTTTTTGGTACTCTCTTTACTTTTCCCTGTCATCTAAACCTATTTATAAAGCACCAGACACTAGATCTAGGAACTCTCTGTCCTTTTTGATGCAGAAGTCCATGCTGGCAGCTCTGCCTAGACTTGCACACTTGAGAGGATTTTCTGAGTCTAGCACAGCAAGAGCTTTTCTGGCTGGCACGTGCTCTCCTGAATTCCCCTGCTTTCACCCAGCTGTGGCTGGGAGTAGGAAACCACAGCTGATGAGAGCTCAACATCTCCACTGTACAAGTTAGTGCTTTTCAGTGTTGAATGGATGCATCCAAAGATCAAAATCACCCCACAGGTACCTGTCACCCTCCCCAGGGTGGTGCAGCTAGGTGGGCACATGTCTTGCTGTGCAGTCTGAGCTGGAGGAGCCGAGTCTCAGCTTAGCAGGCATTGGAGCTGGGATGTGACCAAGCTGGCTGCCCCTGCCAGTGCCACATGCAGCAGTGGCCAGGTCTTACACCTCCCTCCTCTGCTCTGCTCTAGCTGAAGGCCAGAGTAGCTCAGAGCAGGACTAAAAGACTGGGTGCTTTCATGAAATAAAATTATTTTTGCAGCTGGAGTTGAAGCACAGTGGCTCATTCTGACTTAAACTGTATTTTATATGGAGCAGATAGACAAACAAGGCAAACACAGACTGCGTCTCTTCTTGCACTAAAGTAGCCCCTGCTTTGAATTCAAAGGGCATAAGTAGGAAATTGATATACTTTCTAATTTATTGGAGAGAAGATAACTCTTGGAAAACCAAGGAGACTGCTCTCAATTTATGGGAAACGGGCGCTTTTAAACACTGAATGAGAGAATGTTGAAAGAGTCCTGCCTATAGAGCTTAATGCATTTAATATTCAGAAGACTCACAGGAGATGCTAAAGTGCCCTCAGCTCAGAAAATTAATAAAATATTATCTCATGAGTGAACTTCAAAAGCTTTGGCAGTTCCATTCATTCCACTTCAGATAAGCAGCCAAAATATTGCAATATCCTGCTAACCTGATGTGAAACATCCAGCTTTCCTTGGCCAGTAACATTAATCTGGAAATGTGTGAACAATTTTTATTATTAAATATTTAGCCATTTCATCTGCTCTGTTTTGTCTCCCTATGCATGGATCCAGTAATTCCTGTTTCTAAAGGTGGATCTAGGGCCAGATACTCAGTGGGGCTTTGATGAAACAGCAGGGGTCTGAAGACACAGGATTTAAAGACTGCTTTTGGCAAAACTTCCAGCTCTGTATTTAAGGGGTGGTCTCTCCAGAGATATCTCTCTCTTGGGCTGGAGGGCCACACTTGGCTGGTGGATAAAATGACCAATTCTGCAAAAGAGGTGGCAAGAGGACACCATCTGAGCAGAGGACACTTTGTAGAGAGCTTACACTTTGGTGGGTTTGTGTTCCCAGGTGCAGCTTGGACAGCCTTGAAGCTGGGCTCTCAGTTATTTTATTCTCTCTTCACAGTTTTGGGTTGGTTTTTTTTGTTTTCCTCAGACTCCTCTTGCCATAATAAATTATGAGCAATGCTAGAATGTAAGTTATTGGTACAGGCTGAACCATTTGATTTTGAGCCATCAGATGCCTTCAGGCCAATACATGCCCACAAGTTGGGTTCATGTTCCACAGCACTGAGGCCTGATGCTTGCTGAAGATGCAGGGGAGGGGACTAACACTGAGATCCCAAATTCACCTGATGCCTGTGGGAGTCAACATGTACTAAAGTTTCTCTCTTCCCTGCTGCAGTAGCAACTCACCCAACCAGCAGTGGGATGGCACATCTCAACGCCTACGTGAAGGGTGTGTATCAGGAACAGTGTGGCCAGCAGGAGCAGGGCAGTGATTGTCCCCTGTACTCGGCACTAGTGAGGCCACACCTCAAATCCTGTGTTCAGATTTGGCCACTCCAAGAAAGACGCCGAGGTGCTGGAGTGTGTCCAGAGGATGGAAATGGTGAAGGGTCAGGAGCACAAGTCTGGTGAGGAATGGCTGAGGGACCTGGGGCTTTTTAGCCTGGAGAAAAGGAGGCTCAGGGAGGACCTTATCACTCTCTGCAACTGCCTGAAAGGAGGCTGTAGCCAGGTGGGGGTCAGTATCTTTTCCCAGGCAACCTGCAACAGGACAAGAGGACATGGCCTCATGTCGTGCCAAGGGAAGTTCAGGATGGACATCAGGAGGACTTTCTTCATGGAAAGGGTTGCTAAACATTGGAAGGGACTGCCCAGGGAGGTGGTGGAATCACCATCCCTGGAGGTGTTCAAGAAAAAACTGGCACTTAGTGGTCTACTTGGCAAGGTGGTGATCAAAGTTTGGTCTTGATGACCTCAGAGGTCTTTTCCAACATAAATGATTCTGCGATCCTGTGATCACCATTGAATGACTCTGGTAGCATAATCCTGGATGGAGAGAACCTGTGTTCCTCACCTCCTCTATGTCCCAGATGCCACTTCCCAGCAAACATAAGGGATGGCTACCTCCCTCCAATTTCTGCTGGAAAAGAATACAGTCTTAAACAATGGTGAATATATTTACAGAAAATTCACTGCCCATGACTGGATACTGCTTGGAAACAGAGATCCATTTCTACGCCACCGGTTCAACAAGAGGCAATAACAGCTGAGAACCAGCTTAATCACAGGGCTGTCTGGTTATCCACACGGCATCAGTTGTCTCTGTTAGCCCAGATATTCACTTCACCCCAGCCCAGACTGACACTCTCATCAGTCTAGTCTACAGACAGAAGAAAAACTTAATCCCTGCAGGATCTGACTCTCCTCTCATCTCTGCCGCCAGTCCCTCCACACAAGGAAGGGAGCCCAGGGGAAGCTTTATTAGTCTGTCGGTGAACTTAAAATGATAGCACTTGCAGTACTGTCAATCCAGCACAAGTAATGACTTAAATATACACATATAGATATATTTATATTTAATTGCCAATTCATCAGTAATTCCTGACAGATGGAATCCTTGCATTTCAGGTCAACTTGACATCACAGCACTCAAAGGTCCAAGTGAGTATTGCCAAATTTAATGAGCTGCAGTAACCATGTCTCCACATTATTGAACTAATTACTAGCTTCTGAAAAGAAAAGAAAAGAGGAGAGGGGGAGGAAGAAGAAGAAAATCCTCTAAACAGATGAAACTTTAATTAACAGCATTTTGAGACATTACTTATTACGGAGCAAATGCCACTTCAAAGTGAAAATAGCCTCTAGGTGGATAATAGATCTAATGAGAGGTACAGTAGTCAATTTAGTACTAAACTTGCTTCATATATACAGCTTTAAATCTTCAGAATAACCAGACTTCATGGCAACAGCCAGTGCACACTGCTCCTCATGATGCAAAGTCTCCAAGTCTCTGTTTTCACCAACCATGGACCATCCAGACAGATTTGACATGAGGGCAGCCTGCTGCAGGTAGATCCCATCTCTCAAATCCAACTGGACCACACGGTCACTTCAGCTGGTGGCCAGTAAGGCACAGGCCTGGCAACTACAGCAGTGTGTCTTCAATTTCCAATCAAGATTGTTACTCAAAAAAAAAAAAAAAAAAAAAAAAAAAAAAAAAAAAAAAAAAAAAAAAAATTGTTTTCATTAAAAGTAGTGGCTACAGTAGACTTCCAGGTTGAATGTATATGTTTCATTGAAGACAGTGCAAAAGTTTCATGTTAAATTTGTGAAATCAATAATAGAATTCAGCCTTATATGAAGCAAATGCAAAATTAATTTCTTCAAATCAACTTTCAGCAACTTCTGTTCCTCTCTCTCATACATACACACACACACACACTCACTCACTCATTCACTTATCTAAACAGACTTGGAAAAAATAACTAAAAATCCCGCCTTCAAACCAGTCAAAATATTTTTCCTGTGAACTGAGCAGGAAGAAAAGGAAGAGGTTTATTGCTAGTTCTGTTTCTAAACGCTGTGCATTGCTCAGATCTGCCGTGATGAGGGGCCATGTCAAATTGGCTAGATCAGGTAACAGCAGGCTGGAAAAACCTTTCCTTATTCCGTAGAGACCTTCATGAATCTATTCATACCTTGCCCACTTCACTCGCCACGGTAACCCCCTTTATAAACCCCACTGACAGGAACTGCAACCACAGCAGTTCAGGGCAGGCTGTCACCTCCTGCAATAAATTCCCATGATTCAGGAAGTGTAAATCACACAATTTTGTGCTGGGAGGGCTCAGCTGATATAACCATATTTGCATGCATTTAGGTGCATTTCCCAGACAGGGACCTACAGAGTGGAATTCAGTGCTTGCTCGCTGCCATCCTGTGCAATCTTGCAGGATTCAACCAGCCTACCGCTGCCTCCCAGGCAGGAGGCAGGGGATGATAAAACTTGGCATTGTCTGGCTGTACAGAATGCAGGCTTGCTGCAAATTGAGCTTGAATATTGCTGGGAGGTGGGGAAGGGGGAATGGGGGGGAGGAGAGGCATCAGATTTGTTTAGGCATAAGGACATATCTCAATTTACTCCTTGGTTTTCTTCCCACCCCTACCCTGGTAGGCCCATTATTTCCCACTTCAGAATTAGCACGTTTGCCAGCAGAACATAAAGGCAATGACTAAGGAAAGCTGCAGTCTCTGCCCTTGGAGCATTTTCTGCCCTTAGGAAGGGACTTCAGTTGAAGCCATTTGGAAACAAAACAGCAAGTGCTCTGCTGACAGCATGTAGAAACACGGGGGGCTCTGTGAATCTGTGTTTCCCAGGATGCTGCCAAGGCACAGGCTGGCAGGGTGAGTGAATTCCCCATCCCCAGACCGTGCTCTCCTGCTCACTTTCAGTGTTGCCTCTGGTAGCACTGCTCTTATTGCCTTAGGGTAGCTCTAGTCATGCATCACAGGTTCTTACCTTGTTTTTTTTTCCTTGCACAGAACTCTGTCCTTCCAAAACAGCATGTGTTGTGTCCCAGCAAGCACCAAATCAGCAAAATTTCTGCACTTTGGTAAAGATCCAAGACCACACCTACAAACAGGCTAATCAGAATCCAGAAATTTAATAGCCTAATAGAGAGTTCACTTTCACCTCTCCCATCTCCTCCCTCCAACCAAAACTTTTTAGAAAAAGAGGCAACAGCTAAGAATGAGGCTGGTGGCTACATTTAGCTGGAACAGGATTTGAGATTTTGAGGGAAAACCCCTGGCTGCGAAGCACTTGGCTGATGCAATCTGAGGAAGAAATAGGCTTCTACCTATCAGAAGAGGGATCCATCAGTGGATCTGCAGCAGCTCGGTTTCTGAGAGGAGGATCTCAGGACCCACAGAGAAGGTGTACAGTAGGAGAATACACCACAAGGACTGCCTGTGTTGCAGGGGTGCCTTGTTGGTGGCTTCCATGCTGCTGAGCTGCACTCGCCTCACAAGGTACTGTGGCCTTCATGGTCATCCTCTGCCTCAGCCTCCAAAATAGTTCTTGAGTAGGTCCTAGTCCCTAAGCTGTGATTTTCCATGTAACAGTATAATGATGACAGCCACCATCTAGCAATGCGTGACTTGACTCCAGGCTCAGCCCAAGCCTCAAGCCCATGCCATGCCAGCCCAGATTTGACATATGAGCCCCAGGTTTCCTTCACTGCTGGACTGGTGGCTTTCATGAGTGCTCTTGCCAGTGCTCCTGTGTACATGGGAGCTGGTTCCTCTTCCAGCCATGACAGTCTCTTCCAGCACCCTCTACTTAATTTTGCCCATGACTTTTAGGACATTCTGACCACCAGAATGAAAGCCTGCATGGCAGCCAGTGGGGTCCAAGCAGCTGGCGGGTTTCCAGGCTTGTGATTGCCATCCTCTGTTACTGGAAACACCCTAATTATTTGGTAATGCACTGCACTCGTCTGACAACCACCTAACTTAAGGTCTGTTGGCTTTTTCTAGGCTTTAAAAAAAAAAAAAATACTGACTGCAGACTGCAAACGCCTTTCCCAATGCAGCACTCCTTGCTCTGCTCACAGCTGAGGGAAGTGCATGAAGATTCTGCACAAGCAGTAGGTTTGAGTGGAGAGCAGGGCACAGGGCTTGTATCTCTTACAGCTGTTCATCCAGGCCAGGCAGTTGTACCTACACTGGCCAATACCTTTCCCTGACCAAGAGCTGGTGGGAAGTAGGAGACTCTGGATGGGGAGATCTGTGGGGTGTCCTGACAGTCCCTCAAAACACCCATGCAAAACCTCCACTACTGAGACACCTTCTCTGCAAAGAGAGGAGGTCAAAATTCACCTGGGAGGAGCACTGAGCCAAGCAGGCAGATTATGTGTCTTAGCAGGTATAAGCAGAGGCACTGCCAAATAACAGGCAGAATTTAAGCCCTGGGATAATTAAGAGTCCTGTACTATTACCCTAACTTGCAGCTTTCTTGTACTTTTTTCTCCCCTGGCTACACTCAGATACAAACTTTTCACAGCACAGAAAAACAACACGTGAACAGCCTTCTCTTATTCTCCCTCTTGATCCTTTAAAGCAAAAATAAAATTCAAATTACTCTCCCTCACCAAAGAGTGAATGAGAGAGATCTCCAGTACAAAGCATTTTTCCCAGTCCTCTGGTGTCTGTGAGGCACAGTCCTGCCACTGGGGTGTGAGGTTTAGCAGCTGTTTGCAAAGTTTCTCCCTGGACCACGGTTCATATTTCAAGCACCTCTCAGAGACCACGGGTCTGAGACATGGTTTTGAGTCTTGTCTAGTTAGCTTTTAAGTCTGACTTGCTACAAAGAGGGGTGACGGAGAAGATGGATCAAACAGATGACCTTGACAAAGGAGGTGCCTGCTCCTTGGTTTACTTCAAATCCTTGAAAGACTGTTATTGAACATTAAAAAACTGACTAAAAACCCCCAAAAAACCCAGTAATAAAAAGCAGCTAATGTATCCAATTTTTCCGGCCAAAAATTAAGGCACTGGAAGGCAGGCTTTTTAATGGCTATCATTCCTCCTGTGTTATTTGAAGATCCCCTTGTAAACGGGAATCCTGGGTCTGTTTTGCCATCTGTTCCCTCCACTCCTGCCTAGGAATCCTGAAAGGGTATTTATTGTATATGCAGGTTCAGTGAGGCCCACTTACTATAAACAAATACTGCATGAAATATGGTGGGGCCAGCTTTTTCTACAGTGCCTGTATTTATGAGGAAACAGTATAAAAACAAATATGTAATCTGGAAATAAACCTGTTAAATGAATAAAAAGTCCTATGGAGCAAAACATAATGATTAGCAGAGCCATTGAGGGAAAGACCCTGTTAAGGGAACACATCTGTTGTCATCCACTTTGCTTTTCCCCCCTGATAAAAATCCATTTAGAAGCAGCCATCAGAAAATCACGGGGGAAGGGATGGCAAGAAGGAGGAGATGATCCAACCTAAAAGCTACAAAGCCGACCATGGCACTTTTGCTGGTTCTTGAAATGCCTCTTGAGTCCTGCACCCTGCTGTCCACCAAATATAATCTATGTTATTTACAGCATGTACTTGGTACAGATTACAGTCACTCAGCTGAAGGGGGAGAAAAAGGGAACTAGAAGTAATAATAAAATGGAAAAAAAAAAGAGCAGGAAAGCAATTGAAGGCCAGCATGGTGTGCTGAACAAAGATTCAAATAAGGAACTTGCAGTGCAACATGTTTGTGCACACATGCATAGAAAATCATATTTGGCTTTTTGACCAATTGCACAAAGCAAAAATACAGAAGTTATGCAGAAGAGCAGCACAAAATAAACCTGCTATGGAAATGTAAATCAATCATGACCTCTGATTACCAGCTTCTCCCTTGTGCAGCATCGCTGACTCAGAGGCAGGAAGTGCTATTCTAGCTACCTGTTCCTACCCACTCTGTATTTACAGACATCAAGTGAAATCACAACCTGCTCCGCACCCACTTCACCCCACCCACGCAGCCAAAGCCAGCTACAGATCGGCACTGAGTTGCACTTGTTGTCACGCTCCCTCCCCATGGTTCACATTTGCTCCAAGATGTTCTGGGTATTTCCCAGCTCAGTTTCTGCTTTCCACTGTGGGTTGCCTCCCCATGGAATGAGTTATTAATACTCTAGTCTCTACCTGCACCGCAAACAAAGCAGGTAGGAGCTGATGCAACCCTGGAAAGTGGTGTACCAAGCACTGATGCAACCCCTCAGAGAGCTGTGATTACTCCCCCGGAGCGTGTGGGATGAGGATGCCCTGCTTGTTCTCATCTTGACTCTTGTTTTCGCCTTTGCCTGCCTGACCTGGCATCACTCTGTAGCTCACATCTTCCCAGTCTGTGGTTCTGGTTGTGCCCTCTCACCAAATGTTCCCGGGCAGAGTAATTACTGACAATGTGCTTTTCCTTCGTCATGCGTGTGACTTCACTGTCAAACTGAAGTACCTTGCCTTGCTCTTGTTTTTAGCATTGGGGTCCTTTTGCCTCTCACCCATCAAAGTAAAGCAATAAAACCTTCACTCTCGTAGCAAGGAAGACAATGCCCGAGCATTGACTGAAGAGATGAGTAGCAGATGATGGGCCTGTGGTTTCCCTTCCCCATCCAAAGCATGGAGTAAGGTGTCACATAGCATAATTTGAGTACTAATTGGCAAAACAGGCATAATAATTTGCTTGAACATGCACTATGATGCTGATGTATTGTTTGCAAATTATTAACCAGCATTGACTTGCTGTCTTCAATGTATGTGAGCTGTGCCTAAAAGCTTAATGCATTTATATCACTACAGTTACTACTACTGCTCACTGACACACTTTAGTATTTTTATTGCTTTTTCATAGCTGACATGATTCTGATGGTATGTAATTAAATATTTTACAAAGATAGGGTCTGATCCGACAACCTTTATGTACATGAATAACCTCATTATATTCAGTGCCTCTACACATGTATCCAAAGCAGTCAAGGCTGGGTTCCTACTGCTACAAATATAATTTTTTCCCCTTCTGTATTCCTCTTCTAGGATTTTGATGGAATTAATAATGGTGGGGGGAAAAGGACCCTTAAAACTCCTTCACATTTATTTTGTGCATTGAAACCTTCACCTAGGATTTAAAGAAACTACAAGAACAATGTTGTGGCAGTTATTCTTGGCCAGGGATAGAAAGCAGTAAGAGTTTTTGTTTTGGCAGAGACTGAAAGACATATTGCTTTTTTGCCAGACTATATCTCAGTGGGGTGTCTTGAGACTGATTAGGAGTTTAAAGGGGAGATTTTTTTCTTTTTCAAGAATTCATGACTCACTATAAAATGTGGTACATTTCAGGCATGAGGGGGTTTGCCCAAATGTTTTTTTCTTTATATTACCTGCAAAACATGTCACAGTAATATGCTTCCTTCAAATTGATACACATGTAATATGCTGATGTACCAGTATCTTAGAGGCTGGGAATGTCCTGCTCCCCACTGACATATTTACATGTTCACAGGGACGTTTTGCTTGGCTCCAGCAAGAAGCAAATCTGACCCAAAGCTAGACTGGGAGCTGAAGACCTTACTTTGTCATAAAACCAGCTTTTCAAGTTTGGATTCAGATCTTCAGCCTACAGGCAGGCTTGTCCCAGGTGCATTGTCATCTTGGCACCTGGCGCAACACATTGTTACTCATCCAGAATAGCCAAACAGTCAGGCAGGAGGACAAAGGTGATGGTGGATCTTGGGATTTGAAGGCTTGGATTCATTTAAGAGAGACATAAATAAAATATTGCAGCCTTAACCAAAGCACAAGCAAAAAGAGAGGGCATCTGGGCCGCTGTGAATCCCAGGTAAAACACAACCCTTAACAAAACTTGGCATTTTGCAATAGCCTCTGCAGCTGAATGAAGGTATTTTTCTGGTTTTCCCACAGCAGGGAATTCAGGAAGGCTCTGAACTCAGCCAGCAAGACTCTCTGGTCATTTTATGCACACACCTACTTTACTACCTCATGGACCCCAGAAAAAGCCTCTCTCCCATCTTTGGGCAAAAAGGAAACCAAGTACAAGTTTCTGAAAACAAACAGGCCCCTTAAATTAAAGTCTACAAAATATTAGCCTTGTATGAAAGCCAATATCTTGCATAGTTACACCTATGTGTAACCATGCAATATATTGGCTAGTCATCTAGTCACCTAATCTGTGCCTGGGAAAGATTAACCCCATCCACAGCCCAGCCCAGCCCAGCCAGGACAAGCCAGCCAACCTGGCTTTTGGGGAGCTCTGCTGGATGAGTAACTTTGAGCATCACTGAATTGCAAGCCATGACAGGAGGTGAAACCTTTTTGGCACATGAACTGCAGGAGACCTTTGGTGTCTGGACAGGAGTACAAAGACCCTTACTGGTCCTGTTCCCAGCAGGGGTCACACCACAGGTAAATTCCATTACCAGTCCAACCTAAAGTTAAACTCATGGCAACAATCACAAATGTGTTTTGAGACTCAAACTGAAAGGAAGAGAACAAAAAGTTGCTTATAAATGATCTGATGCAGCAGTTCCAGCCTGCCAGCTGTACAGTAAGGGAGCATTTCCCTGCCCAAAAGTTAAGGTCAGGAAGGTGATGCTCCTTTTGAAATTCATCATCCTAGAAGAGTTGGGCTCTCTTCCTCTACCATCAACTGTTTTTCCAGGGTGTGTTTAGAAAAACCACGTCTACCACTCCCCTTCCATCTTCCCCATCTCTATATTTTGGTCGGTGTGGGAAGACAAGGCTGTCAGACCTGCACCTCCTCTCCTTCCCTCCCTTCTGGACAGAGTGCAGGTTTCGGTTTCAAGTCTGCTTCTCTTGGACTGACATGCTCTGCAAAGTTGCCATCAGGGACAAAATCAGGAGCACTGAAATGGGAGGAAAAAGTTAATCCCACATGACACATGGGGGAAAGGCAACACACATCAAGGCCTCTGGAAAACAGACTCCTTCCTGGCTTTCCAGCTACGTGCACATTTATGAGGTTTGAATAAAATTCAGCTGAAGCATGCAGGCCAACAACTGCTTGTCCAAAATGAACTCAATTGCCGGACTTTTGTCCATTTAAGAGTCACCTGATCCCTTTCTGTGCTGCCTAGGTTAAGCTCTGTCAGCATCTGAAATGCCTCAAGTAGCATTAACCCTTTTGATGGCACTTGAATGCTGGATGAACTTTTCAAAAAACTTTTTAAAGCATGATAAAAACACACAGATCAAGACAATCCAGTGACCCCAGCACATGGATGGGTTACAGCCCTTTGACTAGCCAGGAATGGCACTTAAGAGAAACGGAAGCGGGCAGTTAATGAGACACAAGGTTTACTTGCCCATGTGCACCTATGAATATGAACATATGGATTTCTTTATGTCTTGACCCCAGAGAAGGGGCATCAGACTAGAAAGCCGCCACCTGGTTTCTGTGATTATTTCTCCACTTAGGGATTAAACAACATCCAAACCTCTGTGCACATATTTTTATGTTGCAAATAGGGAGCACAGACAGTTGCAAGGCAAGGAGAGAGGTGTGAGAAAGAGGATTTCTAGTGACCTCGGGGAAAAGAAATAAAGGGATGAGTTCGGGCCTGCCAAACAGCTGGTTAAACTTCAGAGCTCAGTTTAAGACTGTTTTGAGGCTTGTCTACCCACAGCAGAAAAAAGCACTTTCTCCTCTGTCTGCCTTTGTTTTTGCACAGTTCCCTCAATACCACAGGCCATAAGCTGCTCCATGCAGCAAGACCAAGACTTGTCTCCTCACCTGAATGAAAAACCAATGTGTTTATAAACACTGGCTTTGGAGAGAGGCACAGGCGCCTGGTCAGACAAGTGCTCAAATGCTTTTAATGTGTTACCACTCCTTTTTTTCAGCTGCTGCTGGCTACTCCCAACCCCCTGGGCCTGTACACACTGCTCACCCATTGCGGTGCAACCTGCGGTGGGGTTGTTGAGCCCATCTCGGCACGGCGCCAACCCACCACTGCCTTCACCTTGGCTGGGATCCTGAGAAGAGGCTGCAATACCTATTAATCATAAACCCTGTTGATTAAATCCATCTAGCTATTTCACCCAGCTACAAGCAGGGGCAAGGGCTGTCCTGGAAGCAGCTCTGTCCTGCCATCCAGCTGCCTGGCCACGCACATGAAGCCAAGGAAAGAACTGAGTCTTCATCTACGTTTCATTTGTTGCTGGTCATGGGATTTCCACATGCATGTCACTGTGGTATAACACTGCCAGGTGTGAGATTTTTCAGGATGACAGAAGAAGCTAAAAACTTCCACCAAGCCCTGAACAAGCCTGTTAAAACCCTGACTGAACATAAGCAGGGGTGAGTGAAGAAGGATGCACCCTGTTCCTGTGCTGCAGACACCCTGCTTCACACCCTGGGAAAAGGGTATGTCAGGATCTCAAGCACAAGTCCAGAGCTGTTTAGAAAATGAAAACTAAAGCTCCTTTGAATATCTTTGTTTCTATTCTTAACCACAATTTCATTTGCATTGATGTTTCCTGACCAATTCTCTCCTCAAAATAATTGATGGGGAAAAGATCAAGAGATGTAATTAAAAGAGAAACAAACAGGAAACAAAGGGAAGAGGGTAAATGGGCATGTGACTTTGGGTCAGGGAAGGAAGAGGAGCAGGTGGTGGAACTGATGAGGGAGATTTAATGAACTGCAATTGACTTCAAATACAAAGGAGGAGGAACCTAATCCTACCGTTGGATCTGTACACATATGGACTTATCATAACAAATGGTAATCAATCCATCAGCCTTAAATTAAAGATAAGGTGGGCAGGAAGGAAGGGATGGAATTTATTTTCTCCTTCCCGTCCCTCCCCCCACCAAACTAAATCTATTTGCATGTGTCCATGTCTTTGTTGTCAGAATTAGTGTCTGTCATGTCTCCATTCTCAACGAAAGCAGTCACCTTCCTGTGTTTCACTATGCCACTGAGAACAGGCCCCTTAGAAGCTTCCCCAGGAATTCAGGCTCCTGGTTACCCTGATTCTGCAGTGTGTTTCACTTGACACTGATCAAGGCTCAGCAGCCTCAGAAATATGCTTGTAGGACTCTGCGTGTAAAGGCTCGCTGAGCTTTAATCAAATGCACATCACAGAGAGTCCTGCGTGACAGAAAGCAGACCCACCAGTCCTCAGACCTGCCAAGAAGAGCCTCATCTGCAATAGGAGCATTTTTCCTCTTTTGTATCATTTTGGCCCTCGTTTTCTCATTCTCATTTCAAGCTGCAGAAATATTCTAGGGTTTATATGTTATCTCCTTGTTTCAAGCTGAAGAAAGTTCACTATGCTTTCTAAATATATACCCAGGTTTTATGAATCCTCATTAAGTTTTCAAGGATAAACTCTCTATTTTAAGGTCTGGGTCATCCAAAGAGAGCTGCACAGTTGGACACCCCTTTCCCGCATATTCAGGCAAGCATGTCTGTGCACATAGATTTGCCCTGCATTTGGCCTGGCAGGAAGTTTCTCCCAAATAAAATGCTTTTAACGTGGTGTGTTCATGGTCAGCAACTAGTACTTATTTCTCCTTGAGCCATAGCCAGCAAATGCGTGAGCAATTCATGAAGGTCACCATTGACACATGTTTAAAAGAGTGAAAGTTTGTTATTTACAGAGTAATATCAGGAGCAAGGAAACATAATTTTCTGTTCTTGCTATAAGCTCACTCTGTAATGTCCCAGCATATTTCCTACTTCAGTATATTCCAGTTATTCCAGAAGGACACTGCCAGTTGAGCTGAGAGGTGGCAGGGAGGAGGAGCTCAGACATGCAGAGTGGGACCTGTATGAAGCTGCAGTGTGGGACAAGGGCTGGATGCCCAGGAGACTCTGGAGCTGGTAGAAGGAACATGTGCAGCACTTCATTTCCAGAGGCATTTCCATTACAGCTACTATTTGAACAAAGCATTTGTCAATTCAAAAATTTCAATCACACCTCCCAGAGGACATGGCAGGCACAGATGGACAAGCACTTAATGTTGAGCCCTGGCACATCAAATCAGGAAAGGGGGAAGAGGAAAGAAAACAGAAATTTGTGAAACAAACAGCCACTAAACTTCAATTCTTCTCCCAATTTACAGCTCTGTAAGAGGAGTGCGAGGAACACAACCCAAGCACCATTTTAACTATCTTTCCCATTTCCCTGCTGGCTGAGATCCTCTTAACCCACACATTGATGCCCTGATGTTCCAGCTTCACAGCAGCTGAGGAGCCCCCACCAGAAGCACCACTGGTGTTGCCAAGGCAGAAAGGAGCACCCCTTACCCACTGCATGACAGCAAGCACTCAGCCCTCTCAGTGGTGATCTCCCAGCCTGAGCAGTCCCCCGTGCTTAGCTACTCCTACATGGCCATCAGGAGAAAGACTCAGCCTGTTGGGTGGGAGTTGCAGGAATTTGGGATACTGCAGGCACACACCAAGGAAGCACAGTCAAACACTCAGCACAACAACAGTTTTATCTGGATGATCTAGCTGTTGCAGGGTTGTCCACTATTGTCTTTGCTGTTTCAGACTTGGGGACAGAGAACACCAGTGACAGAGAGCACCTGCCATCTTCACAGAATCAGCTGAGTTGGAAGGGACCCACAAGGATCATTGAGCCAAGCTCCCAGCCCTGCACAGCACCATCCCCAAGAGTCACACCATGTGCCCGAGAATATTGTCCAAATGCTTCTTTAATGCTATCAGGCATCTTGTCTTTGTGTTGGGAATAACCTGAGAGTGTTGCTGCCAAGCAGCAGGATCATCTGCCATCTTCTTTTTGTTTTGGCAGCCACAGGGGACTGAGTTGAACACCTTCTATGTGTAAACCACCTTTTCTTTTTCTGTACTTCTGTTGCTAATATTGTTGCTGTGCGTTTCCTATGCTATTGCTGTTTGCTTTCAGTAAATTCTTACCTCAACCCTGCCTTTGTTCCTCTCTCACCAGAGGGAGGCAGGAGGAAACGGGCAGTGACTGATCTAGGGTTTAATTCCCAGCTGTCTTTTTAAACCACCACACCTGTCCTAAATGGCACTGCACCTGGAGCGTGGATTTGCACTGCATGGGTGTGTTCACTGCTCTTCAGGTACCATATGGGCTGATGGAGAGCTGATATGGCACACCCCATGACACCCTCCAGCAGAGCATGACTGCCAGAGGGCTGCCTGCCCTGTGCTGCAGCATGCCGCGTTCCAATCTCATTTTGCCTCTGCCAGAGGGGATGGATCCCCTCAGCCTGCTGAAACGTAACCACAGAGCATCCCAAGAAGTGTCACTTATCACCACAGGCTCTTAAGAAGACAGACATTTTCCAACAATGCATCACTTCCCTGCTCCCACGGGAGCAAACACCAGGGTTCCTGGAGGAGCCATCGGACACATGTCCCCACACACACATTAGTAAGTCACCACCTACCCAGCCTCTGTTTTCTTCTGTTGGCGACTACAATTTTACTCGGAGTTTTTGCTAAAGAGCTTCTTCTCTTGCTTATTGTTCCATGGGAGCCTGAAGCAAAGTGTGTCAATGGCAAAGGAGGAGGGAGGAGGTCGAAGTGAAGCTTGGTGGTACACAATTCCCCTCTCAGTCTGGCAGTTTTGGGATCTCTCTCGTCTTCTTTTCACCTACGAAAACCTGGCTGCTGGCCACAGCATAATACAGCAACGGGGGAAAGAGAGGAAGAAGGCTTAACTTTTATTTATTTTAGTGCGATCATTAGGATTATGTCAGGGGGAAAAAGCATTAATACATAATCTTTTCCCTGTGCTATACAACACTGGCTGCTTTTAATTTAGAATTAAATTGAAACACTCACTCAGAACAGCTTTGAACAGCAGCCAAGGCCCTCTCTTGTATTGTGTGAGCAGCTGGGTAGCCTTTCCACTCTCTTTTTTTGGTCCACAGTGCCCTTTTTTGAGACCTGTGCTAATGGTTGGTCACTGAAGATATTTGTCACCCTTCCTCAAGTGTCAAGGGTCCCCCTGGCTTGGAGTTGGCACACCAGTCACAGGCAGAGGGGGAGGCCCAAAGCATCTGAGTGAAGACCCCAGGAGACCAAACTTCAGCAAATAAAGCCGCACAGCTACAAGCATTTCACAAATTAAAGCAAGAAGGGACATATCAGAAAGCACACCGAGAAGCACATTTTTTAAAAATGCTAACTAGCAGTGATTTATGGTTTTTACTCAACGGCACACATTGTTTTGTATGCTTTGTCGCACACGATGGGGCAAGTTCACACAAGGAGGTTTGGAGGTATAAACAGGACAGACAAGGCTGGGTGGGGTAAAGCCAAACTTAGTTAAGTGAACTGGTCATCCTGTTTTGCTCATACAATAAGCCTACTCCAGAGGGTTCTCACCAAGCTGATGAGAAATGTGCCCTGGTTCATTCCCTGTTCATTTTAATCTATATAAATACTAGGTTTTGTCAGGCTAAAGAATCCAGTGCAGATTCAAGCGCTTTCCTTAATTATTGGTATTCACAGAAAGAAAGAGTAAGTTTAAAGGAGGGGGAGGAAAGAGACTGCCACCCTTTCAGTGCTGCTGTGAAGGGAGCTCTGCTTATCACAACAGGTGCAAAGGCCACTCACAAAAACAGAAGCAGTTCAACACTGAAAGGCTAAGAAATTACTTATTCTCTTTGTCAGCTGCTCATACAAGCAGGGTAAAGGCTACTTGGAAGGAAAGAAAGAGGGTAAAAAGAAGGGTTAATGTTTGTGAAAGAAGGAAAGAAAGAGAGAAAGGAAGAAAGAAAAAAATATTAAGTGCAGGAGCCCACAGGTTTTCAGGAGACTCTGAAAGATGTCTTTACCTTAAAAAATATACATTTAAAAAAAAAAAGGCAGAAACAAAACTACATCCCCTGACAGAGCAGGAATGAGCAGCACCAGCAGGCTGGGGACGGGAGAAATTTTAACAGTCTACCACTCCATCTGAATGGTGAGGGGAACAATGCCGGCTGAAAGCACAGCATTCCTGCCCTTGCACCCCCGCAGAAAGGGGCTGTGCAGGTCTTTCTGATGGCTCTCTCTAATTACACGTTCCTGTGTATGGCAATTCATGGCCAGTTCTGAGAACGTCCTCATTCCTTGTCAGAAGGGTGATTAATATACCACACCTAGAGAGTCAACGTACTGGGGAAAAAAGTTATATTAAAAAAAAAAAGAAAGCAAGCTCCTCTGATGAGAAGCCCACAGTTTTCAGGCTTACTGTTATCCCTTGGGTTCTTAACTGGGTTTTATTTATTCCACCCTTTTCCTTTCAAAATAAGGCATCAGACGCAAAGGAAACCAGGATTTCGTTTTGTAACACCCCTCCATTAATCCCTAGATCTCTCTCAAGTGCTGCATAAATTTCATCCTGCCTTCCCGGAGCTCACAGAGGTTGTTTAACACCTGGTGCATCTTATTTTCCAAGAACGATTGTTGTGTTTCTTTTAACCCGACCTGGGATGATGTGCAAACCAGCCACGACTGTTAGATGCTGAGTGTTCCCAGAACCAGATGGTCAAGCCTTCCTCTTTTAAGACAGCTGACTCAAAACCATAAAAGAAAACACCAAAAATGAAAACAATCATCAACGACAACATCAAAAACACCCCGTGGAGGGGAATAAAATATTTCAATATTGGCACCGTGAGACAGAAAGAAACTCAGAGGAAAGAGAGTGTGTGATTTCCAAACCCTGAAAGTTAAGCATGCAAAAGAGGCAACTCACTCATCAGGAAGTTTCCACCAGTGGAAAGTAACAGGAGGAATTCCCTAGCTTAAATATGACAGATGTTCATACCTCTGCTACCCAGAAGCAGTAAAAACCCCCTGTGGCTATTCTGACTGCCCTGCTAAATGAATGGCGAGTTGAGAGAGTACTAATAAAGCCCAGCAATGCAAGCTGCCACTGCCTGCACCTGCAGGTTCTCGGGTACCCACTTCTGGCTTCACAATTTACAGCCGAATGCAAAGCACTTCATGTTAGCACCATGAATAGTCTCTTGCCCTCCTCGTGGTTCTCCTCTCCTTCCCAGGCCTCTTCCATTCACAACTAGTCCTAATTTAATTGGGCTGCTTGCTCTGTGCCACTGAGGGGACACTGCTGACACACACTGCACCTCTTGCACAACCAAACTTGCCTGTGGCAGGTTTGAGGCAGTGCAGGACTTCTGTTCATAAAGCTGCTTCAGCCTAACTCAGCTGAGAAATTCTACACTGAAGGTTAAATCAGTCCAACACCAGGTTTCGAGCAATCCTGTTTATATACAGCTGACAGGTTTGCGCTGGTTTAATAGAACAAATTCCTCCCCTCCTCGACTGGAAAAAAAAAAAATAAAAATCAATGTACATTTTCACACCACTGTAACGAAAATGAAAAATAACTTTTTTAAAAAAATCCATATCTGGTTATGGGCAGAAATAAATATGGCAACAATATGCCACAAAACAGCTTGTGAAATTCACACATGAAGGTGTAAAGGTAGAGCACAGAGAATCATGGAATGTTAAGGAATTAAAAGGGACCTTAAAGATAATCTAGTCCCAACCCCCCTGCCATGGGCAGGGACACCTCCCACTAGACCAGGATGCTTCTTATCCAACATGGCATTGAACACTCTCAGGATCCTCAGCCTCCCTGGGCAACCTGTTCCAGTGTCTCACCATCCTCACAATAAGGAATTTCTTTCTAACCTCTAACCTGAATTTCCCCTCTTTCAATCTGTACCCATTAGTCTTTGTCCTGTAACTACAGTTCCTGACAAAGAGTCCCTCTTTGGCTTCCCTGTAGATCCACTTCAAATACTGGAAGGCTGTTATGGGGTCTCCGTAAAACCTTATCTTCTCCAGGCTGCACAGCCCCAACATTCTCAGCCTCTCTCCGTAGGGCCATGGCTGGCATGCAGGCTTTCATCCTTGTAGACATGAAGGAGCTTTTCCTTCTTCCACTGTCTCTCACCCCTCAAGAGGAAAACAGATACACAAACTGTCTAAGGACCCTGAAAAACCAATAATTTCTTGTTAACCATCATAAGAAACAGAGAGCCATGCAAAAATAAGAAATGCCTGTATGCTTTTCACCAACTACTTTTCCTTAACTTTACCTCTAATATTCTGTAAGAAGCATATGATCCTGACATGAAAAAACTTTGTGAACATTTCAAGACAGAAAGCCCATTTCAAACATTACAAGGAGAGGGGGAGATTCAACCTTTTTCAGAGCTTCTCATGCAATTTTCTACAGTTCTTAAAAAAGGTAAAGTCACAGTTAAAGGATATGCTGTGCTCTGTAAAATTATAGAATAATTTAGGTTGGAAAAGACTTCTAAGATCAAATCCAACAATTAACCCAGAACTGCCAAGTCCACCATTAAACCATGTCATTAAGAACCACATCAACATGTCTTTTAAATTTCTCCAGGGATGGTGGCTCCACTATATCTCTGGGCAGCCTGTTCTTCCACTCCTGTGTCTGGACTACAAACTTAATCCAAACATAGGACTAGATTTAACAGAAAAGATCACTTACAAGGCTGTTTGTATTTGAGCTAAAATCAGGGTTTGAACTAAGTTAAACTGCAAAGGCTCAAAGCACAGCCAAGGCCTCAGTCCCTTATGGCACTAGGTTGTAGGAGACTTTCCAGTCACATCAAAGAGTTTTTGGTAAGGCTGTTAAGACTCACTGCTGCTCACAGTTATGGAGCACTACAGGTAGAAAACCTGAGTTCTACACCTCCTTCTGCAAGTAAGCACTGACAGATGGTCACAGCAGAAATAAATAATTTCATATCCTCATGATGTATCTCAAGATGCATCATCATTTAAAAACAAGTCCTGCAGTGCACGTCAAGAAAATAACACAAGACAAAAAATTTAGTAGACCATGCTGCTGATGATGTAATATCTGCTCTGGACTGGGGATGTTCTTGAGGTTGGCAAATTCCCCTGGACAACAGGATAAGATTCTTGCCACCTCAAGACGCTGGCACAATGTAGATGTTTAATGCCACATGCCTGGTGCACACAGGACTCATTCATCAATGTCCCATATGCTGAAAAATATTTCTGTGCTAATTCACAATGATGGCAGTTAATCCACCATCCCTTACAAACCTCAGCAAAATCCACTCAGCTTGGAGTCAGGCATATTTCAGAAAGTATTTGTGCTCTCTGCATTGGGATTGAGAGAGACATACAAAGGAAGGGGCGACAGAAATACTGGAAGTCTAGCAGGGCCTGGGTAAAACCTCAGAAATCCTGTAAGGACATGACAGAAGCCACAAGCTTCTAAGGAGTGTGACTGGTAATTAAAACCTTGATACAGCAAGTCATTTGAGTTTATTTAAATAGCTACTTAAAGATAAACGCAAAGCATTTTGCTCAAACATTTTGAGGAATATGATCCTTAAGGAAGATTAACAAGTCTTTAATAACACTTGTGTTATGAAATGCCATTATAATCAAGCAGTAAACCAATAGTACAGTAGCACATGCTGCAGATCGCAATGGCTGTGTTTTGCAGAACAAAAGAGAGGGCAACCTCCTCATCTTCTATGACAGTGATACATGTTATATATACCTACACCTTTCAAACAGTGACATTTTTGGTACTTCTAGTCACCCATGAGGCCATCTGTCTACATGGGAAGGGGTAGCAATTTTTTGCTTTGAATTACACAACCTTCCAAGCAGGTTAAATGCAGGACTCTGTTAAAGGCTGACTACACCAGTGCACTCTTGCTTCACATTCCAGCTCCCCTGACCTCCTCCCCGTGCAGCAGCAGCGACCAGACCTGGCTCAGGCTGCCCTGTCGGGGGGCAGACGAGTCACAGATGCTCCCCCAGCTCAGAGCTGCAAGGGGCCAGCTGTGCCCATGCCAAAGAGCCAGAGAGAGGATGCCCGGCCAGGGCTGGGGAGTGAGGGCAGAAATACAGGAGCAGAGATTTATCCTAAACTGGAGCTGTCAGAGCTACATCCTGGTGAGTGAGATAATACATGCATTTCCCCTGCCTGGCCCAGACTGAATTAGCACATCTGGGGCCCACATTTACTGCTGCTTTGGAGCACCTCTGCCATTAACACTAAAAACACATCCTGGAGGACATCAGGGCTTGAGATGAAGGAGGTGAGAGGGGAAATAAGACACCTTGCCTCCCCCTTCACCTTGTTCCTCCCTCCTCCCACATGGCTTCGAAACACTTTGCAGCTTGAATTCTGTCAATCTCCGTATGGAAGAAATGTATTTATAGAAACCCCATTGCTGTGGCTCAATACTTTTATGGCACCAGATGTTGAAGGATATGAAGTTGATAAAATAAAGCACAGACCAAGAAAAAGGGTCAAAATTATCTGCTGCCAGCAGTGAGAATTACTGTTTCTCCAACCTCCATGGAGCAGTGCCAGTTTACCTCAGTGAGAAGTGAGGTTGGCAAGCAGGTACAGACGTGAATAATTAGGCTGAGTAAGCTGTTCAACCAAGAAGACATCTGCCCTTCACAGGAGAGACTTTTCTAGAAAGGGTTAATGCCTTCTCCTTTGAAATACCACATGGCAGCTGCAGATGACATCAGATTTTCTGCCATACTGTTTTATATCAGCATATATGAAGCATCCAGCGAAGACTAAGTACTGCTTGAGACTGCAATCAGAGCAATGGTCAACATTATCACAACAAATGATATCATTTAGAGATTTCTTGATCTTATGGTTGTGTTTAAAAATAGGGATATCTTCAAAATACCAGGGTATATGCAGATGGAGCAAAAGCACCAAGGGTTCAAACACTTTTCTGGTAATCAACCCGCAAGAAACACACAGATCTTAGGTACACATGTGAAACCACCTGCTTTCAACTAAAGCCAGCAGCTCAGGAAGATGCCAGGGTACGTACCCAAAGGATCCATATAGCTATATTTTGGCACTATGCAGCAAAGCTGAGAAGTAGGTTAATTAAAATTCGTGTGTCATTTCCATTTCCTCTGCATGTCTACAAGATTGTTTATTCTCACCATCTGAAAGAGATTCTCACCATCTGAAAGAGATATTAATTGCTGCTCTTGGTTTGTGAGAATAAACACTACAAGAGATCAAGTTCCCTAGTGAAGCCTTCTCAGTGCTTTTATCTGCACAGCAATTGGCTTAGGATGCAAGCCTCGGGTGAAGTCCATTACCAGTTGTCCACCAAAATTTTGTTGACAAAGACTACATCAGCATTTGCTGCCCATTTCTATCAGTCACAGCTCAGTGTAGGAAGATTTTGTCCAGAGATTAGGTGTAGGCTATTTGCTTCAAATAATCCCCTTTCTTCACCGCTTGTGCCAGCTCTGTGGTAGTTGAAGTGATCAGGAGGAGGTAGGATCCCAAAACAAGATCTTGCACACAACCAGGAGAGACACAGTATGGAGAGAATGCAAATGTTAGCTCATCAGTATTTCAACACTGATACAGTATTAGTGCTGAGTATTAGTGAGAGGGGGCATAACAGACTGTGCTGCTGCACAGCTCATGGTGCATCTGGGGGATTGCTTACCTCCTGCCAGGATAACACCTTGTAGCAAAAGAGAGCACACAGTTTGGTGGCGATTTCTGTCCCTGTGCCAGAGATCACTGGGTGGTGGAGCCAGTGCCAGCCCAAAGCTAGCATAGTACTCATGACTGGTTTGATGTCAGCATCACTTCCACTGTGTCTGTAAGTGTGTTTTTTAAGTCCTGGGTGCTTAGACTTGTAGAGCCTGACAGTATCTGTGATGTGAATGTTTCCCCTTTGTTTCTTTACAGGCTTTCAAAGCAACTACAGCAAGAAGCATTAAAGTGTTTCAGCTGGATGGGCAATATCAGTCCCTCAGCTCTGGGAACATGAGGCCAACAAAACTGGACAAAACACAAAACAAGGTGCAAGACCCCAATCCACCTTACAATGATGCTGAAGTTCATTGGAGTCTGGATGGAAGTGGTAGGGCTGGGGTATGGAATAATGCACCCACAGATTTCACTGATCCTGGCAGAGGGCTGATCTGCAGCCCTGTAATGCACTACTGAAAAAATACAATAGGAAAAATAGTGCCCATAGCAAAGTGAGATGCTGTAGTGAAATACAATTCTTGTAAGTTTTAACCAGCCTAAGGAAGTACTATGTGTGTGCTAAGGAGCCATCCAGCTGACAGCAGCAGAGAGACTACATACAACAGGCCAAAAAAGTTAGGTTACACTCTTCATAGACCATCAAATTTCACAGAGATTTAATAAGGAACACACATATTACAGAACATGTAGCAGCAGGTGATGAAGGAAACTAGATAGTCCTTCAGCAGTAGAATGAAGATTAGACAAAAGAAACTGGACTATGCTGCTCATACAGGAGAATAAGGAAATGCCAGCAAGTGTGCATCTTCGATGGGTCTTTCAGCTCCTGGAAGAGTTTTGGCAGGGCTGTAGATCAGGCTCACATTATTTTCAAAAATGAAACATCACTACCAAATAGTTGGCAGAAGTGCATGAAAAACAAAAAATTATATTTTTAAAATTCCACCCACACTTTCCTATGATTGTAAAAGTTCAAAAGTTGGTTGTGCAGTACCTGTTAGCCATTTCAGTTACACGTGGTGTGGATGAAATGGATTTCAACTAAGCATAAAGAAGAATTACTGTGGTATACTTCCAGCCAAAATTTCTAGAAAAGTGACAGAGACTATAAATAATGAATTTGTAAGAAGAGACAGTGTGAGACTACTTCTCAGTTAACGGTATTTCTTTTGTCTCTCAACCAGTAATTCACCTGAACACTTTAGTTCTCAAGAGACCTGGAGTGATGCAAAAAACCTACCTCTCTTGCAGCATCTGTTTACAAAAGCTGTACCTGCTGCAGAGGCATCACAACAAAACAAATTTGGCTTCAGTGCTAATTTGCTCACAGTAAGTGTCACTTGAGACAAAAGCTAGCTAGACCTGGAGTAATAGACGGCAATCTCCATAAATGCATCCAAACAAAACACTTCAGCATCACTGAAAGGCTGTGAAAACTGATCAGAAAACACAGAAGTTCGAGTGTCATCTTTTGGGCATTTCTGGGTGAGTCACGGTATATTCAGGATCTTTTCTCTTCCTATTCTTTGGGGTACCTAGACTACATTCATTTCATGTACAGCCCAAATGATAGACTGCTGCTTTACAAGTCATACCTATTTTCTTGCATATATTGCCTTTCTACTACCGCAAAAATACTAGGCTGCCTTGATGGGGTGGGGGAACAGTACTTTGTACCCACCTATGACCCACAAGAAATGAACAAGATTTTTACCACTGACTTAGAGGCAGTGGGAAGATACTCAGAAACAAAGACATACATTATATTTGGGCACATGTACCTCTGTCACACCAGCAGCATAAATTGTTGCAAGTCTCCTGGGTCTATTTCTAATACAAACACCTAAGCCAGAACTATAAACTGCAAACAATGACAATTAAAAAACCATAATAAATCTTTAGGTGTTTGAGTAAAAGAGAGCAGGATTAATTAGCAAATCAGTGATTTGCTAATTAATGCATGGGCCCCCTTGTGAAATGCTAGGGTGTCTCCAGAAACTCATCATGTATACTTCAAATTTCCCCAAAACGTTTTGGTTATATGACACGTTGAGAATACGTAACATATTTATCCCTACACCTTTCAACAGTGCAACTGCCATTATTGGCAGCACAGTAATCGGATACTAAATCCTATCCATCACTTTCGAAATGTCACTCTAATACCAGCACCACAGCTCCAATGCACAGCCTCCCCTGGAGATACTCTAGCCCTTGTACAAACAGGTATTTCGAAAACCCACTTCAGAAAATTCCACTTCACCTCAAGGCAAACTGACATTTCTCTATTATTATCTTTAGAGTATTACAGATAGTAATAATTTTCTTTGGTTTGTTTTTGTTTTTTTTTTTTTAACCATGACACCGTTGCGCCCTGGAAATGATCATGCTCAGAGTTATCCCAGTTCACAGAGAGGGTGGTCACTGGAAGCCAAAGCAGACAGGATATTTCCAGAGTCCCTTCCCCTGAAATTCCTGATTGATGAGCACAGGTACTTACAGGACTGCAAGGCATGCTGCAACAAAACATCTTTTCCCCCTTGACCAGTGAAACACCTGGGCTTGTCCCCGGGTGTCTGTAGACACCAGTCCTACACCCATCAGAGCAATATTGTATGCATGGCAAAACTCCAACAAAGAGCACCAGGAACAAGGTTAAATATCAGTCAGGGAGGTGCAACACCAAATAAAAGGTGAGATCCAGTGGGAGGAGAAAGATTACAGCAGTGCAGGATCCTGGGGTGCTCCTGTTACACACACATCCTGAGAGCTCGTCTGTGCTTTTGGTTTTAATTAGCATTTGTTAACATATGGAGATATTTACCCAGAAGGAAGGTCGGTGGAGCGGTTAGCAGAAACAGCCTCTCTCCCTTTCCCCATCCCCTTCCCACTGGGGCACAGGGGCCAGAACTCCAGCTGGTATAAATCTGTGGTACTCTGCTGATTTACACCAGCTGAGCATCTGGCATCAAGACATTTCCGATTGTTTATAAAAAGAAGAGCAATGTGGTGTGCTACTTATAAATCTCTCTCCTGAGCCAAGGTTGTGGTCCTCACCTGTGTCCAGCTTGGCCATGTTGCCCCAGCCCATCACACTGACATAGCCAGGCCTGCTCCTGGCCACTGTCACCTGGAGAAAACAGGTACAGGAACCTATCTCACATCAAATTTGTACAAAATAGAGGTGGGAGAGAAGAGGTGAAAAATCCCTGCTCCTTCCCCCAGCCACACAGGGAAGATTAGTTAGCCAGTGTTTATAAACTGCCCTGAAGGGGTCAAGTGTGGGAGTGATTGGTGTCAGCTTCTCAGCACTACGGTTAACAGTCGACCAAGGGTTACTTTTAATTTCTCTTAATAACTGAACAAACGGGACCAGGTGTCCAGCCTTCAGCTTGCATGGGCAAGGCTTGGCCCTGTGCTGCCATCCCCTATGGTGCAGGAGGCATCACCTAGACAGGTGATGGCAAGAGGCAGCACAGCCCCAGCAGAGAACACCCACTTCCAGCTCAGCCCCACTGTACCCCACCTCACCCTGTGCTTGCTCAGCTTTCTGGCCCCTTATTTAATGCAGGGGGATGACTTTCCCCCTGAACCTGGTGGGACTGATATGCACAGGGGAAGGAGCATTTGGGTTTGCTCTCCCCAGTCCTCACCACCTCCCATGGCTCAAGCCATGTTCCCACCACAGCCATTTCAGTTCCATTCCTATCTGCAGTTCTTGTTAGCATTCTCCCCAGGGACAAGTGGCAGGAAGGCGGCCATCCCCCTTGCTTTCTTACAGACCACATTCGTACCTTTGCACTAATGTTGCTCCCAATCTTTACCTGGCTTTATTGAAGAAAAAGTTATTCCCTTTATAGCAGCTAAGGAATGTTCTTTGAAATTGTCTAGCACTCACATCTTCGGTCTAATCTGGCTTCTAAACTGAGTTGAATTCCTTTTCCTGTCTGTCCTTCATAAGGAAAATCTGAAATTTATATCATACATATTTCATTTATATTTAAAACTGCATAAGTTTCAAATACAGTTTCAGCGGGAAGGAAATTAAAATAAAATTTGATACCATAGAAATATTTTTGCATTGTGGAAATATTTTGCTGATTCATCTGCACTCTTGTGACAAAAATTACTAAGCCAGGATAACATAATATGACCCACGTGGCAGCAACCACTGCCTCAGGAGACAAAAGAAGAGGAATCGTCTGAGGTGAGAACAATGAAAGAACAGCAATTTACTGGGCCACAGCAGAAATGGTCAGTCTGGATGGTGCCACAGTCAACCATGGGGCCAGGAGATAGCCCTGTCACAGTGTGTGGCAGATCTTGCCATGGGTAAATCTGCAAAAGAACGAGAACCTAATCTGCAGCCACCCCATCTTCTCCAAGGCTGCCAGAGCAACATTGTGCAGCTCTCCTGGAGTGGACAGAAAACCAAAGTATCACCTTTCCTCTGGATCCCACAACACTGGGGCAGCTACATTGCCAATGGTGGCATCACAATGCTCACCACATCACTTTATCAGTCTTGCTTCCTCAGAGAGGCAGCAGGGTATTTGGCTTTAAAGCACATAACGGTGCAGCCTCAGCCCTGTGTCTCCTGATGTCCTTGGGAGTTTTGCTGCTGGCTTTAACAACCAGGCAGTCAGGGGGGTCACTGTGTGGTGCTTAAGCAGCCCCTCTGGAATCACAGCCCTAGACTGCAATTAGTGCTGATTTATTCTGGGTGACTACAGTTCAACACAGACCAGTACTGGTCTGGCTGCCACAACTCATCCTTGAGATTTGCCAGTAAAGGCAGCAATTCTTTTGATCTTCCTAACAGAGAAAATTGGAGAGCATACAATCAGCCTCTCTTTCTTCCCCACTCCACTGCCATTTGGATACGACTGCAAGTAGTCCGAGGGGAAGTTCTGCTTGGAGCACACTGCTCCTACAGTCCTGCTGGCCATAAAAAGTCAGAGGATTTAAATGCTCCCAACTCCACCTGAACATGTCAGACGTAGAGAAAAAGATCTTTGAATAAGAGTGAGGGTGTTGCCTGGGGCAGAAAGGATAGAGTGATAGAGGAACTCATAGTATCATTTGACTGTAAAGCAAATTGTTTTACATAGGCAACACAGCTCGGTCAAACAGGAATTAAGGTGTGACTGAAATTATTGTCTATGATCAAGCACACAGCAGGGTGAGCAAAGAGCCCAAATCTGTCTTTCCAGCTCCTTTCACTTGGATCTGCTTGTTGGCTGCTCCTCCAGTGCAGATCAGAGGGGGCCATGGCTGGGCTGTACTGCACCAGCTCTGGACAAACACAGCAGCCAGTACTCATCAGGATACAAAGAACATTGTCTTCAGGAAAGGAGGGGTATCCAGGACATGTATCCTGTACAAAGGATCCACTGAGATCGTGGTCATTTATTCAGGCTCTCCATTGTCCTTGTCCTTTGAGGTGTTTTCTGTGTGCTCATCCAATCTGCAGACAAGATGTGACCACATGACCACAGTCACTGTAATGACAACTCTTCTAGACTGAGAGTGAGGGATCACAAGGCCCTTCTGAAGAGGGACAGGTGCAAAGAGAAGCCACCATCTCAAGCAGAGGTTTAGGCAGAGAGGCTTGAACAGAAGCACAGCCACAGGAGCGGGGTGTGAGCAAACTCACAGCAAATGGGTCCTGTCCTCCCGCCCCCCAATATGGTTGTGATTATTGAAAAGCAGGGGAATACCAGCCATGACATCTGTACAAACACACCACAGGAAACCAAATTGCAAAGACATCAGCAATCAAGACCAGACTTTTGGTTTGTTTGTTCAGATATCAATATCCACTGAAGACAGCCCCGATCACGGCTGTAGTTGGCACAGCAGCGAAGGCTCCCAGGGCAGTAGGGAAGGTGAATAGGCCAAGGTGGGCAAAGAGCAAACCTGGTCCCTCTGGGATTCTCTACTGTTTCAAGAATAACTTGAGAACTGTTGTAGAACAGGGCATAATTAAATTAGTCTGGGGAAGAGAAGTGTCACACAAACATGTTCTGATCATTGTCATTCACTGGCATTTTCACTTGACATTCATCCTGAAGTTCAAGCCAGGAAGCTGCCAGAGAAACCATTCAGCTACAAGCTCTTCTCTCTCCTCCTGAAAACACGAAATAACCAAAAAATCACTTGCAACCAGAACTGTGCCAGCTGTTCCTTGAGAGTTGTGAGAAGTATAAGGTACACTTTTCCCACCAACAATGATAAAAGGTTGTTTTGATTGTCCGTTTGCCTCAATGTTTAAACATTTATCCTATAGGGGATTTCTTCTTTGGAGGTTAAAATAATGAAAGAGACCAGAATTTTTTGAACAGTTCACCTAATGTGGATCAAATACTCTGTTCTTGGATGCCAGTTAAACGTCATACTTACTATAAGACACCCAGTTATAATGCAAGCATTAGCATTTAGCACACATTTACTCAGAAAAAACAAGCCCACGCAAACTACAAATATCTTAACTTCAAAAAATCCAGTAACGCTCTTTTAAAAACCTCCAGGAGGAGACTTCTTTTAATCCTCTGAGTGCCTGAAAGTCATTCACAAATTAACAAGCACATAGTATGAATAAACTGAGTGACTTAAAGGTGCATGTGGCTCACCCTCATGGGGGTTGGGGGGAAGAACCCTGACTTTCTGCATTAGAAAACTATGCAAAAAAAAAAAAAAAAAAAAAAAAAAAAAAAAAAAAAAAAAAAAAAAAAAAAAAAACCCAAACAACAAGGCTGCAGCACATTTTCCTTTGGGGGTCTTCTACTTTACCAGATGTCCTAAAAATAAGGGGAAAATTCTGTTTTTTCTTTTTTCATGCACACAGAAGAAAATCCATCTCTTCTGTATACTGTATGTCTCTATAACACATCAAACATTAGCACATACAGACATGAAATACTATAAGATTAATAATAACAATATGTATTTTCTGCTAGAATGCATCCTTTTGCATCAAGACCTCAAGTAAGTTAATCACTTCAGCAAATATTTAAGAACATCCTGAAAACAACAGGACTTGGGTGCTTTGCCTCGATGAGCCCTCCAGATGTAAATATGAGCTTTTATTTTATTAGCTCCCAAAATCAAGAAAATAGTGAGCAAATGCAGAATTCACCAGATTTCACCAGATTCCTCTACACTAGAAAAAGGGACACCCATTGAAACCAGAAAGAGTTTAAAACGGAGAAGAAAAACTAGGTTTTTTAAACAGCAGGTAATGAATTTCTGGAATATGTCCCTGCCTCGTCTTCTTCCCTGCCTCTCATAGGATAGAAGCAATGCTGTTTATCTGTTAATCTTTCCCAAACCTCAGCTATCATCATTCCCCAAAGTAAGGAAACTTGCACAGCCAGGGAAGGAAATCTGCCTTCTGCAGAGAGAAATGTGGAAAGCTGAGTCACTTCAAGAACTAAATAAAAATAGTGAAAAATAGATACAATAATATTTCTCTCCTGTTTTGGATGCAGGGGAAGGAACCTAAAAATAACAACAACAACAAACCCTCAAACCAGTTTGCTCTAGTTATGATAATCCAGGCATAACATTTATATGAGAACATAAAATACAGCACACAGCTGTAAGTAAAACAATATGTGTGTTCCTGAATAATGGGAAAATAGCTTGCCAATAAGGATATATTTTGAGCAAATGAAAGATGACCTGGAATTGACTCTAGAGTAACAACTTGATTACTTATAAAAATAGGAGGTAGGGGAAGAGAAAAAAGTAGAGGAAGCAGTGGTTGGGAAGAGCTTATGTTATGTGGTATTTGATGTATTTACTTTGAAAAGTTTCCTTTTGATGAATAATAAAAACAATGCTGTAACAGCCATCTTCATGCCAAAAAATAAGATTGGCTAGGGATTTTACAGCTAATGTGGCTCTACTCACCCAGATTCTTTGTGTCAGAAGGCCACATTTAAGCTCAGATGGTGAAACTGAAGCAAAAGAGATTGAATAAGGAATTTCTCTGGAGGTGAAGGGAGAGAAGAGCATGTGGCACAGCTCCTTGAGAGAGAGCTTACTTATTTGAAGCCCTCCAGCCTGCAAATTGTTTCCATGCTGGTGTGCACAGCAACATACTAGTGTGCCTTGGAAGAAACCCAACACGCTTCCCAGCTAATGCATTTTTTTCTTTCAATATCCAAGGTGAGCTTAGTGTTCATAAAAGCTGAAGATTGCCAGGCTTGTTGGCTGAAGCAATCCACCACCACCCGTGAGGCATTTATCCTTCAGGCTCTAGGTCCTGGAGGAGCTGCCAGATATGTGGAAAGGGAAGAGGGGGGACAACACACCCCCACACCAGGTTATTGCTGGGAAAATTTGGTCTGTACACTTGCAAAACATGTGGGATGAGTGCTGTGATGCAGGGCCCGGGAAAAAGGCATAGGTGAATGGTAGCACATTCCTCTGTGTCTATCCAAGTGATTAATGGCAAGACTCCCCCTGCCTTGTTTGAGTTCCTCAGTCCTCATCCCTAAGAGACTTCAGGGCTAAGAATGTCTCTGTGACTCCCTGGGTTCTTGTCTTTCTGCTGGTGCCAAATGCAATGGTAATTTCCGGAACAGAACTGGTATAAAGCAAGAGAAAGAAGTAGAATCAATGCACTTTACACTACTTTTGAGCTTCTTTACAGTTAAAAAACCCTTTTTCTTGGCTTTTTTCAAGCTATACTTGCACATTGTGATTTTACCCCTGTGAAATAAACACCACTCTTGTCCTTGTCCCTCTTCTTCTTTCCCATACGTTGTGACCTTTTCCATTTGTTGGTTCTCTCCACTTCTGTGTCTTTTCCTATCTTTCTCTCTCTATATATCCTTCTGGGACATTTTCTAAAATTTAAATATCAGCCTAAAAGTCTTCCTCTCTAGTTGCTGAAGAACACAGTGTTGAGGTCAAATGTAATGTATTTCTGCCTAACTCAAAAGCTGAGGGACTTTCATGAAGAATACCACTCACAATTGCTTTCATAGCAGTGAGGGAGAAAACTTCAGGCCTTGTCCTCATTTCTAGCTAATCTAAGCTTACATTAAAGCTCCCTGTGACGCACAAATAAATATTTACTCTATGAATTTGAGCAACATTTCCTGCTTTGCTAAAACAAAGTTAGTGTTTGAGCTGGGCTTTCTGTCCAGTAGGTTTCTGATATACAGTGCTTGTTATGGCATCGTGACAGGCTTCTTCTTCATTTTCTCAGCAGCACCTGTTCACAGGAAACAGGAAGACCCAGATTTATATACTTAAAGCAGCATTTTATTGCTTTACATGAGTAATTCAACAAGGGTCAAGCAGTGAGAAGCAAAGGATGGAAGAGCAAGTATAGAGGCAACACAAAGAAGTGAATCTGATTAATTTTTCCTTTAGAAATACTAGAGAGAGGATTGCTTTCCTTGGAGAACATGCATTTGTTAACTGAGACGTTGCCATCATTACTGGGATGACTAAAATGTGGAGTGCAACTACTTCATCTTTTATACAGCTCTGCATCCACAGAGGGGAAAGCTTTTAGAAAGCAATAAGACAGCAGAAAGTCATAGTTATTAATCTGAGGTATTTTATCTCTTTTCTCCAGCTATATCTATTAGCTGTGCATGTGAATCTTTAAACAAAAGCCTTTCTTGTGTCCTCTTCTTATGCACCCCTCCTTTTATTGGTTTAAGCTGTAACTTACGGGGTAAAGAAAATCATTCCCATTTTTACTACAAGTCTCTATAAATAATAAGTCATACATATGTGAGGAGTAGGAACGAGAAGTAATTATTTGCCAAGGTCTGTCTTTCCTAGCAAAGAAAAAGCAACCATCAATTGTGTAGGGTTTTTAATAAAGTGGGTATCATCATGTGCACTGAGGAGACAAAGGCCTCATCATAAAGAAAACAAATGGGAAGGAACCTGTTGGTACCTTGGCTTTGGAAAAGCCATATTTCAGGGGGTTTTTCACCAGTAATTACTGTGGTGTGGGGAAAGGGCTCCAAGTTCCATCACTAAAGATCCCTTATCATTGCCCTTGACGTTAGGCTTTTTTGTTGTTCTGTAGGAGGATATGGGATTTCCTCATAATTCATTCCAGAGGTCTACTGGCATTCCCCTTGAACGAGAGTAGTTGATGAAAAAAAAAAAAAAAAAAAAACCCCACACAAAAAAAAAAATAACACCAAACCCTGAAAGAGAAATACAAGTCACATTAAAACACAGATTTTCTTTCTAGTCCCTGCACACACAGGGAAGAGCTTGGTACCATTAGTATTCACACAACAACTGTCCCCAGGGGCAGCATGTATTGGTCTCCTCAGTGGAGCCTGCTCTCTTTGCTGCTATTTTCTTCCTTTTTCCCACCAACAAGATGGAAAAGGAACCACCCAGTTTCATGCACTACTCCAATCTCAGGATCTCAGGTAGCACTCTTCCTTTCCTGAGTCAGAACATGTTTTCGCCACCTACTCTAATCTGGTTTGCCATTTAGGCTGTGAGCTTTTCTCTTTATTCTGCCCATTGGCCACCTTGGAGGGGATGAGGACCAATGGGAATTGCAAAGTTATGCCAAAGTAGATCTTTGTCTTTTCAAATGTAAGTTTCTTTGGTCTCCTATCAGCTGCCATTTCCTATGCTTCCATGGAATACACAGGTCAGAGAGTTTCCGTACAGAAACACCCAGCATGTCTGTCCAGTATTGCACCATTGCCTTTTTATTTTTGATTTCTTTTTTTGTTAAATTTTACATCATTTTACAACACATACATTGCTGCTACACTGTGGCAAGCTTTCAACTAGTAAGGAAGAAGCTTTTACAACTGTGCTTCTGAAAAGGCTCCAATTTATTCCTCATAAAGATCCTTGGGATAAAAAGGAGATTAACATTCAGAAGTAAGTTAAATGAAAAATTGAGGTTGCTCAGAGGGAGATATTAAAGGCTGATTGGCACAAAAGGGTACTTTCTGGCAAACTTCTTGAAGCACTAAAAGAAAAGGGTCAAGAGTCATCTGCTTAAGTAATGATCTCCAAGGCAAAAATATTGGCTGGCCCGTCCCATAACTACAATGGACTATTATATGTATGTTCTATAGGCTGAATGCATCAATTATACTCATCATGTGGCTTCTTGAACATGCTTATCTTGCTATTTCCTTTTATTCAATGTGATAGCACATAAATTAATACAAAGGCATACATGAGAGTATTTTATACCTTTTCTCCTCTGTTTTAAATTTTGAGAATCAGCGGTTTCACTATGAATAATTTAGAGGGAAAAACTTTCAGAACGGTGAGGGGGCTGGTAGGGCATGTCTGTGTCTGTGAGCTAAATTCTGTCCACTAACCACACTTATGCAGGATGGGAAACAGCTTTGCCAATCAATAGAGGATCATAATTCGCCTCGTAACAGGAAATGAGGACTCTGCAATAATGCAGTTTTAATTTTAATGCAATTTAAAAGAAAAAACCACCCAGTACCAGATGCTCATCAGAAGACCATTAAATGTTATTACTCTATGCTATTTCCCTTAGGAACTCTCATGGTTAAAAATCAACAATAAGAAACAGCCTATATCCTTTTACAGTGAATCTCTTCAGCTGCAGTTCAGCTGAGATCTCTGACAGGTCACAAGGTTCATCACAAGTTTGATATTTCTCAAAAGGTAAGATGAGATGAGGGCAATGGCTATGTTTTTACAGACCTTCTCACCACAAACACACTCATGCTCTCCTTCCCTCAGCCTGGTGAGAAGAGGCTCAAACACAGCTTTGTGTTCTCTCTGCTTTTTTCACTGTCCTTTCCTAGGTGCACGTGCTGTTTCATTTCTCATCAAGGACCAAGCACTGGCCCATCCACGTGCAGGCGTCTTCCTACAGGAAAGCAACAGTATGCCTCAGAGGATGGATGGATGGATGGATGGATGGATGGATGGATGGATGGATGGATGATCTCCAAGGAGGGCTCCTGCACCAGCAACCCTAGACACCACTCTCTCCTCCTTCCCCATTAGATGACAGCAGGAGCATTCCCTTCCACCACATACCACTCTGCTTTCCTGGCATGGAGTCAGTGCTGGAAAACAGGTTGTGTCAATACTCTAAGATTTTAATACAGCAATATACTCTTAGAGTTTCATTCACTGGTAGTTCAATAGTTTTCTGGAAGAAGGAACCAAGGAGATAATTTTGTCTGAAAAGCTGTTGCTAACTAAAATAATGGTAAAACTCGGTGCTGGTTTCTCAGAGAGTTTAGTCAATGGTTTACCAAGAGTTAGGAACTTGAGAAATAAGGAAGGGTGGTAAGGACACAAAGCAGCCAAATCCTCAGAAACTTCAGGTGATGTTTCCTGCTCTACTGCAGCTGTTTAGGACCCATCACTCAACTGCAGCAATCCTAAGGACTAACAGTGTCACATGAAAAAAGGACATAGGTACCTCTTCATGTCACAGGGATGTAAGGATGGATACACTAAGGTTTGTGTGGAGTTCAAAACATAGTGATCTCCCAAAAAGATCCTTATACTGACATAAAATTATCAGTATATTTTTTAGCTCCACATACTCAAAAAAAAGGCAATATGGAAGACTAACACCTCAACTCTGAGTTTAGAGAGATCCTTAATTCACAAATACAGATCTTCTCAAGCTTCTGTAAGGTTTGGGGGACTTAGAAACAATCATGAAAACAAAAACAAAAACACACACACACACAAACCACCAAACAAAACCAAAACCTCACAATTTATTTTCTTCAGCCTTCAAATAAACATGAAACTCATGGACTCCAACAGTCAGCAGTAACTTTCCTCCCACAATTCCTGAGAAATGGAAGGGTAGTATACTGCAGGAAAAGGGAATGTTGAAACCTCTCGATATTCAGGGGTAAAAAAAAAAAAAAAAGTCAGGATTCTTAGCATAAAAGCACAGATACACAGACAAAGACTCTCTTCTTAGGAACTGGCAGCAACACAGTACACCCATCTCACAAAACAGACAGACAGAATTGGTTTGCACTGCTGAAGAATCATCTGGCACTGCTTTCTATCAGGAGGCTGATGTTCAAGTAGTACTATTTTCACAGCAGACATCTTTAAGTAGTCAGGTAAGTAACCCCAGTGCTGCAGTGAGAATGCTGAGAATCTTCTAGGAAATTAGGCCAAATAGCTACAGCACCTCTGCACTGAGGAGTAATTGAACACTTTGATATGATAATTGATTATAGTGCATTGATTAAAGATGACAAGAAAGCATACACTCTCCAGATGACTTTCAAATTACAAAGCCACAAACTTCAAAGCTTATTTGGACTCACACAACAAAATAGATTTTGTTATTTACAATGTAAAAAAAAATGTTACCTCTTAAATGAGGCAAGAATTTTAAATCAGCAAATGGTGAAATGGCACAACCTGAAATAAGGAAGTAATCAATGCTATCAAATGGCTTCAATCTGTCCTGAGAACTCTAATCATATCCAGATGATAGCATGGGACTGATTGGGTGTCTCTGGCAGCAATTCTTATCAAGGCCTGATTATAACAACGACAATAGGAAAAAGAAAAATTGGTTGTTAGAGGGCGGTTAAGAAGGCCTGAAGAAATGTGCAAACAGTTGCTTAGTTTGTTGTAAATCTATGTGGTATGGTGGATGCAAGTAAAGGCAGCAACTACTGTTGGTCATTTCCAGCCACGATGAGATGCTTTTCATAAATTCAGCTAAACACACACTGGAGGAGAGTTTTACTTTGTGGTAAAAGCAAACCAATTTGCAACCACTTGCAATTTCTACAAACTAGCAAATCATCAGCAAAGCATCTTGACTTGCTTCCTGGATTTAAAAGCTTTTTCCAGCTCTCCTTAATTGCACATTACTTTAATTGCCATGATTCTACCTCTAGAGCTGTAAGGGAATCATGCAGTTGTTGCTATTGATTTATATTATTATTCAAGACAGGAATTAGGACCGTGTTTTCCTTGCCATAATAAAAAACTTTACAAAGATATGACCCTGTACCAAGAAGTTTATCTAAATCTGCATGACCAGAGGCAACAGGTGGCTACAAGAGACCAATGACAGCAGAAAAATATTACAGTGCTCAAAGGAAAGCAGTGGGCTCAGTACAAAATTAAGGCTTCAGTCCTATCACTGATGCAGCACTACATTTCTGGGCTGAAACCTGATACCAGAGCATGCAGCTCACATCCGAAATTTGAAGACTACCCAGCATCCTCTGAAATTTCTTTAAGGTTAATCCAATTTTCCTAGGCAGACCCTGCTTTGCTCAGTACTTTCACATTGTATCTGAATAAGCAATGCCTGCAACACAGCTTTGGTGCAACCAGGTGAAAACAGGTGTCTAGAGAGAAGCTGGGATTCATTTGTATTGGAAAATCAAAACAAAGCTCAAGATACACAAAGTCATGCAATTCAAGTACAACTGAGAACCTGGAGTTATGCCAGTGCCAAAACTGCCCTTTTAATTTTTAACAAAAAGTTACTTTCAGGATGAGAGGAGACCAGTGAAAACCATGGAATGCTGCTTAGTGAAGGTGCAAAACACCCACGTAAGAAGAATTGTGGGTGCAGACAACTGGACCCAACTCACCAAGCTGTCCTGGGGGGGGAGTGCAAGCATTGCTCTTTCCTTGGGGGAGAAAGTACAGATATTTTGCAACATGTTTACACCAACTGTGTGAGCTTCAATTTCTTCACTATGCGGTGTGGGTGTGCTGCTTCTAAACTAGGTGATAGGTTAAAGGTTTGATTAGGGACAAGAGGTGAGACAAGAAGACAAAAAGAAAAATGTTCAGGAATGGAAAATCCCACTCACACCACTGATAACAAACGCTATCTTGTCTAATGGGAGTGTACTACTGCTGGTCTATCGTGTCCCCAGCTGGTTACATCTTTGTTTCAGAGGCTTGACCTGTGGAGTGCCATTCCTCAGACAAGGACACAGGGACCTTCACAATGTCTGATGAATCAGAGGTATTTGGCATGTGAGGGGAAGCTTGTTCAAGATTAAAGGAAAAGCTGAAGCTCCTAATCAAAAAAGACAAAACAATTTTTAAATGCTTCCTACCACACATGTGTGAGAAAAATACCAGGACTTCATTTAAATTCACATTTCTGGCTTGATGGCTACAATTGCTGGAACTTATTTTATAAAATTACCTGGTGTGAATGTGGTTGAAGGGAAAGAGACAGAGTCACTGTTATCACTGCATTGGTATGGGGGCAGCTGAAATAGCAGGCAATGGAACAGCCATGGGATAACAAGCTAACCACATCAGGTGGTATTCTCCACAGGCCTCAGCTATCCACTGGTGTGCAGCAATATGAAGGTGAATCCATACTGGAACAACTTGCCCTCTTCAACCACAAAAGGAAAACCATTTGCAATCAAAACCTACTTCTAACTAATCCCTTCTCCCTTCATTCCTGTTTCAATCATACATTGTGAAAACAGACTGAAATATTAAGTCAGGAAAGATCTGCACATCAACAAAACACCTGTGAGGCAGCCAGACTGCCCACAAGTCACTGCCATTCCCCAGTCTCAGGGAAAGCATTGGTCTCTTCCCTGACATGAGTACAAGGATTTACATGGCATGATTATTGGCAGCTTTCAGGCTTATTGTAGCAATTAAAGGCATGAATCACAGAAAGACTCCTACTTTGCTCACCAAGACCATAAAAGGCACATTGTAAGGCAGGAATCTGTCCCAGGTGCCTTGGGACAGATTTCTAATCGAGGTTAGTTACAAATATACCAGAGTTTGTCCTGTGGCATCATCCAGGCTCATACCCCTCTCTGCCTCCTCATATAAACTGACTGCCAGATTCCCACTGCAGACGATGCTGCTGTGCACCCTCCTCCCTAGGAGTCCTATCAGGACTGCAAAGGAATCTGCTTGCCTCTCTCAACCCTGCTTTTACAACCCCATCCCGCTGTGGGAGGACCTATGAAGGAATAAAGGAATGACCTGCCCACCCCCAGGGCCTGGCAAGCCAGTTTTGTTGTTGGGAAGAGAGGCAGAACTGCCTCCTCCTGTCCAGTGCCTCCCTGTGCCGAAAAACCCATTATGGTTATGAGGCTGTAAGTCTGTACTGCTTTGCAAGCTGAAGGGGAATTAATGCAGCTGGATTTGGAAGGACAAAGGAAACCAGTGTTGTACTATGATCGATGGTCATTGATCTGACGCTAATTAGTAAAAAAAAACCCGACCTTTTAGAATATTGAAATTACATATAATCACTTGATTATTCTTTCTAGCTGGTTTCTTGATGTATTTGGCTCCAACTACCAGCAAGTATTTTTTACTAATTTTTTCTTTTTACAAGGAAAAGTAAGCAACTGAACAAAATTGCCACCTCCTTCTACCTTTGTTCAGCTTAGCACTGCACTTTGCATGAGGAGATGCTTTGCATGAGAAGCTTTGCATGAGCTTTGGGATTTAGATCTCTAATGTCATCTCGTCTAATGTAAACATATAAAACCCTCTAATCTTTTCTTTAATAAAGCTTCTTACAGACGTCTCAGAACTCATTGTGTCTTGTGAAAGTGAGTCAGTTTTCTGTGTGAAACAAAATTTTAACAGGTAGCAGTGCCCTGTTTTCTATTCTCTGAAAGTTTCTGTATGAATGAGTCCTTAAAATGCCTTCTTAACCTGGCCTCTGATGTCCTTTCTTAGCACTCTTTCTTAACCATTTCCTTTGTACCAGCCCCAACCTTTACAATTCTCCACTGAAATGGACAGTTCTTGGAAATTATATACCTCAGGACAGCATGCCCAGTGGTATTCACCACCCTTTCAGGAGGCTGTTGATTATTGTCACATGTAGTCACTCTCTCAGATGGGTATCAGGACCTGAATGATCTTAGTGTTCCCATTTTTCTTCCCCAGCTCTCTTAGCTCCCCACTGCCCTACTCAAAGCCTCAGAACTTCAAGATGAAAGAGTGAGATAGGAAAAGGGGTGAAACCAGCAACAAGGGTGCTCCAATAATTGGACCTACCCCCATTTTCCACACTTCACTCAGGTAAAAGAGGCTTTGCAAGCTCTTGCACCACATGTCTGCTCCAGTTCTTGAGGGTCTGTAGGTTTTGAGCCCCTGCGGGAACAGAATCTCTTATGATGGCCATCAACTGATTAGCTAGATTTCACTGAATATTCTGAGTGGGAAGGGACCCACAAGGATCACTGAGTCCAGCTCCTGAATGAATGGCTCCTAGAGAGGTGACAATGGTCACAGCACGACAGCTGTAACAACCATCTGAATCAGAAAAGGAAAATAGACTAAATTTCTCACAGGGTATAGAGTGGTTGGAAAGGGACGATCTGCAAAGTCGTAAACTCTGGAAAAAAAGTGAAAGACAAAATTGACAAAAATCTTTCCTTTGAGCCGGAGTTGAACCAGCGACCTAAGGATTACTTTTCAGAGACAGCCTACAGTCCTCCGCTCTACCAGCTGAGCTATCAAAGGAAGGTACAGGAGTGCCAAGAATGAGTCAAGACTGCATCAACAATAGCCTTAGGCTCTAATGGGTCTCCATATGTATTGCTTTTCACAACAGCAAAACAGTATCCAAAAAAAAGGCACAATGCTAAGTCTCCCGCAAAATTGGATTTTGGTTACAAACTGCCTTTTCCTTTGCCAAATAGTTCATAGCTGTTGTAAGACTGTTGGTGGTGGTAGCGTTAAGGTTGGAGTTCTTCTCATGACCCATATGAAATCTGTCTACATCTTGACAAAGAAATTTGCCCACTCTTTGTTGATCTTGCCACATTTCCTAAATTGAACCAGGAATAGAGGGAGACCTCCCCTCCACACAATTCTCCTCACAGTTCTCTGGCCAAATCCAATAACAAAATAGCAAATGAAACAGTTAACACCTCCCCGGCAGCTTCCATAGTGAATGTAGAGGAACAGAAAAAAGGACAGAAAGAAATAACCACTGTGGTTTCAATTCAAATCCCACCAACTCCCTCAGTGCATCTAAGACCCCTCAAACACTGATGAGGTTGCAATGTCTGGCATTACAACCAGTGGCCTCCCCAGCCCCTGGGCCTGGAAGGCTGAACCCTCTGTGAATCATCTGAGCGCTGCAGCTCACAGCTATGGCAATTGAAAGCAAACTACACTCTTTCTGAATTATAGTGATTCACCAGCACTTGTCTGTCTGAGCAGCAGGGTGGGGCACAAAGCTGTGAGCAGACACCCTGTTTGCCGAAACCATGCCATCCTACTTGTGATGGGAGTGTGTGCAGCAGCTTTACCTCAGTGCCCTACAGCATATCCATCCTTAACCCATGCTTACCTCCACCTCGTCCTCGTGACTCAACCCCAAACACAGGGCTGTTGCAGAAAGCATATAGCCAGCAGGTTGGGGGAAGTGATTATTCCTACACATTCAGTGCTTATGAGCTTGAACTGGGAACACTGTGGCCCACCTTGACATATTCAGTGTTTATGAGTTTGAATTGGGAACACTGTGGCCCACCTTGGCTCCCCAGTATAAGGCAGGCATGGACATCATGGAGCAAGTCCAGTGGAGGGGCACCAAGATGGGTGAGGGGGCTGGAGCACAGGGTGGAGGAGGGAAGGCAGAGCTGGGCTCATTCAGCCTGCAGAAGAGACGGATGAAGGGGGATCATCCTGCAGGCTGCAACTCCCAAATGGAACAGTATGGGGAAGGCAGGGCCAGGCTCTGCTTGGAGGTGCACAGGGAGAGGTGATAGGCACAAGCTGCCACCAGAGAAATCTTGTTGAGATACAAAGGGAGAAAAATACCATGAAAGTAAAAATTTTCACCATCAAAAAGTCTGTGCAGAGGATGGAATTTCCAAAGCTTGACTGACACAGCCTTGAATAATGTGACCTAATTTTAAAGTCTAGCTTGTTGGAGTAAGAGGTTGGACCAGCTGCTCTTCAGAGGTCTTTAGCAAACGAACACAACAGCAATGTCCATGTCAGGAGGTTGACTCCACAGAGCAGATGCACTCACAGCAAAACTATCACCGTGTACATGTACATCTCTGTTCGGAAAATACAGATCTCTGTCTTAACAACAAACACACACACACGTATTTATTTTCATACTAACAGACATCTTAATGCTCTTTCACTGCTAAAACCAACACACATCTCAAAACAAATGCAGCAAGATGTCTTCCTGGTTTTGTTCCTGGCAATATAGGAAGGTCAGGAAATATTTGACTTATCTACAAGGTACTGTTGCAGTTTCTCAGAGGCCTAATCCTGGGACCTGTGATGTGTCATGACAGTCACTTACCCAGCAGCAACATATCAGCTGATGCTGTAAAGAAAAGCATATGGTAGAGAGAAAGAGGAAAGAGAACTGCTGTTTGCCTGAAGGGGCAACATCTGCACTCTCTGGGGTCAGATGGCCTAGGTGGAAAGAGGACCCATATGCAAGAATGTGGGGTTAATCTTGCACTGGAGAAAGAATGGCACAACAGATAACAAGGACCCAAGCTCCAAAATCAGAGCAGATAGCATAGCCCCAGGGATCTAATATTTTCCAGTTTGCAATCCCCACCGCATTTTCAAGGGGCACTTCAGGCTCCTTTCAATCCAACTTAAGCCCATTGTCATGAGTCCGCCTTATCTGAGTTACCTTTCACAGACCCCTTAAAAATAATCCACTAGTTCTCACCCACACATTCAAGGGCCCCAAACCTGAAAATTAATGTTCTACCCAGTTTAAGTCTTTGGCACTGACATCTAATGCAAGGTAACAAACACAGACATTTTAGGGCTAGTATCGCCATCTCTTAGCTGTCAGAAGTTGTTACTGGTGAAGATAACCCTAAACAATTTGCACTCTCCTGTAAAAAATCAGTAGTGGTTAAAGTCAAGATAAAAATTCAAATGGATCAGATAAAAAGTAGATGCTGTTACTATCTATGCATGAACAAATGGGATGCAGAAACCACAGTGTTGCCTTGACAATAAAAAGCATTGGAGATGTCTTTTTGTGCAACTTGCTAGCAGTGATATATGGGTGATTTGTGAAAGATATTCTAAACTACAAATGTACCCTCCAGGGCAGCTTTTCAAAGTAGATATTCCTAGTAAAAATTAATTAATTTTTTCTTGATTTTTTTTTTAACTTGGTAAGCTTTGAATGCTTAACAGAATTAAAATTTGGCATGGAGTCCATGAAAGATCTCTGATTATTTTGATTCTTTTAACTGATTAAATGAAGATACCAAGCTTTGAGAGCCATCTGACTGGAGCCCTGAGCTATATAAAGGGAACAGCTCACCTGTTTCATGTGGTGTAGAATAAGATGAAAGGAAAGGATGTAGCATGAAAGCAGGATGGAGAACAGCCAGAGGTAAATCTACTAATGCTGGACTGTATAATTACACTTGGTAATGCTATGTGTTTTGTTAAACTCAGATTAGCATATGATGGTCTCCAGTGTTTTGTATACTTACAGAGTGACTTTCTGAGGTGGCCTTAAATTGTTTAAAAACTTTTAGTTTGGTTTTGGGTTTTTTGTTTTTGTTTTTGTTTTGTTTTTTTTTTTTTTATGAAAATATTTTAAAAATCTGGTTTATTCTGAGGGACATGCGGGAATTGTTTTTTCTTCTTTTGAGGTGGAAATACACACATGCTCTGAATAGGAGCATTAGGCTGGACTCACAATAAATTTGTGAAATCTCCATGTTCACTTTATTCCTGTCTGGTGTGTGTTACATGCCACGGGTTGACTGCTGTGGTTTCTGCACCACCAGCTAGGGATGATCTCAGGGTACCTCAATTTGGCAGCTTTGTGCTGTTACTCTTACAAGAGAAGAGGAGGTTTTCCTAGTTTGCTACTCACAGCAACTTGAACTTAGAGTCTGAAGCATCAGGGAAACTATCATCTCTCTCTCGTCTACATGTCAAAATTCAAGACAGAAATCTCTTTGGGCCAGGGACTACCTTGTTACTTAAAGGCTGAATAGCAGCTGGCACAACAGACCCCCAACCCTGTCTGATGCCCCCAGGCTCTGTTGTGATGTAAATAATATGTAGGACTTCTTGGGCCAGCTTCAGAGACAACTCTAATAATGCCAGTGTGAATGAATGCCAAGGGGCAGGAAGGTAGGAATGAAGAAAGAAAAGAATTGAGACACTACATGGAGGTTTCATATAAAGGAAGTTTGATTGCATCCACACAGTGAAGGCTGTATTTCAGAAACACAGAATTTATAGGACATTACTTACAGCTACCTGTTTTTGTTGTGCTCAAAGAATCCATTTAATACTTCTGATGCTGCTCTGTTATCAGCAAGACATCCAGAGGGAAGTATCCTTTGGGTATTCAACACCTGAGTTGTGTATGCTGAATTTTGCTACCTAACAACCTTATAGGTCTGGGGTGGTTCTTAAGAAAATATTCTCTTATCAGACAAATTTTTTATCCCATTTTCTTCCTATGCATGGCCGGTTCCATAAGCAATTAATGCACAAAAATTGAAGTCCCAGGGCAATACCCAGATGACAGATCCAGATTGCACAACCCAGTAGGGATGATACAAGTGCCTGAGAGCTCACCCCCTCAGCAGACATGGAAAGAAGTACCGTCCATGTAGTTATCAAACTATTCTTCAACACGTTAAATGTTCAGCCATGTTAAGTCAAGTTACAAAATGCAGTGAGCAGCATTCCGGTCCTCTCTCCCACAAAGGGTTCCTAGTCCTGCCCTTGTCCTGGTGAAAGACTAATAATGAGTGGCCTTTTCTTCTTGGGTGGCAATTAACCACAGCTGGGATGTGACATTACACAGATACAATGTACTGGCTCCTAGCTGCTGCAAATTGTAAATCAGAGAGCCTCACCCCTATATAGGTTAGCTTAGTTTCCATCCAACAAGTACCACGGTGCACTTTTTGTTTGTTTGTTTATGCGGTTTTTCCCTCTGTGTGTCCTCACTGCTTTGCCATAACAGTTGTAAAGGCTGTGGTCTCACCATAAGCTCCAGTGGCAGCAAAACCCTGCATCACATGAGGGAGGGCAGTAGTGCAGAGTACAAAAGTGGCACTGTCTGGGACACAGGAGAGCCCCCCCACCTCCCGTGACTGCTTCCCTTCAGGTGGCAGTGCTTCCATCCAGCCACTTCCCTTCCCCTGCTCATCAGGCCTCTCAAAGTATAAAAGCCCTAATGAAAATGAAACATGCCTGTCATATACAACGAGGAAAGGCTCAACTGCTGGCAAAAAAAATAGTGTGAAATTACAGTATCAGTGTGAGAGGGAGAGATATGAGCCCTCAGTCCCCAGGAGAGAATTTGAAAGTGCATAATTTTCTCCATTCACAAGTGGCATTTAAGGGGCAGCTTTTGGAAGCTGAGAGGAAAACCCAGAAGAAAAAGAGCACTTACAAGTGAAGTGAATTTTTCTCTCCTAAATATTTGGGACACTTTTTTGATACATAGGCTTGGTTTAGCACTGGGAGATGTGCATGCACAGCCCTGATGAACTGGTGTGGTTCCTAATGTGTTTTTCTACCCACAGCTAATGCTTTATCTACCCTTTCTGAAGACTCAACACCAAATACTTCAGGAGTTACAAAAAAAAAAAAAAAAAAAAAAAAAAAGAGACTAGGATACAACTCTTTGGCTGTTTTGTCTCTTCATGGAAGAATTTAGCAGTTCTGGGTAAGGAGACTTGCTTGTGTCAGGCCTGGTTGTGGTAGGGGATATGTGTTTCTCACACTCATGAGAATATAATTTATTTTAAAGGCACTTTAATATACCATAACAATATTACCACACATCTTGCTTAAGCAAAAAATTTTTCCAATCTATATTCAGTGCCAGCTAGAGTGGCTATAAAATGAGTTACTGTACCTTAAATTTCTGGCTTGGCTATAGTGATAGGAAGTTAATTAGACAAACTCTGACCATGTCTTCTTGATCCAAATCCGCATTACTTGGACATGTAAGAATTACCAGCTGCATAAGAGCTCGTGTTTCTGGAGGGAGCCGGACTTAAAGGATTAATAACAGGTAAAGGAGTGGAGAAAGATGGCCACTGTGAGGCCCAAACCAGTGAAGCAGCAGCATTTCAGCTCTTTTCCAGCTAAACTTTAACACATCACAGTGCAGCCAGAATATGTTAGAAGCATGTCTGAGGCATGATTGCTGGCTCAGACCATGTGTAAATCTAAGCTCTAAACACAGTTTGACTTTTTCAGGTTATTTTTAATTTTGGAGAACAGCGAATTGGAGCCAACTGCACACACTAATCCTGATGGAGCAGACCATACATCTCACAGCCCATGAGGTTACTGACCTCCTTGACCCTGGCAAACTGCTGGGCCATAACAAACCTGGACCTACTGGGATCCAGCAGGCCAGGCAACAGCGGTTTCAAACCTCACCTCAGCCATCAGAAGCAAAACCCTTGGTCAGTGTTTTCTGATGCCTCTCTTGCAAGGATTGGAGTTTCTGTAAATTATTCTTGAGAACTACTGTGATCTTCTAAAAAAAATCTGTTGTGTTCCCACTTCCTTGTCAGGAGCTGAGTTACAAACTACGCCCAGATAATATATGGTCCTCTTTTCTGGTATTCTTACCTTTACATAGTCAGAGCCAAACATTCCAGATATCACTAAGCATGAAACAAGGAGCAGGGCAGTGTTAATATCAAATTTAATTTCAAAGTATCAAAACATCCTTTCTGAAAGGGATGAGAAAACTTCAAAAAGTAAGAACAAACACCTAAAGTAATGTTTACATCCCTACAAGCTGTATAATCTTTCCCTTTTCTTAGGTTAGGCTTGGATACAGCACTGAGAAATGCACTGGGCCAAGGGATCTTACTGCTACTACTTTGTGTGTGTTATTTGTATTGCTACAGGACTGTGGGATCCCAAATGGGGATGAGGGTCCCATTGAACTAGGCACTATAAAAATAAACACCACACAGACAGTTCTCTGCCCCTGGGAGCTAATATTTGGCTATTTCTCTGCAGCATCTGGGGATAGAGCAGGGCATAAGGAAGTGTATTAATGTATACAGCATGGACTGCAAATAATCTTATTTCTGTAACCCTTGTCCTTTCTTACCCTAGTGCCTCTCTTCTGGTCTCAGTGTGTTAATCTGTTTTACCATCTCAGTTTAAATTTAATTTGTGAGCTTCTTAGGCAAAACTCTTTGTGTCTTTTCATTTGTTATGTTTATTGTGGGATTTTTTTTCCCTTTTGCATGGTTTTGAGACACAAAAAGAATAAGTATTATTGAAAACATGAAAGAAAACTTCCTTCTCTCCCTAACAAAATAAATGGATATGATCTATTTAAATGTGCCTCTCTGAAGTGTTATGATTTTGTACCACTATAGAGCCTAATGTAAGCCTGTGGAACAATGAGCAACACAACCGGTATGGCAATACAAATAAAGAAATCTGGTCCACGTGTATATACACACCAAGTACTTCTCCAGATGATATGCAGACAAAGGAGGTATAGCAGCAAAATAATTCCTACTGGTTAAATACAAAAAAAGCTGCTGGTATACTGCATTGTGATTGATAAATTTGCAGGACCCCACAAAGATAAAGCAATGTGACAGAGTCAAGGTAATACAATCTCAGCATCTCCAGGGCCTGGAAAGAAATGTGGACATTTTCCCACCTCTATTACTATTCCTTCCAGGCCAGCCTCATGCCTGCAGCATCCTCTTCCCCTGCCTACAGCCACAGCAGTTTCAGTTGTACCAAGGGAGTGTTTCTTGCGAAAGGGAGGTGTTGGGGCATTGGCAGTTTCTAACATTCCCTAGGGAAGAGACTGCCTGGCCAGAAGAGGCTGTAAGGCAATAGCTCCAGCAGCGCAGTTGGCCCAACAGCTCTGCCACCATCTTACAGAATCTCCAGAATCTTACATAACTCCTGCATGCCCTAGAAGAGGAAAAGAAAGAGGAGTTTGTTAAAAGCTTGCTTAAAAGGCTGTGCTGAGGAGCTATAAACAATACAGTGTGTTAGTTTACACGGGCAGAGTAAGGAAGAAGTTACAGACAGTTAATGGTGCAATTCACTCCTGCTTCCCCTCCAGGCCACGCATATCGGCCCACTGCCATCTCTAAATACACCTGGCTTGCAAACCTCTAATTTACTCTGTCCAAAGCAGCGGAGTGCTTTGAGTGATAGAGTCTCCAGAGGGACGAAGGCTTCCCTCAGACTTCACTCTGCTTCTTCTCACAAGCAGCAGAGAAAGGTTTGGAGCTTTTGGAGGCGTATTTGCCTGCAGTGCAGACCTTGTGAGCGCGGCCTGTCCCGGCCCGAGCCCCGCACTCCGGCGGAGCAGGGGGTCGGGGGAGCCCCTTCACAGTTCCACAGTCGAGGCTGTGAATTATTTGGATTAGATGAGGAATTTCAAGTGGAAACCATCAGAATGTGTGTGAGCGCCTGTGCGAAGCTGAGCTATGTTTAAAGAAAACAAATGGCTTCTTAGAGTACCTCTGCAAGGTCCCGTTCTAAAAGGGGGCATAAGTAACTCTCGTTTTTCCTGCCACTGCAAACTTAAATGGGATCATGGGGTGGGGGGAGGTCCTGAAAGCAGAGAATCAGGAAAAACCCATGACAGCAACTGTATGAATAAATTCGCAAGATATGCTGTAAATAGCTCTGATGCTGAACAAAAATAAAACAAAAAAAAAATAGTATTGCAGCCATTTTAAGATTTCTGCTTTCTTCTTCACCCCGCCACTAAGCAGACTTCTTCAACATGTGACAAGAAGAATTCAGAGGGATGCTTGCCAAGTGTTTTCTGACCCAAATCCTAGAGGTATCCTCCATCTGCAGCAACAGACAGCTTGCTGTGGTCTGTCATTACCTTCTGTTTGGTTTTCAACACCAGCTACCGTAGTTAATGAAAGAAGATGCAACCACCAAAGAAATCAAACAGACAAACTTTAGCAGCATTTCTGGAAAGCTTAGAGGAAGACTTCTCTAGTCTTGAATAGGCCAGAATGCCGGGCAATAATGACTGAGGCATGCATTTGTAAGTGCATTGCTAATAGCAAACTCACATTTAGGAAAACAGGCTACATAATGACAGGTGAAGAGGATTTAAGGACAAGAAATGAAAGGCAGAGCCAACCATTCAATTTCTGTCACAGTATCACACCTACCTACTCGGCCTCTATCTGCAGGCAATAAATGTCATAGCTTGAAAGAGCCAGGCTGTCAGAAATATTTTTTCCTGCAGGACTGAGACCCAGCTACACATCCATAAAGTTCTTCTATGTAAATGTTTGCATGTGGCCCTTCACATCTAAGGTTTGTAGCAATGCATGGTATTTAGCAAAATGCCATTCCCCTAAAGGGCAGCATATTTTTATTCTTATAATTTTGCATGGAAATTAAAATGAACATATTTTAACATGGGAAAAGAAAACACTTTTCCCCCCAGCTAGGCACTGCTGCCTCACTGTACTGCTGCTGCTGATGGTGGCCTGATATTTTTCTCTGCATATTCAGAAACAATTCAAATGTAACAAACGCCCATTTACCTACCACATAAACACGAGGTACTTAAAATGCTTGTCTTTGATAAACCATTCTCCCCTTTGAGGATCCATTAGGCCTAACATGAATGAAGCCTAAAAAGCTACTTAAAGCTTTTGGAGAATTCTCTGGATTTCCAGCTTCACATTTCAGTTACTGTGATGTTTGCATTAAGATGCTTGTCTGAGTTCAGCCCTGCAGGATTCAGAAAAAGAAAAATGTTCCATTTGTATTGAACACAACCGGTAGGTATTTAGCTATTTTTTGTGTATTATGACAGTACCATCTGGCATTCATCTGCTGTAAAACTCAGGAGAATGTCCCCTTCCTACTTGCCTGTATGATGCTGGACAAAATGACAGAGTACACCAAAGGTTAACTTCCTGTAATGCGGTCTCTTGGCTTATCTTGAGTAAGACAGTAGTTCCTTTATATTCCTAACTTTGCATTTCACATGTTCTCCTGCCTGCCTGGAAAACAGGGTCACAGGAGATTCTTGTGGGTCAGCCACCTCCTAATGCGAAGCCAGGGGTAATCCTAACAAACTTAGTAACAACAATCTATAAGGCCAGTTGGCGCTGCATATGCAGAAGGAAATGTGCAATTGAAATGGAAACTTGCCCAGATAGGTTTGCTCTGTTCCACTGGAAAGCTTTGTACAGTGGAAGCATAAACAAACCACTGCTCTTAGAAGTCATGGTTCACCTGCTGACTCAAACACTCATGTCTGTCAGCCAGCATGAGAGAGGCCAAGGGGACTATCTGTTTGGGTTTCTCTTTTGGTCTCAGCCTAATTTATCTTGTCAGTTCCAAGATCGCCATTCCTTTCTTGAAAGGACTATAAAGGAAGTTTGGCTTAGCCGTGCCCTCCAATTATTTGACTATTTTTAAGCAAACAAACAAGAACTTCTTGTGGACCAGTTCAGATTGCCTAGTTCAGCTCCTGGGTAACTCTTAAAGCTATTTTCAACCTAGCCCCTTCCTCAAACGGCAGTTCCTTCATCCCTTTGAGGATATATACTTTAATACTCCCAACCTGCTTCTTGCAAACAGCCTTTTCAAGAGAAACAAGCCAGTCTTGAGCAATTAAGACCTATAGATCTCCCTTCACTTCCTTCAAAGCCATTGTGGAGGTTCAGCTGAAACCCATTAAATTCAATTGAGCCCAAATGGCCCATAAGTCATATGGAAACTTCCTCTGGGCTTTTAACAAAGAGCCTTGCTTTAAATTCCAAATTACAAACAAATTCAGTGTGTTCAGCTTTCATTTAAAACATGAAAATTAAAGAAAACTTACAGACGAAAAGTTGCATCAAATCACAGGGAGCATTATAAGAAAGCACAAGCAGCTACTCTTGTTGTGAAGTTACATTCTTCAGTAAGAAATGTCATATTAATTCATGCAATATTTTCTTTAGTCTGGACTGGGAGCATGCTTACTCACTGTGTGACTGAGAAAAACTGGTGAAATTCTTGACCGTATTCTCTCCACTGACTTTTCCTAACAATGACTAAAAATAATATATATTCACATCTATACACATAATTTGATGTGTATATATGTATAATTATACTTTACAGCATATATAGCTACCAGACTAATCTCAGGTTCCTGTATAATAAGTAGATAATAAACATTTATAGACTATATACACTCAACGTTAAGTATTGCTTTATTTTGAGTCAGTTTTTTATCAAGTTGACAAATTTATTAATGTGGCTTTACATTATAACTCTCAATCTGCCTAAGATTAGGGATCAGTATATGTACTGCAGGATCATAGGTCAGCTAAACATTGAAAAGATACAGGCAGATACTAAACTTTAAAATTATACAGCAATATTGTTCCACAATACATCTTTATTCAGACACACACACACACCCCCCCCCCCCCCCCCCCCCCCCCCCATTGGGACTGGCATGCTGTAAAGGCCTTTAAAGAGTCTCTACTTGAGGGTTAATTTCACCCTAAGGGCTCTAGGAATAACTGGAGACCCAGATCTTTATGACTGTGTATCAATTAAAGTTTTTTACATTCTTTTTAACAAGAACTTGATGAAAAATATCCTGCTCTACCTATTCCATTTGGCACTCAAGTTACAAGTCATTAGAAGTATCTGAATCAGTTTTAAAAGTGCTTTTTTATAAGTGGAGTGATATTTTCTGAAGGTAATGGCTCTGAGAACGCAGACACGCACATGTTCCCGAGGCACATGAAATTGAAACGAAAAGCAGCAGTGGCTTTTGCTTTCACGGCTAATCAGGACCGTGCCAAGCACTGCTCCAAAATGTAAGGGCTTGGCTGCCGATTCCCTGCAGATCCAACGCCTTTGTCACGGTGGGGCAACATCCCCACCGAGGGGGCCCAGGGGGAGCAGGGCTCCGCTGTCTGGGGATGGACTCTGCACCGCCATGGGAGGTGGGCCAGGGCTCGGCCTCCTCCCCATATCCCTGGGGCAAATCCTTTCAGCCGGCCTTGCACAGACCCACTGGCAAGGGCAATTAAGACTATGACAATTAAACAGCCATCTCTGTTTCTCCCATCCCTCCTCCTGCTCCTCTCGTTCCACTCTAGCCCCCTCTCCCAACCTCGTGCTGCTTCCTCTGCGGCAGCCCAGCACCGCTTCAACTCCCTGAACTCAGCAAAAGCAAACACCTCAACGGAGCCTCCTACGACAAGCAAGAGGGATGGCAGTGCAAGGAAGGTACGACTGTGAAGCCAGGAGCAGAGAAAGGAGAAGCAGGACTGAATTGTGGCAACAATCTGCTTCATGGGCCCACATCTGAAAGGCATCAAGTTTGTTAAATTAGCAAGAGAAAACGACAGCTGAAACATGTCAGCCTGCATCTAAGGGAAAAAAAAAAAAAAGAAAATAGGCCAGCATAGTATATTTTTATATACATAATGTACTATGTATAGTGTATTATATATATTTTTATATACCTTGCAGCCTTACTCTCCTTTCTCAACATCTCCCGAAATTCATTGGTAGTTAAATCTCACTCCTGACACAGCGATAACAAAAACTACAGACCTTCTAAGATGGCTGCTGAGGTCTGGGAATATTAAACAGACAACCCATTTCACAACAATTAATTAAGTAACAGTTATTAGGAAAGTTTTAGGGGTGGCAGAGAGTGGGAAGGAGGGGAACGACCAAAAACCTAGAAAGGAAAAACTATGCTGAAAAATGATACCTGCTTGAAAGAAGTATGTTCTCTGGTTTGTGTTTTTTTTCAATTGTCCTGAACTTCATATTCCACAGGAACACTGTAAATCGGAAAAATTGTGGACAGGATATGTTGAATTTTGAGTAAGATGGAGAAGGAGAGGGCATTTGTTCACTCTCTGCTGACTCCCCACTGCCAAGCAATAGCAAAATAGGACTGCCTGAGAAACCAAGCGTACTGAAATCTCCTCTTCTGGTGGATAAAAGTTATCTGAGGGCAAATTCATCCCCATAGCTGTAATGGGGTTGCCCTAAGCTTCACAACACTGAAAATGGCAAGAATTAAAGTAATAATAAAATCCCTCCCAAAATACAAGCCAATATTCTAGGCATGTGGAAGGAAATAGTCCGGTATGATTCAACTGATGTTTGAGAGAAAAGACAGGATATCTCGGGTTGGGTCTGCAGCATTAAACACACCAACAAAACCAAATGCAGAGATGCCTGTAGAGCCAACACATCCCTGTCTCAAGCCCAGCTCTGACCCAATTTGTCTTGGGCTCGCCCAAATACAGGAAAACACAGGCACCTGTCAGTTACTGTCAGGATACTTTTGTTTACAAGCTAATTCATAAGTGCTTTCCAAAACACTATTTATTTTTTTTTCTGAACAAAACCCATGACTTCTAATTTGAAAGGGGATTTTTAAATGGTTGTGATTCACAGGGATTTATGGATGTTTCCCAGGGAGTTTCAAAAACCTGGACTTTCTTCCCACAACTCCCAGGAAATGCAGTTAAAAGTCTCCCATAGGTCGTTAGTTCAGCGTGTTTGGACTGGTAGTGCGGGACAATCACCTGGCAACCTCTATCCCAAGGAACAATCACCTGGAAGCCTCCATCCCAACACCTGCGTGGGGCAGAACCCTTACAGATGCTATCCAAGGCTGTGCCCAAAACTATTCCCCAGTGTGGTTGGGATCAGCATTAACTTGGACAACAGCTACATGTCATTTCCATTTCTGCATGTTGCTAATTTATAAAGAAACAGGATATGTGACTGGAGGCCAGCAGAACAAGCTGGGAAGGAGCAGGGGGGATGCTCGCTTACGGAAATGAACCTTAGACGATTTCTTAAGCCAAAAGCACTCTGAGGACACCATTCTTTTTAACCTAAGAACCATTTTGCATTAATCCCAATTTAGCCACTGAGATTTTCATCTCCAACTGGTTACAGCAAATAATGCCCTGGAAAGCCCTGGGTGAGGCTTTCTCACCCACCTGCCTCACACAGGACTCACTTCCAAGAGATCTTTAAATGTCAGCCCTTGAGTGATGGGTTTCATACACCAGAGCCCATTGCCTTGCACAATTTGAAGGGAAACCTTCCGTGTTTTGCTTTCCAGCTTTTCTATTCACCCTGAACATTGCCTTCAGTGATAAAGCTAAAAAACCCCACCCTTGCTTGTTATCCTGACAATATTTAATTCTGACAGCACATTCAGTATGCTTCATGAAATATGCAACCCTGTGACTAATGAGGTATTTGCACGTAAGGGCCATATACAGTAAATTGCAGGGCAATAAAAGTAAAGGAAAACCATGAACTGATCAGCCAGCTGTTAAAATGATGCAAAGTGTGCCTTATTAAATGTGTTATGCTATACCCAGATGCTGACTAGAACTCAGCCCTGGCTCCCTCAGTAAAGCTTCACCTTAAAAAAAACTGTAGGTCCCCATTTCTATTACCACACATTAGCTTTCTGCTTTTCAAATACGGATGGAAGTTCACCTCTCTGCTGTCTCCCTCCTTTCGACTCATCATGTAAAGGAAGCACTATTTTGATTTTATGTGTGAGATTGAGTCTGCTCCAGTGCTAAGCATCCTATCAGCATATGACCAACTAGCAAAGCTGACATTTTTGCCATGATTATCCACGAAAAGTGTTTCCTACCTCTGATTTACAAGAGCCCTATTCATGAGAAATGATTAATAGCTCACTAGTGCTGCCAAAAAGCACATAAATCTAGACATCCTCTATGCTCCTGACATGCCACTCATCTTGTAGATATGTTCAGATCTCTCTCTTCCTCTCTCCCGCTTATCTATGTCTGATCCCCAATGGGCACACGCTCATGCTGATTAGGCAATACAGTTGCTGACTGGGACAATTTTAGGCTTAAATTACTGATGGCACCCAATTAGAGGCTGCAGAAAGTAGTGTCCTTCCTGGCTTGTACTAGACAACCATGATTAAGTGTTAAATGCCTTCTAAATTAACCGGCAGTATCACCCATGTGTCTGTTACAACTTATCAGGGTAAGAAACCAGCTCCACTGCCAAGTTTTCTCCGTTCTCAGTGAAGTCTCCCGGCCTGTAGAGTAACAGAGCTGAGAAGAGGGCAAGCTGCACACAAGCATACACCTGACTCAGCTGATGATTAACTTACTCACAAGGTTCCATGCTCTTGGCATTAAACACGCCTCCAAGCACCCCACTCAGATGTGACAGATTTAAACAAGCTCTGTCTGAACCATGGCCTACGGTATCATTCTCCATCCCCTCACCACCCCACCCCTCCATGGCCTAATAAAAGCTATTTCACAGTTTTTGAGCATCCTTCTTCTGAAGATCCTAGAGTGTTTTGCAATTACTAAAAAACGTGCCTACCCATTTTATTCCATAATTTCAGCAGGGCTCCTAGAACAACAAGACACACGCACACACAACACACACAAAAAGTAGCTCATTGTGCCTGGTGTGTGAAGAGACTTCAAGGTTGCAGTGTTTTCACAACATGTATCCACTATGACACAAGCCTTTAATTGTTCAATCATGTTCTGCTTTACAAATAATACAGAGTACAACATGCCTTTTCCTCACTGACTTTGGTGCAGGCAGGTTACAGCTTGCCGCTGGGTTTTATTTCCATATTCACAATGTTCACTGTGGTTGCAATCCAGTGCATTCTTAATTTAAGATATTACCATCACACCTCAGAATCATGCACAGCTCCCACTGACATCTCTGGAAACCCCAGCTATTATCCCAGCTGTAATAATAACAATTAAAAAATCAATGTTATTATTAATAAAATAATTATAAAAAAGAACTTTTTTCCCTCGGTGTGTTTTAATAAGATTACTGGCATCCACCTTCTGCTTTGTTTTTTTCCTTCTTAACTTCCTCATGGGTAGTTACTGGTCCAAGCTTACAAGCAGCTATCCTCTTTTGAGTGCACACACCCTGAATTTTGCTGGATCACACATTTTCAACAGTTCTGTTTGCAGTCATTGGGCTTTAGTACTGTACAAACTTCTTCTCAAGTAAATACCTCCAAAGAATTGCAGCAATGCAAAGGGATGTCTTGTTTAGTTGGTCAGTCTTTCCAAGTGTAAATGCTACTCCATTCTCCATATACCTGATCTCCAAGCTATCTTGTAGGTCCTTTTCCTACATAACAAATGCACTTTCATCAAAGCTTCTCAACTGTTTCTTTAAAGAGAGAGGAGAGGCCTCTGTTATTTTCATACCTGTGCCAAGGATAATAAAGTTATTTGTGTTGCTTCTCTGGCCATTGCATCTCAAATCTTTCAGAAGGAGAACATTTTGTCACTCAAAATGATTTGCCGTGACCTGGTGGCAGGCCTGTATCCTGCCAGGCTGTGTGTGCAGCTCTAGCCACAGGCTACATCCCTGAGAAGCAAGCAGATGATGACACGAACAGGTGTTCATTGCAGCTGTATTTTGTGCAATGCTGCTTGCAAAGTATATAACCACACAAAATTAAAAAAAAAAAAAAAACAAAAAAAAACCAAAAAAAACACCACAAAATAAAACAAACAACTGCAGCCATTTCTGTTGCTCAGCATGCCCAAGCCTCCCTGGCCAGTGAGTCATAAGAGCCAAAGGGCCTTGACTCCCCCCTTGCTCCTAAGCCATGCTCACTTCTTCTTACCTGACATTTCTTCTGCTGCATTTGGAACAGTCTCTCAGACTGAGAAGCTGAATTCTGCTCAGCTTTCACTTTGCTTTATTATTGCCTTCCTACAAGCAGCTAAAGACATGTTTAAATATTCCTATCATTTAGCCTGAAGGAAAACTGTTTAGCACATTTAACATCTCTACCCAGAACGCAGACTTTCCATAGATGTAAGAACCATCTGATGGCAGCCACTAACACTTTAAAAAATAATCTTCTAAAAGAACAGCTACATGCAAAGTAAATAGAGAATTCTTCTATACAACAACATAACTTGCTGCCCCAAGTGCCAAAGGAGATGTTTAAAACTGTAAGTTACAAATAGTGAAGGTTATTTTTCACTCTCATTTCTGTGATGTGTACAAAGCAGAGCAGTAAGGCCAAGGTGTTAATACTATCATCTTCCAAAAGTCACAATCAAGGCAAATGGAAACTGTGATGAAAAGCCCATCTACTGGGTATATACCCACCTCTCACCTTTCCAGACAGTACAAAACCTTTTTTCTTTACAACTGTGCTGAATAACCTAGAATTGAATACAACACACACAAACTCATCCCAAAAGCCTTCCATGTGTTTTTTTACCTGTCCATATATTTTCTTGGCCATTTCACTGGGAGAACAACACACCAACTTCTCTAAGGTAACAAACACCCTTTGGTAGTGCAAGTAGGAAATGTTATCTATTGGGGTTGGCTGCTCTATCTAATTAGAGATCTCCCGACAGCTCCTCTTCACTAAGTTTCATAATTGTGTGAGTGAGCATCAGTGATCCTCACTCAGCAGTTCCATGGAAGCTTGCCCAGTAGACACCATTTATTCTATTTCTTTTACTCTCATCCTTATTTCACCATTTGCAGAACTCAGCATAGTTTTCAGACACTCTTTTTCCACAAAAGATGTTGTTTGTTGCTCTGGGGACTCATACTGAAAGCAGAGCAGAGAGGAATAAATGACATTTGGGGTATTTCATTACAGCCATAACCTCAAAGGGAGGAGGAAAAAAGAGAGGTGTTTAAAATAACTTCTGTTCCTCTCGTTCACAAAAACACACTGACAAATTACATATTTGTATTCTGGCAGTAGACAACATATTTACAAGAGCTCTTCTGCCTGTCTCCTTTTGTATAATAAAAAGCTCTTACTCAAGGTTCAGGCTCTTTCAGGGATCGTTCAATGCAAACTTATTCTATGGCTAAGAAATGCATGATTTAACCAAGGAATCCCCAGGACTAAGTGTAGGAATCAGCACTCTGCTTGACCTTATCCTCCTTTGGCAGGTGCTGTATTTTCACAGACACAAACACAGAGCTAGAACAACTCTCAGGGAAAGGAAAAAACAAAAGAGAAGGAAATTATTTTCATGGATCATTTACCCTAACTTTTCAAACTCATTTCCTATGTATTTATGAAAATAAGTATAACACAGCATTTAAATTCAAATTAGTGACATAAAGAACCATGATACTCTGAAGTTTCTTATGGCACTGTGCATGTTCTGGATGCTGTTTTGGTCCTTCTTAAATCAAAAGAGCAATCTGTCTAGCTGAAATTCATGATGCCAATTTGTGAGGCAAGAAATTAATGGATATCAGCACCCAGTAAGACTTGAAGTGTAGGAAGCAACTTTTCTCTGCTGCTCATTTTTCAAGAGCATGTGTTTAAACCTCAAACACTTAATGGGAGCAGTGAATACTCTCATCTGCTTGGAAAGCGAAATGATACCAAATAAATCATGACATGTTTTATCACTAAATATTATGCACACACAGTGTTGATCCTTACACTGTTTGATGAAAAAAAGCTCAAACGGGTAACAAAAAAGGGTGGTTTTTTTTTCCCGAAGCTAAAAGAATCTTGCATGACCTAAGCTCCATTTTCTTTGCTTAAATAAAGAAACTGAAAATCCAAATCATGATCTTTCTGAATAAATTAATGCTAATTAAGTAAGGAAAGTAGAAGTTGTGTGGTTCTAGCACCATCAGAATCAAAGCACATCCCATTTTTTAGCTAATACAAGAATTTTTGTTAAACAAACTATACCTTTGTTCTGTAAATACTGGAAGTCAGGCTTCGGGCAGATGTTGCCTGCTGTATACAGACATGCTAGGGAAAGGTTAGAGCCCCAGCTGTTGACCATCACTTCTTTGCAGAGGTTACTGCCCCCGCACATTTGTTGGCAGAGCTTGCTTACAGAAACACTCCCGCAGCCACTTGAAGTTAAAGCGAGTGGCGCTACTATTAGACAGTTTCAGCTGACTAGCGCGGCTGCTGAAAGAGTTCGTGCCTGACTGTACCTTTAAACTTCCACTGTTCACAAGACTGCAGGTTCTCACAACTTCTTGTCAGGGCAGCAGCTTTTCTCACCTTTTTGTGTAGCACCAGAGATCAAATCCCCAACGCCATGCTTGTATATTTAACCTTAAGTGCCTCCTAATTAAAAACCGACAACGGTGTTAAATGTGCTAGTCAGCTACAGTCCTGTTTCTCCTCCATCCTTCTGCTTTGATTAGCTTTCAAATCACTTTTGCAAGTCTGTGCTCTTCCAAACAACAATCAAAATCCGTGTTATTTCACTGTGCGAGGGCATCCTGCAGACCTGTTTGACACATGTAAGGATACGCGGTCTCAGGATACACAAAATGCAGCTCTGATGCAGTGATATTGGGATGCACCAGGCGATGGGCAGAATTCAGTATGTTAGACATGCTAGGATGCTCTAGACAAGCGCCTCACCTTTCTCCACTGTTTTCTCACCTACAAAAGAGTGAAACTTTTGCAGTGTTCTTTGAAATGAGTGAAAAGTGCTACTTGTCTGTGTATGAGAACTGTTGTTAAGAGTATAGATGCACTATTCTTTGGCTAGTTAAAAAAAGAAAATGCATCATTAAAGAATTTCATCAACAAAAAATTAATAATGGTATGTGAATAGTGATGATGTTAGGATAAAGCAAGGTTTATTTTCTCATTCTTTTAAAAGTAATATGTATCTATGAGTAAATTCCAACATATCAGCAATTAAGTGATACATTGAATTTACAACTGGTTTTTGAGGGATTTTTTTTCTGGTTTTTATTCCTGGCATCCTAGGATATTGATTAAGCTGCAGAAAGTATCATTCACAGCACGCTATTTATGTGATGCTGTCCATATCCAAGTGAAATTGCTATGTTAGACTTTTTCCAAGAAAAAATTTTATTTTGCAAACAAAACAGAAGTTTTCCAAGGCTTTAAAAACAGAATTTTCTGATTCTTTCCTTAAGTGTAGAGTTACATTATTGTCATACATTTTTCTACCTCCTCTACTGCTTGAGTCACAGATAATACCAAGTAGCAAGTGCGCCAATAACCATATTAAAAGAACATTACAGATAGAAAGTCAATCACTCAAAACTTACAACCTTACAAGATTTCCCAGACAATTGCATTTCAGGCCCCTTGGCATACACATTGCATACAGGACTGTGGATGACATGACTATTTTTTCCCAAAGCCATTTCCGCATTCAGTGAACAGACTAAATGCTAATTATTACATCATACGGGAATGTTCTGTTTTGTTTTCTTTTGGTTTTTTTTCTTACTGTTCTCCATGAAACACCAGAAATACAGATATTTACTGAGCTGTACTCAAGGCTTGCTACAAAGGCAGACTTCTGAATGTCTGTTGACTTTTCTGTCATGCCATCCTTGCACTACTCGAGTGTTTTGCAAGCAAGAAATCACGCGTATATGATTCTGTGCACAGGATGAGCTCCCCTTCATTTTCACAGGTGAAAAGATCGCATCATGACAAGCTGGAAAACATATAGGTATTAAGTAATTTCCTTTAAATCTCCACAATTTAATGTCTTTCCACCACATCCCTTCTATGTTTTAACAGTTCTCAAATTCCTGCATGTATGCTTAGGACATTTGGAAAGCCAGGACCCTGACAACATTGAGACGCATTGCTTCTACCTCCCAAGTACTGAACTCTTTCTCCAAATTATTGGTTATACGTTTGGGGTTTTTTTAAAAGAAAAGCAAAAAACCAACACATTTCTCTTAAACTTGTTCTCAGGAAAAAAAAAAAACCATACATTTTTTTGGAAGCTTTAGATATTCCTCCAGGTGTAGTCTCCAGTCTGTACATTTTCAGTCCAAATAATATACATTTGACAAATCTATAAGCAACAGAAAACTAGGTCTTGTGACGAAAAGTGTCAAGCAAGCTTAACTATAGGTGGCATTCACAGCTTCACCTGTAATTGAGATCTCCTAAAATGAGCCTTCTGGTAATCCAGATGAGGCTGCAGCACAACAGCTCTCTGCATACCTACACAAAAGACTGAGACTGTGCTAAGAGGTCTCATTCATTCCTCTGATGATCTGAAACAAACAGGCATCAAATGATTTTTGTCGTGCAATCACTGCTCACAGCCTCAGCAGAGCACCTGAATACAGCACAGAGGCACAAATGAGCAGCGTCTAAAGCACAAGTGACTATCTAAATCCCCTTCTTGACATTCCTACACAGGATCCAGTAAGATGGTGAATTATTACCGCATCATGAAGGTAGAAGGGAAAACTTCACTTCCAAAGAAACCACTTCTAGCTGGCTTGGAAGAAATACGTGACTGTGATCCAGCCAGTTCTTACCCTGGTGAGTCACGGCTACATCTGTCCTGATATGGCCAGCAGTCATTACCCGACATGTTTTCTCATGGTTGACACTATTCCATAAAGGAAATGACAATAATGGAAAAGTCCTCGTCCCTAGTAATCCTGGCTCTATGTCATTGTAAGGAGCACCTTAAAATGTGACTGACATCTGCATTCCCCTTTGCTAGTGTTGCTAGAGCCAGCTTTTCTCAAGCTCAGTTTTTATGTGTGTCTATGGACTACAGGAGTAAATCATTGCTCTATCGCAGCTCATTTACTCAACATACTGTAGTCCCATAAAGGGCTAAGAAATCCTTGATGATTTGAAATTTTGTAGTATACTACTCCACTTAGCAGAATCACTAAATAATAGTAATATACAATCTGTCATTAACTGAATAATTGTTTTATTTCCCCCCCGTGGAAGTCGAAGGAAGCATATAAACAGTTCATGTCTTTTTATGGAAATGAAAACTAACACATTCAACTAACTAGGGGGTGGTTTCCCCCTTTTTTAAATCAGAAAAATATTTTTCAGCACATATTTACGTTTTCAAGATTGTCTTGACATCTGTTCTTAAAAAGCACAATGAAAGGCTTTTAACTACAAACACTGATAAAATATGGTAATGCTCTGTTTTTCCCTGCTGCAGAACTGCCAAGTAATAAGGATTTGCATGACTAAGCTTCTATTACGCTGACATATGCAAAACTGAGGGACAATCATTCTTTCTGGTTTGACAACATTTAGAAGGCAAACACTCCTTTTACTCTCCTCTAGGACATGTTGGGCCCCCGACAAGATGAACAGCATTATTCAACCAAATCAATTTCTAAATGGACATTTAAATGCTGAGTTCTCTTAAGCAGAGACACTTGGATAGCAACTTTATTATGTGAGCTAAAGGGCACTAGGGGTTTGACTGACGCTTGCAAACATACAGAATTTCATTTGACATGCCTCTACATATGTCTCTGCCACACTATCCAGAATCTGCTTCCTAGACCTTAAATAAATGTTCAGTGAAGCTTCTTGAAACACCTTTGCAAAACTCCTGAATTTGTGTTCAATATGTGGGAAAACAATATCCAGCTAAATGATAAAAATGTTAATAAATATTTCCAAACTAAGTTGCCTAAGGTTATTTTCACACCAGTAAATTCCATTGGCCAACTTTCCTTTGGAAGCAGCATCTGCAGGTCCAAATGACTTGAAGTGACTGTCAGGTGCTCTGTTGCCCAGAAGAATATGATTTATCAGTCTAATTTAAAAAGGTTGCCCTCTTTCAGAATTAAATTTCTCCCTATTTACTCACTATCTTCCATTGTACTGTACAGTATATCACAACTTAGATTTCAACAAAAAACACAGCAAATTGCAAATAGAATGTAATTCTGGGCTAAGGTACTCAGGGGTAATGAGGTACCATTTCTTTTATAGGCACCTAATCCCTAACACAAATTTCAGCATACATCTCCTTGAATGGCAATCTATCAGTGTGTATCTCCAACCTACCTGGAGCATCTAGCTATCACATACAAAATAAGACATATCCTTACCATTTCTACTTAAAAAAAAAAAAAAAAAAAAAAAAGATGGTGTGTTTCTGAAGATAAAACTGTCAGCTGCAGCATGTCCAGAAGCTGGCTAATGGAGTACAACTATGATGCCAATTCTTACTATCTCCCAGACAGGGTGAATAGCCTGTGAGAAAGAAGCATTTCCGTGCTTCCATAGGATGCCCACATTTGTAAAAATGCAGAAAGAGAGTTAGGATTCAACACACATCCATCTCAGCCTCCTGCAAGGAATTCAATTGACTTTGAATGGTGAGTCCAGCAATTACAATTTTTAACAGATACTGAAAATACTAGAATTGTGATTAAAGTGGGGAAGTGGGAGGAAGAGGCCACTACCACAGATCCTGAATGCATCACTGTTGTTACTGCACCTATCACATCTCATTGCTGTATTCTGGATAAAGTTTCATTAATGGTAATCACCAGCAGTCATCTTCAGCTTAGTTTTGTACATAATGAAGCTGAAATCATTGTGTTATCTGCCTCTTTCCATCTGTTTACCTCTTCCCACCCCCTCCCACTCCTCCAACCTCCCTCACTGAAAACTTCCTGAGCTGCTGGCCAATCCAAATCAGTGATTGCATTTTGTACACACCCACTGATAGCACTGATGTTGTCAGAGCAGAACAGGTGGAAATGCCCTGATGAAAAGACTCTATCTCCTAGTGACTTGTTGGTGGTCACCTGGGACAAAAGAGAGATTGGGATGACGGACACGAGGAATAAAAAACAAATTTAATAATTATACAGTATGGAAGTAAGCCTAAGTGTCTTTCTTACATAACTATATGTGTATGTACATACAAAATTAGAATACTTTTCTGCTTACTGCTTTTTCAGCAACTCGCCATGTTATCATATGCCAAGAATAATAATTTCCTTCAAAATTATCAGTAGGCAGCAAGTGTGCTGAAGCAGACGTACATTTCCTTCCTTTCTCTTTTTTCCCTTCCAGAACTACTCTCCTCAAGCAGGGGGTCTTTTTTACTATGATTTAACCTGAGAAATGCCACACTCACAATCACAGGAAAATCAGATAAATAAGTATATGGAATTAACACCTGATTTAATTATTTGGAAATGCTGTCCTCCTGATTAATGCCTCCTTTGGATTATCTGATGAATGCTGCAGTTAACTAACTTTCTTTTGATCCTCCTACTGGGAAATATAGAAAGGATGAGATGGTGGGGGTGGATAATTATGCTCAAGAAGATGAGAGTATCCAATCCATACAAGGAATGCTAAACTCAAGTAGTTCCCTCTCAAGACTCCTACTACAAACTAGAGATGCCAGTGTGAAGCCGTTTAGCCAGTTTCAAATTGGTAGATGTTCTCATGTTCTTGCGACACCTGGCATATGGTGAATGCATTGAGACCTGTAAAAAAAAAAAACAGTGATTCACTGTTAATCATTCAGAAAACAGCCAGAGATTCATGGTAACCCTGTATTTCTGGAGAAGTACAACTACACCCCAATTTTTTATCTGTTTTATGAGACAGAAGCTGCAGGTGGGGTTGAGAACAGAATCTGAATCCTGATGTGTTTTACAGAATTTTGGGGAGTTTATTACATGTGGTGAGCTGTGCAGATTCAAGGAGTGACCTCACAGTTGGGAGACTGGTATGAACTGTGCACTTTTAAATCATGGCTTCAGTCTTGCACAAGCAGCTTCATTCATGGGTTGAGCGAGATCTCTTGTAATGGCTGAATTCTAACCTCCTAGTTTGACACAATTACTTTTCATGAAACATGCACACTCCACATGAGCCTACTCCAGGAAAATATTGATTTTTCTTTGCATAAGGAATATTTTAAGTAACTTTTTAATCAAAAACTTGCCATTTCACTCTCCTGCCTGTGATTTTCCATAGTTAAATCTCAGGGTCTGAATCCTCACTTTGATCTCCAACAGAAAGGCATGTTAATTACTTGTCTTGTTTAAAATCACTGCAGTGCTGCTCCAAGCTTAGCAGAAGAGATGTTCAGATTCAGCAGTGCCTGCTTTTCTTTCTTTCTTTCTTTCTTTCTTTCTTTCTTTCTTTCTTTCTTTCTTTCTTTCTTTCTTTCTCTTTTTCTTTCTTTCCTTTCTCTCTCTCTCTTTCTTTCCTTTCTCTCTTTCTTCCTGTCTCATCACCTCTGCTTAGCACCAGAAGTGAGCCAAAGTGAAGGAAGTGGACCTCACAAAAGACACAGAAGGGATAGGCACGGCATGTAGAGGATAGGTGGATTCAGGAGGGAGTTGAGCAGGTCTTTGGTGAGTGGAGGATAGTTGGCAGAGAACATGCAGAGGCCGGTATGGGGTGAAGAGCAAGGATGTGAAAGCATGCTTTGCTGTGTAGTGGGAGGCCAAAGTAGGTGAAGGATGAGCTGAAATGTCCATTCTTGGACCTCTGAAGCGGAGAACCTGCCCTGCGCTATGTTGAGTAACACAGACCAGTCCTCCAGGCTGTTCCCTCTGTCCTTCAAAAGCAGAACATTTCAGCATCAAATTATGAGTGCAGCCAAGGAACAGCTGCAAGGCTGCCCTTGGGAGCAAATGCAAGAGCACCTGGGAATCTCCTCATCAGGTGCTATTCCTGCAATGGGAAAAAATTAACTCCTAAGAGACTGCATGTCCATGTGCAGCAGATAGAAAATCTACAGCTAAGCATTATGAAGTTATGGATCAAGCTGGCTAAAGCCTTGTGAATTCTGGCCAAGCTGTGGATTTGAAACCATACTTCACTGGGCCCAGGCTCAGTTCTGCTGTAAATCAAAAATGGGGAAGCATTACCAATGGATAAACAACGTCATAAATCCTGTTGTTTGGCTCTTCTTTTCATTGCAGCACAATGTATGTGGTATCCCAGTCACTGAATAAAAATGTACCCCAGAAAAAGGGGAATAAACTTTAAAATTGTACTCCTCTCTGTTCATCAGTTACATTAATAACACACTCAACATGCCAGCAGACAGAGCTTTTTTGAAGTAGATAAGACCTAAGTCTGTTTTCAACAAATTAAAGCATGTCAATAAATTAAGGTATCCTATTGGGGCCAGCTGTAAACTTCATCCAGGCCAGCAAAAGTGCTAGTAACCAGGAGTGAATTCAGCTTCTATGTGAGGAGCACTGCCTGCATTTTCTGTACTTTGTTAGCAATGCAAAATATTGACGTTTTTATTTAAACATATTTTCCAAAGAATATGGGGACCAGTGGAAAATCAATAGATAAATTATGTGATAGGGAAGAAGTTTACACTTAGATCTGTTAGTTACACTGCACCTCCAGATTCCCTGGAAAATGTAAAAAGCAGGCAAGTGAGTTCCATGGGGCAAGACAGCAAGGAACACATAAACCTGGGTTTGTTCAAAAGTGCTTCCACAAAAGAAACAGCTATCCAATCCAATTTTACATCTGCTTCCAATTTCATAGTCTTCTGTGTCTTTGATGGAAACCCAATTTTTCCCAAAAGGAATTGCAGCACAGTTGAGTAAAGAAAGGTCTATTGATAAATCTAATGCATCTTTTACAGAGCGTGATGCTTCAGGGGTTTGGTGGTGGCGTGGAGAAGGGTTTTGTCTCATAATGTTTTGCTGCATCTCTAAAGCTCCCTTTACATGTCACCACCTTCTAACCTAAGAGGCAGTCTATTTCATCAAGACTGAACTACCTCCTTTTTTTATCAGGATCCCTAGGCATCTTAGACACTCGCCTCCATCTAAGCAGACAGTCTGAGATTTTTTTTTAACTCACATTTTTAAGCAATGTGCAGCAGCAGAGTTTCAAATCCACTTGACACTAGCATGTCCTTTTGACACCCTCTCCAAAGAGAGCAGTAAAAAAAAAAATACATCAACAATAAATAATGCTTATTTAATTCTGTTTCTTTCATAGAAGCTCAAGAAAATTACTTGTCCTTCTAAGGGCACCGCTCAGATATTTCTTACAGTAATGCTAGCCCTAGCTATGGGCTAGTTCACATTCCAGCTACTTATATTAAACTCTTGGCCCTTTCAAAATTAACAGAAATCAACAGGGACAAGACACACTGCTCAAGTTTCAAGTCACACAAAAACTTTGGGGTCTTGTCTGTCATCAGCCCACTATTTTCTGCTCTGCAGCCTTGTTGTCAGAAACAGTCCCCCGGCTACGCGGGACGCATAGCTTTTCAGGGCGACATGAAAGGTACTATAAATTGCTATCCGACACAATTGAGCCTGAAATCTGACTTGTATAAGGATGCAAAATTCCACTGAAGTCAGGGGGCCTTGCTTATTAATGTCAAGGCTTCATTTCACCCATTAAAAAGTGAACTGTCACTAAGCTATGCTCTGTGAACTCTTGTGGGATTTCCTGCCTTCTTAAGTTACGCGTTTCCAGTTGCTTGGAGTCCCGTTAAATGTACGAATTTAAAATAAATGCATTTCTAGGGACACAAGATAGTCTGCCTACATTACATGATGCTTCCAGTGTAAAAACAAAACAAAACAAAAAAACCAAACAAAAACCCAACACAAAACCACAGAAATACAATGTATTTAGTGTAAAAGCACACCTATCCTCCTAACAAATGTGTGCGCAGGAAATGTGGAGTATTCCTACATGAGACAGGAAGGTCAGGTCAACTACAGGACAAAGGCCTTACTGCTGATCTGGACTTTTCTGCAGAGTCAGTACCAGTTAACCTGATGCTTAAGACTGACCAAAAAAAAAAACCAAACACCCAAACCAAATACCCCCTTCCCCACCCCACCCCC